>NC_056734.1:936611530-936894030 GCF_019279795.1 Protopterus annectens
TCAGTGATTTGGATATTTTAGTAAGTAATGTGATTTTGCCTTAGGCTGTGGTAATGTGCTTGAGATACAGTGTAGGAGAATGCGCCGTAAAATGGATGCGTTGTTTTCCAACATTTGTCTGTTAGAACACTCTTTTATGGTTTCGAACAGCACTATTACAGCGGCAGGTGTCAAAGGTTTATTTATTCATTCACTTGTTTAACCGTTTGTTGGTTAAAACAGAAAGGTATACTCTTATATGGAAGTTTGGTTTTATAACATTTTATAATAACATGACATCGCGATGCCGTGGCTCATTTACTTTTTAAAAAATTTCTTTAAGTATACAGAGAAGTGTGTGTTTTAGATGTTTTTTAGAGATAGTTCTCTGTGTTCGATGAAACATAATGCCCTGTTGGAATGCGTTATGAATGTAACAGTTTGTTTTTTACATGAATTTTATTGTTTTTGTGTAATTAATTGTTCAACCAATGGGAGTTTGTATAATGGTATATAAACAGCTGATTGAATTTTATTAATTGTTATACAGTCTGAAGAAGCCGGATGGCGAAAGCGCTCACTGTTAATAAAGGATTTGTTTTCTCCACATCGCTTTTGTTAGCGTGGTGAATTTTATGTTTGAAAGAACTGATTCTTGAAGAACTGGATTTAGAAAAGGATTCCTTTTCACATTGCTTTCTACAGCAAGTGAATATCACATTTGTGCAAACCGTTGTTTGTAAGAGCTGGGATTGGGTCGCTGTACACCAGCATCCGCTGTTTTTTGGATTATTGTTCTTTACCTTTGCTGGTGTTACATCCTACGTCCTGGGGTAACGTTTGACTTTATTTAGACTTCTTTTTGTTATACTCCTGGTTCGTGGGAATGGCCGACAACGCTACTTCAAGTATTGAATTACCATATGTACCACAGACACAGAAGTCTAGTGATAGGTTGGGACGGTTTCAAGCTTGTGTGACTGGCAGGGAGAACCTGCTACTTTCATATGAGCCGGATTTCGGCTCAACGGATGGCGCGAATAACAGTGACAATTGCATAAACCTATCGGAAGATTTGCAAATGCTAGAAACTGAGACAATTAAATTAAAAAAGTTACAGGTCCAACGGCACTATTTTGAGGCGTGCTTGGACAAACATATTATTCCACGTGGTCTACGCATTTTGAAAATGCCAACCTCAGGTGATACTATACCGGACCTACTGTTCCAATGGCAACAGCTCAATATTGAGCATAGCTATAGTTACATGAAACTGTTGATTAGGTTTCATACGCCTGAAGAAGAAAGTTTAAGATTGAAAGTGAATGATTTATATGATATGATAATTAAAAAATATGTGAATGTCAATATCGATGCTAAGATAGAGAGAGTTATAGATAATATAATGGTCTTTGAAAGACGGCTAATAGAACAAAAGAAGAACAAAATTATGAGAGATCTAAGGGATTTTAGAAATTCCAATGTTTTTACTTGGCCTAGGGAATGACTTAATGTAAATAGTAGTAATACTAGTAATGCACATGCATCAGGGAGTGTTAATACACGCGATTTGATTATACCAACAGAGAAGGGGAACGTCCCTAACACTGAATTTGGTTTAAATAGACCGTTAGATAACAGAACAGTTAATGGCACATCCAGTATGGATGGAAATACGAGAAGGAATGTTTCGTATACTGAAATTGTGTTTCAGGAGGAAGAAGGTAGGAATAATTCTAATGATCCATGTACAAATAGAGACAGAGATAGTGCAATAGCTGGAGTAGATATACCCGCTACTTTACCCCCACTTGGTCTTACCAATATGAATAATGGGGGTAGACAGGATGAAACGGTAGTCAGAAGGAAAACCATACAGAATAGCACAAACACCCCTTTCCCTATAGCACAGAAACAGCATCTAGGGAGAACGAGATCTATGAGCAGGGGCAGGCAAAAAAGGAAAGGGTCAGGAGGGGAACAGCAAGGACCTACCCTGAAAAGAATGTGGGAGAAGACGATTCGCTAATAGTAAATCTCTCCACTAAAGTCCTGAATACATATGAGAAGGAAGTTTTAAATAAGGGACTCAGTTTTATTCCCACAAGAAGAGGTAATGTTGCTGATTCTATCATTGACATTAAAATGTTTGTCAGGAATATTCAGTTGAAACTTGAGTTTGGCAATGTCGTTGAAAGACAAGACACTAGTAAATTTAGACCAAATAGTGTGTACATTCCTCAATTACATCCACTCTTAGATGTGTACTCCAGGATAACAGAAAATGACATTTATGGTCACTTTGAAGGTACATGGAATGTTTCATATAAACATAATTTGAGCTATAACCATAGACAAGCACTTATGGGTCTGAAGAATGATAATACCCTCGTCATTAGACCGGCCGATAAAGGGGGACCGATTGTTCTTATGGATTCATTAGACTATGATAGAAGAATGGGTACCCTGTTAGGAGACACTTCTTCATATTTGAAGATAGACATGGAAATGGTTAAGGAAAAGGTCTTACAGATTTATTATATGCTTGATGAGTTATTAGCATCTAATAGCATTACGAAGGAAACATATGAATATTTTAAAGTGAATAACCCCCTTATTCCCATAATACAAGGCCTCCCGAAAGTTCACAAATCAGTCACAGAACCTCCTATGAGGCCAATTGTAGCAGGACAGGGATGGGTGACCGAACCATTTTCCATTTTTATTGAATATCACTTAAGGCCGTTAGTTAACAGTAACAATTTTATTCTTAGAGATAGTAAACAATTCTTATTGGATTTATATAATTACACGAAACAATTAGATGATAATGCCTATTATATTTTGGTCACCCTTGATGTTGTGAGTCTTTTTACTGTGATTCCCAACGACCTAGGGGTACAATATATTCAAGAATATCTTAAGAACCATTCTGATTTTACCCTGGCGAAAATAGAACTCATTGCTTTATTACTAGAAACAGTTTTATCAAATAATGTTTTTATGTTTGGAGATGACATTTTCTTGCAAAAGGATGGCGTAGCTATGGGCACATCCTGTGCCAATAGCTACGCCAACCTTGTTATGGCACATTGGGAAGAAACATTCCTTTTTAAATCACAACTGTTTCAGGAACATGTGGGTCTATACCGTAGATTTGTTGACGATCTCTTTTTTAATTGGACAAGTGATAGAGATACATTGTTGAAGTTTGTAGAAGATATGGATAATTCCACTAATTTCCTCAGATTCACCTTAAATTACTCACTAGATCAGATTTCATACTTAGATGTGAATATTAATAGACTAAGTAATGGGTTACTTAACACATCTGTACATAGGAAGTTGTGTTATAGGAATACCATCCTTCATAGAGATAGCATGCACCCTAAGTATGTTTTCAATAATGTTATGAAGGGCCAGATAATGAGGGCCTCTAGATTGAACCCTACCGATGAAGGTTATGTGAATGAATTAAATGGGTTAAGGGCTAAATTTGTGCAAAGGGGCTATACTGCTAGTATTTTCGAACATACTACTATGAATGTTAACACCCTTAGAGACACCAGGGCCAAACCCTATTTTTCAGAACCTATACCAGCCTTGGCGATGGATAAACCACCACTTCTGACTAGGAATAGAGCCTCTATGTTTTTCACAAGAGACTCCTTTGACCTGAAACAGATAATGGAAAAACATTGGGACATATTATTGTTAGATCATGAAATAAAGGATATTGTGGGATCTTGTCCAAGTATTACGTACAAAAACCAACCTAATTTGAAGAGGTTATTGTGTAAACCCAGGAACAGCTTGAGTTTAGACAGACATAATACACATTTGACTAATACCACACCTTGTGGAAAATGTAATCAGTGCACATATATTAATGAGACAGTAAGTTTTACTCATCCTACTACCAAACGTGAATTTAGTTTTTGTACTAAGACATCTTGCAATAGTTCGAATATTGTGTATATGGCAACTTGTGTAGCATGTCCAGCGTTCTATGCTGGCAAAACCAACAGGTCATTTAGAGAACGCATTAGGGAACACGTATACCATATAAGGATAGGATCGGTGGTTAACGCTTTGGCTAAACATCGTAAGGAGACAGGAACCACCCACTCCTTTAAATTCTTTGTTATTCAGAAGATTGAACCAAATAAGAGAGGTGGAGATGTTGTTAACTTTACACTTGAGAATGAGATGAAATGGATTATCAGGTTGAGGGCGGAACAATGTCCAGGTATGAATGATAAAGTACAGGTTAGACCGTTCCTTAAGAAAAGGAAATTATATGTACCAAAGTAGTAGGGTTTATACGTCTGTGCCCCCCTTTTTCCCTCTATATGGATTCACACAGATAGGTTTGTTGTATGCGCATTTATGTTTTAAATGGATATATATATATATATTTTTTATACATTTTTATATATATTTATTTGTATTTATGTATATATATGTATGTCATTTTTAATTATTAATTATTGATTTTGTATCAATTTATAGGTGATGGGATGTTAGGTCCACCTATTTAGTTTTGGACATGTATTTTGCGCATTTTGCTTGTTTGCATATTTGTGTCCATGTCCAGGCTTTATGAACATTTGAGTATACACTTACAGTTTTCCACATGACATTATCTCTATGGATTTGCCCCTTTGAGTGTTTCTTACACTGCCTAAGGCGTTTAGTCAAATTCTGATACGTTATTGCGTCTTGTTTAGATCAGACGCGTCCAGGACGTATACAGAATCTCTTTTTGATATGGGATATGTCATTGTTATGAAATGTGCAATGCCGAATGTGGACTCGGATTTGGTGAGTTTTGACATTCCGAGCTATCTAGTTATATGATGTCTCTCAGTAGGTGAAGGTAGTTATGATTGTACACTGTATGTTTCAAGCTAGTTTTGAAACTACCCCCTATTTGTTTATAGTGAGATTCTCTAATCATATTTTTGATTGTCGTCATTTTTAAGTTATATGCATCTTGGTTCTCAGTGATTTGGATATTTTAGTAAGTAATGTGATTTTGCCTTAGGCTGTGGTAATGTGCTTGAGATACAGTGTAGGAGAATGCGCCGTAAAATGGATGCGTTGTTTTCCAACATTTGTCTGTTAGAACACTCTTTTATGGTTTCGAACAGCACTATTACAGCGGCAGGTGTCAAAGGTTTATTTATTCATTCACTTGTTTAACCGTTTGTTGGTTAAAACAGAAAGGTATACTCTTATATGGAAGTTTGGTTTTATAACATTTTATAATAACATGACATCGCGATGCCGTGGCTCATTTACTTTTAAAAATTTCTTTAAGTATACAGAGAAGTGTGTGTTTTAGATGTTTTTTAGAGATAGTTCTCTGTGTTCGATGAAACATAATGCCCTGTTGGAATGCGTTATGAATGTAACAGTTTGTTTTTTACATGAATTTTATTGTTTTTGTGTAATTAATTGTTCAACCAATGGGAGTTTGTATAATGGTATATAAACAGCTGATTGAATTTTATTAATTGTTATACAGTCTGAAGAAGCCGGATGGCGAAAGCGCTCACTGTTAATAAAGGATTTGTTTTCTCCACATCGCTTTTGTTAGCGTGGTGAATTTTATGTTTGAAAGAACTGATTCTTGAAGAACTGGATTTGGAAAAGGATTCCTTTTCACATTGCTTTCTACAGCAAGTGAATATCACATTTGTGCAAACCGTTGTTTGTGAGAGCTGGGATTGGGCCGCTGTACACCAGCATCCGCTGTTTTTTGGATTATTGTTCTTTACCTTTGCTGGTGTTACATCCTACGTCCTGGGGTAACGTTTGACTTTATTTAGACTTCTATTTGTTGAATTTAGTTTTAAATGGGTTTGCACATGGAAAAGAGCAATATGACTGCTGAAGGTAATACACACCCAGAGTTCTTAAAAGTGGAAAGACTGTTATTAATTATCCCGTTCTTTGTTTTCTATTTGAACGAGATATAAAAAAGTGATTGTGATTAATATGTTTCTTTTGGTGTTTGTTTTAAATACTATATTGAGACCATTTACAATATCAAAATGCAGATATGAACATTACAGTGTTTCTTTACTACAGCAGTTATTCTCTACAACCCTCCCACTAGTAACCCTGCAATTCTAAACAATGGGCATACATTTTCCCTGTGACTTTTATAGATTCATAGGCAAGTACTAGGCTAGCTGCTGTTGTGGACCATTTTAAGCCTAGCCAATTTCCCTTTTGTACTTCAATTAACCTTCCCCATTTGATGTTAGATTGGCCTTCCCCATCCCATGGTCAATAATTATATATTCTTCCTTTTGAGAAGAACTGGGATCATACCATAGATAATCTGTGGGGGCCCATGCATGAGATAAACTTTCAGGAGATGCCTTTTTCATTAGAAGCACAGGGAACAGTCCTGGGGTAAATTTTGTGTTTGGCATCCATTGATACAAGTTGCACTTGAAATAGACAGGGATGAATTTGTTTTACATGGATAGAGAGTCTGTTCCAGAGCTGCAGTATCCTCTGTGAGACATACCTGTCCCCCCAAACCATTCTGTTGATGTTGCAGAAGAAGTTTAGATCCCTAGACCAGTATTTTTGATGCTATTTAACTTGTTGATTTACAGTCAGTCCATCGGTATTTAGTGAGAGGATGCTTTGTATGTCAGACACAGGTCACCTTTTTTTTTCCAAACACCTTTATTGAATTATCACTTGTGACATAGGCGGATTTACATTCATATGAAAGTAATCACATTATAATTAACATAAAATTTTACTTCACATATATTGCTATATATCATATAACTTAAGGAACATTACATCTTCTTTTGGCTTTTCCTGGTTAGGGGTCACCACAGCGGATCACCTGTCCACTCATGATTGGCAGTGGAGTTTTACAGTGTCGAGTTGCTAGCCCAGCGCCCAACCTTCCACAGAAGGCACACACATACACACACTCACACCTAGGGCTACTTTAGAGTATCCAATCCACCTACAACATGTCTTTGGGAGGAAACCGGAGCACCCAGAGGAAACCCACGTGACCACAGGGAGGACATGCAGACTCCGCACAACAGGCACCCCAGCTGAGGATTGAACCAGAGAACTTCTTGCTGCAAGGCGGCAATGCTAACTGCTGCACCACCATGGCCACCCCCTAAGCAACATTACATAAATTATTTAATTCTTGCTCTTTTTTAAACAAGAAATATCTTCATTAAACCATCACTTACTACATAGGCAATCATACCTTTATACAAATGAAAACAAACCACACCAACACAATCCTAGTTGCAAGCACTTTACATTACAAACTATACTGACACACTCCCAGTTGCAAACATTATACATCACTTATTATCTACCCAATCTTTTTCAGTCAAACATCACATAGCTCATTTAACTCCTGCTACCTTTTAAACCTCATTCCTCTCTTGTATGTATTGGTCCCACAGTTCCCATTTTTCCCATGTAGTTTGCTCTGACCCATTTCTAAAGATCTCAGTTCCAGTTGTTTTATCTCTGTAACTATATTCACTACTTCTAGTATACTTGGTTTAAATTTTGATTTCCATTTTCTAGTAATTGTTTTTTTTGGCATCCCACCTCTTAACAGTCTGTAGGATTTTGAGTACAGTGATCGAGCTTTGAGCTGGTCCATGTAAGAAATATTGTTTAGGCATTATGTTCTTTTAGTAAGGTATCTCTTTGGATGCTCCAGTTGTTGCATGTGTCTGGGTAGTCACATGCAAAAGGGGACATTATACTCAATGACTGACCTAATGAGAGATGAGTAAATGGGGACAATGCCAAACCTAGATCTAGACACAGTTCCTTTGTTTATAAGCTGTGTAATGTAGAATGACTTTCCTATGACAATGCACAAATGTTGGTCGAAGTTTAGGTCACTGTCCACATAAATTCCCAAATCTTGAACAACTGGGTCTTCTCTTAGGGGGGTATTGTCAAAGTGGTAGTTCCTTGGGGTAGATGACTCCTCAAAGGATACAATAACACATTTTTAACACCTACTTTCAGTCCATGACTTTGGCATCAGTAATATATTTGGGACAAACCTTTCTGCATTGCAGAAAATTAATTTGGGATTCATAACAGCTCCCATGTAGCAGTCATCTACGAGCTTAGCCAAAGCCCTTTGGTATTGGCTTTTACTTCAGAGAAGTAGATGATAGACAGGAAAGGTCTCAGCACAGTCATGCTTTATGATGACTGAATTAGTTACATATCTTAATCGTCTGCTTTATCACATTTAGGTTCATAGGTAAATGTGAGGCAATCTGCCCTTCAGAGCCATTTTTAAGCAAATTTATTTTTCAAAGGTAAGAATCAAACCCTGTACCTTGTGTCAGTGAGGTAAACACATTAAGCATTATACCAACCCTATTTGACTTTTTCTGTAAATTTAATAGTAGTGAACCGGACTATGGATGCAGTAGAGCTTGACTTTCTGATCTCAGTCAACATGGTAGTGAATGCTTTCTTTGAGTGGTTGCATGACTTGCAGTACAAGGCTTTACTAAGAATACATGTCTATTATGTAACTGGACAAAAGCAACACTTTTCAAGTGTTGTACTAGCTGCGTAGTAGTATTCAGAAAGGAGAGGCATTTATTACAAAGGCAAGGATTCCACCTTCAGAGTCTATCTGTAATATTCTGGAAATGAGGTGCCAACAAAATAAGTGTGCTGTTAAAATAAACATTGGTGCATGCCACATTCAGTACTCCATGCTATACTATTGTCTTTTTTCTCCTTTGAGCTCATTTTATGGCTGGAAACTCATTATGACCAATCTATCTACCCTACTAACAAATAGTAAGTAAAGAAATAAATAAGTAAAATAAACTATCGCATAGATATGTCAGAGAATGACAAAGTAGTGGTTCTGCATTTAGTACTCCAACTACAACTAACTAGGGTCAGTGATAAATTTTGGCCTGCTTATTCTATGTACAAATGAACTGTAAATAAGTTGTTGGTATTTTAGAAATCTTTGTCCACCTGGCATTTATATAACAGAATGTGATGTGTCATTTGATATTTAAGACCGATTAAAGGATTGTTTTGCATTTCTTTCAGTGTTAGGGTCTTCCATTAAACAGGTTTAAAACATTTTATAGTGCTCTGACCTAGCAGCTGATTGGCTGATGGCTATGATGCATGCCATAATAAGAAGTAACAAGTGACAGATGAGTGTTGTTATACAACATGTTCATGCCTTATAGTGGATAGAAGGCAATAGGGGAAAAAGAATACATAAGGTGCTGGAGATGTGAGCAAATATTCTAGAAACGCTTACTTTGCACAGTGCTATTTCATTTATAAGCTCAATGCACAGAAAAAACATAAAATATATACATATGTATTCAAAGTAATGCTCACTGCTCATGCTAATTGCCCAACATAGGTTGATCAATTAGAGCGATGGTACAAAAAGATGATACAGTGACTTCTACAGCTGCAATGAGAAAGATCTCATTATTAGATTATTCCTATGCCTCTGAATTGAACACTAGAGATGTTAGACTTGAGCATGCTAGTGTTCGCCTTAGTGGCCCTTTCACTGTATTTCAAAAAGGTCTGCCACATGCAAACACACTCCCAGACATATACACACACACCTACAGTCACTCAGTAACAAAGAAGACATACATGTACGTACACAATCCAATCCAATACACACACACACACACACACACACACACACACACACACACACACACACACACACACACACACACACACACAAAAAACACATTTATGCATCCTCATTCATTCCCTGCAGACATGCGCACCTGTTACCATGAACATACATGCACTAGCTAACATTCCACACCCACATTTTTGACGAATGTACCCACAGAGCGAGTACTTCTTAGGAGTGAATGGGTGACTGATGTATTTTCACATTGGTCACTTTTTCCTCCTAGAGTAAAGTTTTATTAAGCCTACTGATTGTCTGAATCACATAATCAAGCAAACCAAGTGCTGCAGACCTTTCCAGGGAAAACACAAAACTGATTAGTGTTAGCCACTTTCACAGACCATCACATTAGCTGTCAATGCTGAGCTCCCCTCAAGGGCAGTAATTGTCAATGGTAAAGAACTTCTGAAATTCAGGGACCATTGTTTTAGTTTCAGCAGGAGTGCTATCAGGAACACTATCACAGATGAGGGAAAAGAAGTTTTGAAGTACAGCTTGTAGTTTGTAATTAAGGAATAACATACTTCTGTGCACATTTATTTTTGCCTGCCTTAGGAATATTTTAAGTCTCCAGTAAAAGCTGAGCATGTTAGCCACCTACGATGGTACATCTTCCCATTATATAAAATTTAATTTGGTGTGCAGTAGTTGTCTTACTCACAGAATCTTCTAATCTTGGGGTGGGGAGCAGGTAATTACATTTGTCCAGGTTTTAATAGACATGTTTGGATGTACAATACATATCAGTTAGCTCAAAGTAAATTTTATAAGGTGCAGAAACTGTGAAAATTAAAATGAAACAACACTAAATAACTATTTTAACAGAGTAAGTATTAAAATGGTAAGTAATGTTCCTTAGCGTTACATCAATCTGATGTGTAATATTTCATGTCTTGTATGACTTAGAATATATTCATCTACTGCGGTAACTTCTTAACAAGACAGTTGTGCATTTTTTATAATATGGTATAGAGCAGGTTGTAGTTAAGTAACAGAAATAATGTAGAGTAAAATTTATTTTAATATACTTGTGCGTTCATTTTCTGCGTCTCGTTGTACTAAGAGAGTGCTCTGCATTTCTTGTAAAGTACTGTGCTCCAGTATGCTTGCCTATGTCTCCAGTAGATCATACTAAGTGTGAAACAGAATTAACTTTTACTTATATTAGGTAGTCTTTTATTGCTTTATTTCTCTTGGGAGTTGCATGGTTGATTGGTGTTCATTTGACTGCTATTTCTGGAGTATGAGTACAAATAGCTTTTGGCAAGAGTAGAGACAGGACTTTAGTTCTCATATGTGTCACTGAAAGGAGCCCTATGGAGCATGTAAGAACTATATCATTAATAAGTATGCTGTTTTACTTCTTAAAATGCATTTCATTGAGAACAGTGTGTGAATAATTGTTCTTTCATTAATAACAATGTCAGAGTAACTGTAAGTGAAACAGATATATGAAGCAGGCTCTGCACTTCAAAGGAAGTCTACTTTGCCAAGATAAGGACATATCTTTACACAGGGATTAATTACTGTTGTGACAATATATTTCCTTAGTCTGGGATATTTTAAAATGTATGGCACTATTGTAAGTTATAATTTAGAGATGCAGTATGATTTTTGAATGTATCCATTTATTATGTTGTATGCTTTGGTGTGTGGGGCAGGATTAAATGGTGTGTCTTACAAACTGTTTAGTGAGGCTTCCTGACAAGTAATCAGACTGTGTTTATTCAAATGTGAATAGTTTTTGTGTGTGGATAAATACCTGAATTCATTTCAGCTGTAATAGTCAGGCATAACAACGTAACTGTGCCACAAGTACTTTTTAAACACACTAATCTTAAATATTTTTTGGTTTTGATAATATTTCCAGAAATAACATGTAGGCAGTAAGCTTAACTAAGAGACTGTCGCAAGAATAATTGAAATAAAATGGCAGACAGAATCATGCCATCTACTACTATAAAATACTGACTGTACAGCTGCATGCCATCCTACCAGATGCATGTTATAACACAGGAGTTAAGGCTACTGGTATTTTTTAATTAAATGGGTTTGACAGTGGACTATTATTTTGAATCAATTACTATGTTAACATATATCTAAACCATCCATCTGTCTATCTATCTATCTATCTATCTATCTATCTATCTATCTATCTATCTATCTATCTAACTATAACTATCTACTTATGTATTTGTCTGTGTGTGTGTGTGTGTGTGTGTGTGTGTGTGTGTGTGTGTGTGTGTGTGTGTGTGTGTGTGTGCATGCACATGTTTTATAAATAGATAGATAGATAGATAGATAGATAGATAGATAGATGGACAGATTGTTTACTAACAGGTACGAGAACTGTAATTGACTGAAATCATGACTGAAATAGATTGACTGAGAATCACTTTGACTAAAAAGTCACTTGAGTGAAACCTCTTTTGACTGAAACCTCATTTCATTGAATCACAAATGGATAGAAATGTGTAGAAATGTATATGGAGTATGTGATGGTGTCATTTCTGAGGATATGATTTGCTAGAGAAGTGAGTCTAGAAGATTATGTTCAGATTGGCCAAGCCTTCTGTCATGTCGCACTCACAAATGTAGAGATGTTGGTGCCTGTACACCAACACTGATTCACTATATATATGGTGCTTTTTCTTTTCTTCATTGGTAAGCAATCATGGAGTTAATATATATAATTAATGGTGTGTGTGTGTGTGTGTGTGTGTGTGTGTGTGTGTGTGTGTGTGTGTGTGTGTGTGTGTGTGTGTGTGTGTGTGATGGAGGGTGCAGTGGAGGATTTCCCCCGACAAAAACATTTTCCCAGCATGTTTTGTATTGTAAATTGTTTTCTGTGATTTGTGAGTCAGTGAAATGAGTTTTCATTTAATTGAGTTTTCGGTCAATTTTTTTCAATCATGTGAGTTTCAGTCAACTGCAGTTCTATCACCTGATAGAAAAGTGATGTAGATATATATACATTAACTGATTTTATGTCTGAAATTGAGTTAATGTGTTATGCTTTACTGCTCTTTCACTAGAGTCCATCTGAAGAGAGTCAATAGACAAGATCACTTACTGGAGGACACGTACACACACAGTACTGGAGGCCAATGGAATATATACAAATGACCCTTAAAGATAGAGATCAAGTGTTTGATATATACAGTATCTGAATAGTCATGAGCTTTTGTTACTTTTAAAGTCTTGACAGTTTCATTCAGACCAATAAAGCCAAACCTCACTAACTGTAAACATGCATGTTTTGACCTTTCTAACTGAAATCTTCAATACAACATAAGCAGATAATATGGCTACACTTCAGAAACACAGGGTCTTTAGACCCACCTGATGCCCATAAAGATTAAGGTGCCTGCAAAATATCCCAACTAATATCCAAAACAAAGGGTAAAAACTTCACACAGACAAACAGTTCAGTAAAAACTGCAAGAAAAACTCAGCCAAGCATGAGTTTTCACTGTTTGATACCTTAAACGTGTTCTACTGGAGGTCCATGGGATATATGCAAATGACTCCTTAAGAACATTGTGTTTCAGCTACATGGTTTCTGAATGGCCATGACTTTTTTATGTTTTAAATCCTTATGGTACATTCAGGCCAGTAAAGCCAACCCTCACAAGCTAAGGACATGCATGTTTTGGCCTTTTTGACTGATGTCTTTAGTGGATAATTTGGTTATACTTCCAAAACAGAAGGTCTTTAAACCCAGTTGATACCCATAAAGATTAATGTGCTTGTAGAGTATCCCAACTAAAATCCAAACCAAAGGGTAATTTGCATGGTGGAGCAACAAAACTGCACAACACAAAAAAGCACCAAGAAAAGTGAGCCAAAAACCAGAAAATCCAAATTCTTGACAACAAAAGCAAGCCAATGGGGTTGGATAGTCAAAACCATGCCAAAAAAATAAAAATGAGCATCACAAAAAAGCACCAACAAAAGCGAGCCAAATAATTTTCTGTGGATAAACAGCCTATAGTTTACTCACATGTGATGTACACTGTGAGCTGTTGATCAAGAATGACATTAGGCTACTTCTTGGGGATCATATAGTGTGCAGTGTATGAGCAGAAATTGAAATGGAGTATGTTGAATCTTAGAAAAATAAAGATAATGTGTTCTCCAATGGTTACAGATTAAGAAGAGATTGAATTGGATTGCATTGCATAAGTGGAAATTCCTTAAGATTCCAAGAGCAGGCTAAGTTATTTCTTACACTTATTTCACTGAATCGCACTTCTGAAACGCTTATAATTGTGCTATACAGTTGATCTACTATATTTTTGCACTGTTATAAAGCTTTTTTATTGTTTCACTGCATTTATGTACTGTTTTAAACTGTTTTAACATTACTTAACTGTAAACTGCTTTTTCATACTGAGAGTTGTATTTTCTGTTTGTGATTGCTCTATCCGAAACTTTATGTGCATTTTTGGCTGTTAAAAGCTTTCTCTAGTCTGCTCCTTGATCTGTTTAAAACTTTCATTTAGTGGCTACAGCTAGGAACTGTAATAGTGTGCATTACTATAATTGTTTTTGTTTTATTTTAATTACTAAATTGTAAACTGCTTTTCCATACTGAGACTTGGATTTTCTGTTTGTGGGTGTTCTTTCTATGCTTTTAAAGTGAGGTTTCTGTGTTCTGCTCAAGTGGCATAATCTTGATAGAGGCCTGTTGTGTAGGCTGGAAGTTTTGTTTGTGTTTCTGGCAGCCATTTTCTGCTGATTGTCTTCATTATTGAGAGTAACACGGCCTTCTGTAGTACGAGTGATTGGATAATAGCAGGGGCTGAGGAGTAATCTGATCTTCCCAACTCTTTCATTCTTACTGCTATATAAACCCTGTGTCTTATAAAGACTCTGCTTGTATTGTCAGGCTCTGGATTGCATTGCATAAGTGGAAATTTCTTAAGATTCCAAGAGCAGGCTAAGTTATTTCTTACACTTATTTCACTGAATTGCACTTCTGAAATGCTTATAATTGTGCTATACAGTTGATCTACTATATTTTTGCACTGTTATAAAGCTTTTTTTATTGTTTCACTGCATTTATGTACTGTTTGAAACTGTTTTAACATTACTTAACTGTAAACTGCTTTTTCATACTGAGAGTTGTATTTTCTGTTTGCGATTGCTCTATCCGAACCTTTGTGTGCATTTTTGTCTGTTAAAAGCATTCTCTAGTTTGCTCCTTGATCTGTTTAAAACTTTCATTTAGTTGCAACAGCTAGGAACTGTAAACTGCTTTTTCATACTGAGAGTTGTATTTTCTGTTTGTGATTGCTCTATCTGAACCTTTTTGTGCATTTTTGTCTGTTAAAACATTCTCTAGTCTGCTCCTTGATATGTTTAAAACTTTCATTTAGTGGCTACAGCTAGGAACTGTAAACTGCTTTTTCATACTGAGAGTTGTATTTTCTGTTTGTGATTGCTCTATCCGAACCTTTTTGTGCATTTTTGTCTGTTAAAAGCATTCTCTAGTCTGCTCCTTGATATGTTTAAAACTTTCATTTAGTGGCTACAGCTAGGAACTGGTTTAAAACTTTCATTTAGTGGCTACAGCTAGGAACTGTAATTTTTTCCCACTCACCAACCCTCCCTAGTGTTGTGTTTTTATACTTGGTGGCTTTGCAGTTGCCCGCCCATACTGTATATTTGATCTGTGACACTCCTCCCAGTCTAGTGTCATTAGTCTAATAGAGAACATTTGTGAAAGGCCAACCCACTCAGATTCTAAATGTTGAATTAACTTCTGTTCCAGTTTTCTCCATTTCCACTTTACTGGAAAAAAAAATTCTAAGCTTGCTTCCCCCATTTCCTGTGGCAGGTCAGATATGGATTTGCTGTGTCCAGGACTGTTTGTGAGCTCCTAAGCCCCCCCCCCCCACACTTAACTGGGGTTAAACTATTCCTGGCTCCATAAAGTCTGTTTTTCAAAATTTCCCTTGCCACTAGCCAGCTTTTTAGTTTTAGCATTCATCTGTTTCTTTGATCTCAGCACTTGTTCAGAACTCATTGTAAGCACTAAATAAGTTACAAATTACTACAGCACTCAACTTTCCTCACTTGTCTAGAGGAAAACAGTTTTTAGTACTTAATAAATAAGCACCTATTCAGGCATGTCTAAAGGTCAGCTCCTGGTGTTTTCTCCTGTCTACTTGATGAACCTGGGCATCTTGAGACAATGCAGCAATTGCTTCATGTACACAGGCAACCCTCTCCTCCTACCACCCAACACTATGACCTGTGAGAAATGCACTTATATAGCCAAACTGGAAGAAAAGCTCTCTTTACCAAAGACAGGCCTAGACAGTCAAGAGGAGAAGGTAAATAATTGCACCACACCACACTCATCACATAGTCCCTCAAAACCTACACCACCAAAATACACACACAGAACCACAAAACACACACCTACATTCACGGAGGCTCTCTGTACTAATCTGCCCAAACAACAGAGACCTCCAAAGCAGAAATGCAAGCAACCTCCACCCCCCCAACACAACCCAAATGACACATAGTCCACATACTCAGTGTGCCACTCAACTACAGCCCATAAAGTATAACGTACCCAATACTCTAGTCATAGGTTACTCTATAGTCAGGCACAGTGATGTTCCACTCACCAGACTAAACAAGGAAAAAGTTACTGTCAGCTGACTGTCAGGTGCCAGGATCTGCCACATAATGCATTCACTCAGGTCACTCCACAACAAGTACAAATATGACTCTGTCATTGTCCATGTTGGTGTGAATGACCTGAGATGTACCTCCCTGGACTACATGAAAAGAGACATGGAGGAGCTCTCTGATCTTGTAGCCCAGGCCGGTATGAGCCTAGCCCTGAGTAGCATCCTGCCATCACCCAGAATGACACCACAGTACAAGGACAAAATGCTTGACTTTAACAATTGGCTAAGCTTCTGGTGTCATTCTAAGGGAATCCAGTATCTGTCTGCCTGGGATGATATGATCGACAGACCACGCTGCTTTGTCAGAGATGGCCTGCACCTGTCACCCTTGGGATTCCGGATACTGGCAAAGGCTCTTGCCACCCCTATAGTGCCTTTTTTAGGCAAGGTTCAAATGACAAATTCACTACCATAACAGGTACAAGCAAGCAAAATCTGAGGGTAATGCTACTCAATGCTAGAAGTCTAAACCTCAAAATGCACTCACTCGAGGCACTCCTTAAAATGGAGAACATTGACATCTGTGCAGTGACAGAGACCTAGTTCAAAGCTCCAGAGAGCACCCCTGCATTACCAGGCTATATCTCATACCACACCTTTCGGCTACCAAACTCGGACCGAAACACTAAAGGTGGAGGCGTGTCCATATTCATTAAGGATATCCACACCTCCAAGCTAGTTGCTCAGCATAATGCATCCGAGATTATCCAAGTTCAACTAACTCTGGGCAAAATCGCAATCCAGATTGTAGCTTGCTACAGACCTCCCACCATGCCCCAGGATTCCCACTCCTCTTTTCTTGATACACTGGAAAATATTAAGGTATAACCCAACACTCTAATAATGGGTGATTTCAACTACCCTACCATTAACTGGGAAAACTACTCATGTATCAACACTTTTGCTCAACGTTTTCTGGAAATCATCAATTCCAACACTTTGGATCAACTTATCCACACCCCCACCAGAGGCAGCAATATCCTAGACCTGGTCATCACCAACATGGGTGACCAGTGTTCCACACCAGAGGTCAGCTCCTTGTTGGTCAGATCCGACTACAAGCTAATTACCCTAGACATCCACATCCCGCTCTCACCCCCCATTAGGAAAACAACCGTAAAAAATTTCTCCAAAGCCAACTTCACGCTTCTTAAGACAGAAGTGGCAAACTTCATGACACCCATGCAGATGGACAATAGAGGTATGACTGCTGAATCCTACACAAATGCACTTTATAAGCACTTACACAAGTGCATGGATCATGCTATCCCTAACAGAACTAAGATGCTATCCTCCAAAAAAAGGAAGCCAATCTGGTGGTCTTCTGCCATAAACAAACTCTACAACAGAAGAAAGAAACTGTTGCAAAAAAGAGTAAAATCCCACAATTGGAGAAACCCCCTGGTCAGCCTCAGTAAGAAGCTGAGATCCCTCATAAAATCCTCCAAAGCTAGTTATGAAAAGAAAATTGCCACTGATTCTAAAGACAACCACAAAGTATTCTATAGCTATGTTAAAAATCTCAATGGCAACAATCAGATCTGCTCTGAGTTACAGCACAATGACACTAAATATACAGAACCAACTGATATTGCCAACATCCTGGCAGATAGGTTCAGTGCTAATTTTACCACCCTCTCACCCCCTAAAGGGCCCATCTTTATACCCGAAGAATGCAAAGTTCCTGTAATCATGGCTGCACAGGTAAAAATTTCACTCTCCAAAGCCAAGAACACAGCATCCATGGGACCTGACAACATCCCAGGCTGCCTTCTACATGAACTACAGAATGAACAGGCACCCCACCTAAGTACCATGTTCAATCATAGCCTCACCTCAGGCTTTGTGCCCATTGAATGGTGCACCGTGACATTTATCCCACTCCACAAAGTGGGGGGGGGGCACAACAGACCCCAGGAACTACCGTGCTATTAGCCTGATGAGACTCGTCTGCAAGGCCATGGAATGTATCATCATGGAACTCATAAACAAAGACATTGGAGATCTCCAAACCCTGGACCCCACACAATTTGGGTTTGTAAAAGGCAGATCATGTCTCCTAAACCTGATAGACTTCTTTGAAGTAGTCACCAAGGCCATGGATGAGGGTAAGGTGGTTCACACAGCCTATATAGATCTCGCCAAGGTGTTCAACACCATCCCCCACTCTGGAATTATAGATAAACTCACTAATCTAGGTATAAATCCCTATGTCACAAGATGGGTTGCCAACTGGCTTACTGAAAGAACCCACACTGTGAAAGTAGCAGACTCCAAATCAGACTTCAGACCAGTGACAAGTGGAGTACCACAGGGTTCAGTCCTGGGTCCTCTCCTGTTTGGTATCTACTTCTCTGAAGTACAGGCTAACACAGAAGGTCTTTGGCTAACTAAATTTGCAGATGACTGCAAACTAGGAGCCATAATTGAAATGCCTAATGATGTGGACATCCTACAAAAGGGCCTCACTGAGACAGATGCCTGGTGTCAAAGACATGGTCTCAAGCTCAATGCCAAAAAGTGTGTTGTCATCCCCTTGGGTAAAAATTCTGTACCCATGAACTAGCACATAGGCGGTAGTCTACTTAACACCGAAAGTGTGATAAGAGACCTTTGGACACAGGTGGACAGCAGTCTCTCCTTTGATAATCACATCGCCAAAGTGGTCAGGAAATCCTTCTATGTGACACACCTCATCACAAAAGATTTCTCATCCAGAAAAAAAAGGTCATTGTTCCCCTCTACTCATCACTCATTAGACCCATTATAGAGTACAACGCCCCTTTTGGTATGCACCTCACAAGACATCTACAACAACTGGAAAGGCCGCAAAAATACCTCACAAAGAGGATTACTGGCCTCAAACAGATGCCTTATGCAGACCATCTCAAAAAACTCCAGCTTTACTCCGTCGCATATCGCCTACTCAGAGGCGATCTCTGCCTAACATACAAAGCTATGTCAAACCCAGAGCTGCTGGATATGCTCCACTTAAAGAAATCCCAATCCCTTTGAGCTACACACTCTAGGGACCTAAACCTTGTCACCACAATAAACAGAGCATGCTGGAGGGATAGATTCCTGTCCCAGAGACTTCCCATACTCTGGAACAGACTACCTATCTATGTCAAACAGAGCTCCTCATTAGCACTCTTCAAGAAAAATCTTGATGATTGGATGGGTAATAGGAAAGTCACCCCAGGGATCACTTCTGTGGTTCTGCTTGACAGGGGCACAGGAAAATAATTTTCTTGGGTGGCGAAAGCCAGGGTACATTTTTGGCTAGGCTTGTATTGGCCCTAGGGCCAATAGCCTAGTACCTACCTATGAACCTATAAAGGCTGATGGAAGCACTTTGTGGCATTGTGTGAAGAGAGACTGTAAAAGTTGCAACTGATGGTATTCTTCAGGAGATGTCAGATCACAGCCATGCACCAGCACCAGAAGAAAACAAAGCCAAGAAAGCTGTTGTGGAGATATGACTGCGTGCAAAAACAACAGCTGAAAAGCCCCGTCTAATCATCTAGCAGAGCACTTAAGGACTACCTTTAACAGTTACACCTCTTTTGTTTGTTTATTATGCTTCACAGAGACCCATTGAAAGAATTAGGAAAACTCAGGGAGGTCCATATCTACAGGTCGCATCTTAGAGCGGCATCCCTATTTCAGATGCTTTGCAGAAGACAACTAGGGATAAATGCTTCATGTTGTGGAACTCAGGGAACACAGATGCACTGTAGATTATAATGTTTGGAAAAACAGAGATCTATCACTTCTTCAGGATAACAATCAGTGGTTCATCGATGGAACGTTTAAAACTTCACAGAGCATTTTATACCAGGTATTTGCAATACATGCACTGATAGATAACCGAGCATATCCTATGATTTATTCTTTACTTCCCAATAAAACAGAGGAAACTTATGAAAGGTTGTTCCATAAAGTACTGGAATTAAAACCAACTCTTAGTTCAGGCAAGAAGTATTCTGGCAGATTTTGATAAAGCCAGCCACAGTGCTTGCAAGACTGTTTCCTGCTGTCCAGAGAGAAGGTTGCTTTTTTCATCTTGGCCACTCCCCTTGGCATAAGGTTCAGGAGCTCAATTTGGTTGATGTGTACAAAAATGATGAACAAATTTGTATGCAAGTGAAAATGCTAATGGTGCTAAGCTTCATCCCTGTTGCTCATGTACCTTCTGCATTTGATGACTTTGTCGAGACCAGTTACAGTGATTCATAGATTATTGGGAAAACACCTACATTGGAAGACAAAGAAGACAACGTTGAGCAAGTCCTGTACTCCTGATTTCTGAATGGAATCAGTGGGATTGGGTTCTGGATAATCTTCCATGCACCAACAATTCAATTGAGGCTTGGCACCGCTCCTTTGAGCACATGATAGACTGTCACCACCCATCTGTATACAAACTAGTCAAACACTTTCAAGTCCTTTAACTTGTGAGGTCCTTTTTAAAAGAAATACTTGGCTTTGGAAATTATGCTGGAGGCTTGGCTAACACATGACCATATTTAGTGATTTTGATTGGCTTAAGATATTGATTGGTTTAAGTATAAAGGGAAGTGGAAATGCTTCCATGATTATCTGATGAAGCTTCAAAGACTGAGATGAAAGTGCTTATGTTTTATGTTTTTATTTGTTTGGTTTATATTAGTTTACTTAATAAATTAAACCTTGTGTGGCGGGGTTTTGCAGTGTGGTCAAGTATGCTGTACTACTCTCAAGAAGAACAGAACCATGCAACTTAATAGGCGTCTGTGTTAAGATAATCCCCATTTATTGAACTATGCCATTGCAGGATTACTTGCAAGGTAGCCTATGTGAACGTGCACATATGGTTATAAACTCATTTCCAACTTCATGTTGTTTGTCACTTTTGTAATACCATGAATAGAAGTACTTGACCACATTTTCTACTCAAATATTGTTTAATAAAATATATCCAGTAATAGTCTTTATCATAAATAACTGTATAGATGAGCAAAAGCATATTTATCCCTTATTTCTCAATATTTCATGCTTTTGTCTTGCATGATTTTATTGCTATGTCACTTTGTTGGTGCCCTTATGTGGGCTCAATTTTGCCATGCATGGTTATGCCAGCACACCTTTGCATATATCCCATGGAGCTCATCACAGATGATAATACCATTTAGGCATCTTATGTGTAAATGTTTAGGAATATGAATGTATTATGATATAGGTTACTTCTTATCTGAATGCATTAAGGTATAGGTTACTTCTTATCTGAATGCATTATGGTATAGGTGACTTCTTATCTGAATGCATTATGGTATAGGTGACTTCTTATCTGAATGCATTAAGGTATAGGTTACTTCTTATCTGAATGCATTATGGTATAGGTGACTTCTTATCTGAATGCATTATGGTATAGGTGACTTCTTATCTGAATGCATTATGGTATAGGTTGCTTCTTATCTGAATGCATTATGGTATAGGTGTCTTCTTATCTGAATGCATTATGGTATAGGTGACTTATTGAGGGGGGCTACACTACACATTTGTATGAAAAGGGCAATGGCATCATTTACAAATGCACAATGTATACAAGTATTTTCACAGCTTTAAACAGCTTTTCATTGCATCTCTTTCCCCCTTTAAAAAAAAAAAAAATCACATTTTTTCTAAATTACAAATGGCATCATAAGTTAATGATAGCAATAATGCTCTAGACTGAACCTACAAAAGCAATGTATAAACAATATGGTGTATACACGCAATTTTTTGAAATGCACAATTAATATTGCTTAGCTGTCGCAATGACTGTGTCACATGATTGATATTTTTGAGGAACTCAGATACCTCTTCCACTTCTGAAAACACAAGACTTTTCAAACTAGAGCTAGAATTACATCTGGAGCATAAAAATGGCAGAATTTGAGAAATATTATGACATGCAGCAAAACCTTTAGCCAGTACGCAAAACAGAGTCAGCTGTGTCAGTAACAGGAGCAGTCACACTTAATTGTGTTGGCTGGACAGCACACAGTCTGTCACTAGTATTGGTTGAATTTAAATATCTAATCTTGTCTTGGTTATTTGGTTGAGGTAGATTTGACAACAGTACAGGAATGGATTTGACAAATATAAGTTTGACAGTGATGTTCTTATGCTTAGCTTACATTTTGACTGGTTTTCTGGAACAACAAATTCATACTGACACTCATCAGAAACTTGTTGGATATGTTACCTATTGCACTGAACTATGACACCCTCTTTAGTCTGCACCATGTAGGAAAATGGATCAGAGGTGTTCTGCACTGTTAAAAGCACTCTCATTTCAAGTGGATGGCTTGAATTGTTTACAAGATATGAAGTGGTGGTACAGAATGAGGTCAGTAGTAAAACTTTTTGTAAAAAGCTTTAGCTGTTTGGTCATTACATTCAAATGTATACTATAGAATAATACTTGGCTTGGTATGTCAGTTTGCATTTGTTTTCCTTTTATCAGCTGTGTAGGGCTTACTCCAGTGGCACAAGTCATAGTTGCTTGATATGCCATTAGTGCTTTATTAATATCTGTCTGTTTTGGTATCTTTTGTCTGTTTGCACAGCCCTTTCAGCTTTACCATCTGTTTGTGGATAGTGAGGACTTTGTATAGTATGAGTAAAATATTAGTAAATTATGAACTCCTGGGATTCATGGCCATAAACTGTGTACTATTGCCAGTAAATGGTAATACAGGCAGCCAATATGTAGCAAGCATAGACTTCAAATTGGCTAGTAGTTGTTGGCTCGTTATGGTCAGCACATGAATTATTTCTTTGTTATGTAGATAGTGGTCAATAAACATGAGGTAGTTTGTGCATTTAAACTCATACAAGTTAGCAGCTGTCTTGCATGCAAAACAGGTGTAATTTGATGGTAAGGAGATATACCAGGAAGTAACTAGGCTTCAGAATTTTGTACCAACTGTAACCTGGTAAGGTTGATATTAGGCAATTCCAGGTGAAGGGTATTGTAGCAATTAAATATGGGAGAGACCAAGGTATGAACAACAAGCTGGAGTCACTTAATTAGATTAGGAGCTTACTTCTGTAAATATTTCTTAGATGAAAACAAGATGGCTTTACTACAGGTGACTATTGGTCACAAAGTATAAATTGCAAGTCATGAGTAATACTAAGGTTCCTCACCTTACTGACAAATTTCAGCTTATCAATGCCACACATAATGCAATCAGGTAGAGATGTGGCAGAAGGATCTCTCAGGGTTGCATGGCCTTAGTCTTTGTGATGTTCAGTTTTAACTGATCATTAGTTAGACTGGTGTGAATGGCTTCAAGGTCATCAACAAAGGGAAGAATACAAGCTGCATTTTCTTAAAACAAATCTGAGTGTCATTTGTGTAAATATTGTATGTTAATGCACTTTCCTTTAAAATATTTCCTAAATGAAGCATACAAGTACACAATGAATAACAAAAAGGCCCAGAATAGAATCCTGTGTGGTTTCACATTTAAAACTGCATTTGCATGAAGACTTGAGTCATAAACAGATTCTTTGTATATGATTGAAAAGGTAAGAAGTAAACCAGTCCAATACGAGAGAAACAGAAATCCCACAGTAATATCAAAGTAATTCTCTTAAGAAGATATGGTCCACTGTGTTGATTTTTGTTGACTGCTTGGGCCTAAACATGTGCCCAGGAACATGGCAGCTATTCCTTTAAAATTTCTGTTAAGGGACTAAGCACTGAGGAAAGGAATAGTACAAACTAGCCCCAGTGGTCGATGATGCCTAGGGCTTGTCTCTTCTCAGTCACATGACATGGATTTTTTAACTTAGACTCTTCTTGTCATTAGTTGGGCATCACTTGCACTTATGTGATGCCCAACATATTGAAACTCTTTTCACCATAGCAACATTTTTCTACGTTTAGCTTAAAGCCTGAATTTTTGATAATTTACAGCACTGCTTAAACCTCAAATCATTCTTTGTCTAGAACAAATGCTAGGATTTCATCCACAGTGAAAGAAGCATCACTCAGTCCATTGATATTATACACTGAAAGATTTTGGATACTGAGCATATATGAAATACTAGCCTTTTGAGAGAGAGTCTTCCCATAGGGGTAATGAAGGTTGTCAGCTTTTAACTTTTTTGTCTAAAAGATATTTGACTGATTCCACCAAAACCTGTATCATGGAAAACACGTTTGTATTAACAAGCTTGGATGTACTGTATATCTACTAATTTAGGTAGCATAAACCTTTCTCTCAGACCTGTGTCGCTGAGCTTTAATAAATTAAACACATATCTCCACTCAACCATTCTTTTTTAAATACTGGGCCATGGGAGCACACAACTTAAATGACACAGTTACAATAATGTCAAAATGTTGCATTTGTTTAATTTCTGCTTATACTTTGGGCTACACAGATAATGGTCAAATGGTGCTCTAAGCACAGTAAAAGACATCCCAGCTATATAATTATCTCATTGTCAGCTTCTCCTCAGTTACACAAAAACATTACTCAGTTCTGTTAATATACGTACTGTTGTCTGCTTTACATTTACAGTGATCACAGAAATTTGTATTTAATTAAAAAAAATATTTCAAATTTTATAGCAAAACTACAAACAACCATTTGCTAAACAAAATGCTCACACATTGAAAACAGACTTTAAGAGCAAGAGTGAACTTCCCTTCCCTTGAAGCTCACATTTAATCAAAATGCATCTGATAACCCATTAATCTCTAAGAGATGTGCTGCAATTTATAGTCCAAAAGCACATAGTAAAGCATTAATTGACAGCTATGTGAGGGGTGCAGGAATTCAAAAGACAAATATGTAACACATTTGCTGAACAACTGGGAGAGACTTCTGGATGCAAGGGTCGTTTTCAAGGGCAGAGTAAGTAAATTGCCTGGTGAAGTGAGTCAAACATTATACAAATAAAGGCTAAGGGAATCAAACCTTGCACTGCAGGAAACATCTCATTAACAGTGCAAGGCCCTACTTATATGCACTAAGTGCCAAAAAAGTAGTTGTAGCCTATGCATTCCATACCTCTGTGTCTACAAAAACTAAGCCAAATTAAAATGCATTCATAATAAGTAAACTGTCACCAGTCAAAAAAAAAAAAAAAGGAATGTAAGGCTCATACCCAAATAATAAGTCTCAAATTATGATGTTCCTGTTTACTACAATTGATTTCCTTCCTTCCTTTACAACATAACTACTTCAGAATGCAAGAACTAAGTATTTATACACACACATATGCAAACACACATAAGCACCTCACACACGTGCATTAACACATGCAGATGTATGCAACCACGTATGCATGCACATGCATGTTCACATGCACACACACACACACACACACACACACACACACACACACACACACACACACACACACATGACCATCAAGTTACAGCTCCTTGTAAGACTGTGTACACCTCAAGTGTTTGCATGTAATCAGATAAGTGGAATACATAAATAAGGACCTAGCACTGTTTCTCAGCTCATTGTTGTGACAATCATACTATGCAACCCATTGAATCCCCATGCCCCCACCCAAACCTTTTGCTTAAGAAGCAGAGATAATTCATAATAATTCAAAATCAGGAACACATTTTAAATACTGATCTTATATACTTAGAGAATTGTTAGTATACCGATGTTTGTATTAGCAAGCATTTTCTGAAGGGTATAATGTCTGAAAGTGACATGTTTATTCATTGGTTACTAACTGCAATCCACAAAACTTTACCAGACAGCGTTCAATTTTGTAATAAGCACACCAAATTATGATGAAAAAATCAAAGACAGTTGAGAACTGTGCCTTCTGTGCACATGCACACACACACACACACACACACACACACACACACACACACACACACACACACACACACACACACACACACACTCACACAGACACACACACACACATATACACACTGATGAACACTGCCCCCTATACAAACAATACTCTCACACACATATACATACTAATATACACCAATCCACAAAAACATGAACATCAAGTGTAGCCACTTGCATAGTTGTACACCTCAGATATCTGCTTGAGATAAAGTAAGTGCTTAAATTCATAAATAATGGACAAGAAACATATCTCAGCTTGTTGTTGTCAGAATCATGCAGTGCAACCTATTGCAACCCTTCACTGTTCCTTCAACTGCTTAGCTCAAGAATCAAAAACAAGTACACAAAATCTGGAACAGATTTTAAATATTTCTCTTATATACTTATAAAGTTTCTAGAATAGTGAACTTTTCATTAGCAAGCATTTTGAAGGATATAAAGTCTGGAACTCACAAGCCTGTCATTATTTTATGACTGCAATCCACAACCCAGCCACTGGGGATGCACAAGCCAGTGCATTTCTTTGAGCTAGTCCAAAGCCTGGATAAATGGGGAGGGTTGCGTCAGGAAGGGCATCCAGCATAAATTTTTGCCAAATCATACATGCAGACAACAGTACAGAAATACATACCAGATCGGTCGAGGCCTGGGTTAACAACGACCGCCACCAGTACTGTTGGCCAACAGGGTGCTGGTGGAAATTGGGCTACTGTTGGCCGAAGGAGGAGAAGAGGGGGGAGGCATGCCAAAAGGCAGGTAAAGGCTAGGACTGTGATAGTGAGGGTCGGAGCTCTGAATGTTGGCAGTATGACTGGTAAAGGGAGAGAGCTTGCTGATATGATGGACTGAAGGAAAGTTGGTATATTGTGTGTGCAAGAGACCAGATAGAAGGGGAGCAATGCTAGGTATATCTGAGGTGGTATCAAATTGTTTTATCATGGTGTGGATGGGAGGAGAAATGGTGTGGGCATTATCCTGAAGGAACAGTATGCTAAGAGTGTTTTGGAAGTGAAAAGAGTGTCGGATAGAGTGATGTTTATGAAGCTGGAAATTGATGGTGTGATGATGAATGTTGTTAGTGCATATGCTCCACAAGTTGGGTGTGCGATGGATGAGAAAGAACAATTTTGGAGTGAGTTGGATGAAGTGGTGATGACTGTACCCAAAGGTGAGAGACTGGTGATTGGAGCAGATTTCAATGGGCATGTTGGTGAAGGGAACATAGGGGATGAGGAAGTGATGGGTAGGTATGGTGTTAAACAAAGGAATGCAGAAGGTCAGATGGTAGTGGATTTTGCGAAAAGGATGGACGTATTCAGATGAATATGTATTTTATCAAGAGGGAGGAGCATAGAGTGACATACAAGAGTGGAGGAAGATGCACACAGGTGGATTATATCTTATGTAGAAGGGCCAGTCTGAAGGAGATTGGAGACTGTAAAGTGGTGGCAAGAGAAAGTGTAGTTAGGCAGCATAAGATGGTGGGTTGTAGGATGACATTGGTGATCAAGAAGAGGAGGATGAGTGTGAGGGCAGCTCCAAGGATCAAATGGTGGAAATTGAAAAAGGGTAATTGTGAGGTGATGTTCAGGGAAGAGTTAAGAAAGGTACTGGGTGGCAGTGAAGAGTTACCGAATAGCTGGATAACTACAGCAGAGCTAGTAAGAGAGATGGCTAGAAAGGTGCTTGGTGTGACATCTGGAAAGAGGAAGGGGGACAAGGAGACCTGGTGGTGGAATGAGGAAGTACAGGAGAGTATACAGAGAAAGAGGTTGGTGAAGAAGAAGTGGGATTGTCAAAGAGATGAAGAAAGTAGACAAGAGTATAAGGAGATGAGGTGCATGGCAAAGAGAGAGGTGGAGAAGGCTAAGGATAAGGCATATGAAGAGTTGTATAAAAGGTTGGACACTAAGGAGGGAGAAAAGGACCTGTACCGATTGGCTAGACAGAGGGACTGAGCTAGTAAAGATGTGCAGCAGGTAAAGGTGATAAAGGATAATGAGGGAAACATACTCACAACCAAGGAGAGTGTGTTGAGCAGATGGAAAGAGTACTTTGAGGGGTTAATGAATGAAGAGAATGAGAGGGAGAGAAGGTTGGATGATGTCTGGATTGTGAATCATGAAGTGCAGTGGATTAGCAAGGAGGGAGTAAGGATAGCTATGAAGAGGATGAAGAACGGAAAGGCTGTTGCTCCAGTTGACATATCTGTGGAAGCATGGAGATTTTTAGGTGAAATGGCAGTGGAGTTTTTAACTAGATTGTTTAATGAAATCTTGGAAATTGAGAGGATGCCTGAGGAATGGAGAAAATGTGTTTTGGTACCAATTTGTAAGAATAAGGGTGATGTGCAGAGCTGTAGTAACTACAGAGGGATTAAACTGATCAGTCACAGCATGAAGTTATGGGAAAGAGTAGTAGAAGCTAGGTTTAGAAGGGAGCTGATGATTAATGATCAACAGTATGGTTTCATGTCAGGAAAGAGCACTACAGATGCGATGTTTGCTCTGAATGTGTTGATGGAGAAGTACAGAGAAGGTCAGAAGGAGTTGCATTGTGTCTTTGCGGATTTAGAGAAAGCATATGACAGGGTGCCTAGAGAGGAGTTGTGGCATTGTATGAGGAAGTCAGGAGTGTCAGAGAAGTATGTAAGAGTGGTACAGGATATGTACAAGGGTAGTGTGACAGCGGTGATGTCTGCAGTGGGAGTGACAGATGCATTTAAGGTGGAGGTGGGATTAAATCAAGGATCAGCTCTGAGCCCTTTCTTATTTTCAATGGTGATGGACAGGTTGACAGACAAGATCAGACAGGAGTCCCCGTGGACTATGATGTTTGCAGATGACCTTGTGATCTGTAGTGAGAGTAGGGAACAGGTGGAGGAGACCCTGGAGAGGTAGAGATATGCTCTAGAGAGAAGAGGAATGAAGGTCAGCAGGACTAAGACAGAATATTTGTGTATGAATGAGAGGGAGGATAGAGAAATGGTGAGGATGCAGGGAGTAGAGGTGGCAAAGGTGGATGAGTTTAAGTACTTGGGGTCAACAGTTCAGATTAATGGTGAGTGTGGAAGAAAGGTAGAGACGAGAGTATAGCAGGAAAGAATGGGTGGAGAAGAGTGTCAGGAGTGATTTGTGACAGACAAGTACCAGTAAGAGTAAAAGGGAAGGTCTACAAGAGGGTAATGAGACCAGCTATGTTATATGGGTTGGAGACAGTGGCACTGACATAGAGGCAGGAGTCAGAGCTTGACGTGGCAGAGCTGAAGATGTTAAAATTTGCACTGGGTATGACAAGGATGGACAGGATTAGGAATAAGTATATTAGAGGGTCAACCCAGGTTGGAAGGTTTGGAGACAAAACCAGAGAGGCAAGATTACGTTGGTTTGAACATGTGCTGATGAGGGATGCAGAGTATATTGGGAAAAAGATGCTAAGGATGTAGCTGCCAGGTAACAGGAAAAGAGGGAGGCCTAAGATAAGGTTTATGGATGTGGTGAGAGAGGACATAAGGTGGTTGGTGTAACAGAGCAAGATGCAGAGGACAGGAATAAATGGAAACAGTTGATCTGCTCTGGTGACCCCTAATGGGAGCAGCCAAAAGACGAAGAAGAATCCACAACAATTTGATAGAAAGCCACACATTGTATAAGGAACAGACCAAAATATCTCTCGAGTACTTTGCACAAAAATTCCTGACTAAGCCAAAAATAATGGTGGACAAAAGCTACAAAGGGATGAATTTTAAATATGTTACATATTTGTTGATCAGGTAAACCCAGAAGACAGAGTTTAGCTTTTCAGGGATGACCTAGGACCACTTTCTGATTAAGTGATTTGCTCACAGTCATACAGTGGGCTAACTTAGGTGGAAGGATTCAACCCCTGTTCTTCTGACTGCAGAAAGCAATTTCACAATAGCTCTGAGCTTTGATTGCCAGAAAACTCATTTCACTTAAAAATAACAGAAAAACAAGTGCTGCATGGACATGTATTTTATGAGCAATGAGAACTCTGAAACTCTAGTTATTGACATTGATTGACTGTAATCCTTTGTGCGTTATAAGAAAATGAAGAAGTTAGCAAATATCTGGAAGTTACTTTTAGCTCTAAGTTCTTAATGAGTTGTTTCCTAGAGTTAAGGGTACATAGTTTAACTCCTACCTTCTTTTGGCTACTGTTTAACCCTGGGCAAGTCACTTAACCAGGCACTAGATTTACCTGGTTAACAAAGGACAAGGTATGAATATGAAGGAATATCTATCTATCTATCTATCTATCTATCTATCTATCTATCTATCTATCTATCTATCTATCTATCTGAAATGTTCTATTGATGTGCATTGTCTGGACTTTGAAACTGATATGACTGGTATTATTGCCTGATAAAATGTTAATGATTGGCATTATTAACTGATTGTTAAAAACAGCCACACCTCCTGCATTTGCAAAGCTTACTCTCATACTGCTTCATGGGCATTCGTTTAGTCTGATTGTAATTATACCTTTTATAAAACTTGCAATTAACCTTTCATTTTACCTCATGTATCATTTGGCTTGTTTCAGTCAATATTTTCCTGTTTACTAACTCAGCCTCTCTGGTAACTTGTATTGCTTTTTCTAAAATTATGTTAATTTCAAGCTTTATCTTTATGACACATCTACATCAGCTACATCAGTCACCATTATGTCTCTCATTTGCTCATCTGTTTCACTATTAAAACCACTACTTTATGTCAGTTCACCTTACAAATGCTTCAACGCATTCTTCCTTTACTTGTTCATTTCTGCTAAAACATACTTTCTCATGTAGTCTTTTTTGGCACAAAATATGCATTGATTGTGATAATCACTGACTGGTATGTAACATTCTGATCCACTGTGTATGTAAAGTAAACTGCCTCAGCTTCTTACCCTATGGAATATAAAGGCACATTAAACAGGATTTATTCTGGATCTTCACCTAATTATATTGTTACAGGAAACCAAGCAATTCCCAGTTTCTAAATAGCCAGTCAACAGGTTTAGAGAAGTCAAATGGCTCCTATAGATTAAAGTCCATCACAGCAGAAAAAATTCTGTATTTTTGGGTTATATGGTTTAAATCTTGCAAACTTGATTTAAGAAGGACTCTGCATGGTAATATAATGTTTTCTTTTTCAGTTACAGAATTCCATTGTGAACATTTTAAGAAGATTTGACTTGTGCTGCGCTTGCGTAATTTTTGAATGCATTTTTGCTTTTGCTCATTGAGAAAATTTGGTTTCATTTCATAGGTTGTTAGGTCTTACTCCTCTAGTCATCTTATTTCTCAGGTCACAAATGTCAGGATTCAGCACTAGCAAGTTGGTAACGTTTGTTATACACAACATGGTTGCTCAGTATAAATGGTGGTAACACTTAAGCACAAATTGCAGTGCATTGTGGTACAGGTTGCTTCATAAAAGTACTAAAATCACACATTTGCATTAAAATGCCAGTGATAGTATTTACATATTTGTAATATACATAATCATCTTAACAGCCTTAAACCACCTATAATCCCACCCATTGTGCCAGCAAGACATATGAACATAAATGTTTAAGTATGGGATAGAAAGACTTGACAAAAAAAAAGTTCTGCAGGAAGTCTATGACTTTGGCATGGCTTTTAACATCACAACTTATAAGTTTAACTATGATACAAAAATGACAGCAAATCTGTATTAGACATATTTGCAATGGTCTGGGCTAAATACATTGCTTCACATCTGTTCATATTGTGTTTCACTTCCTTCTTAAAGCACACTTTCCTGAGTTGTTGACATTACTATTAGGAAAATATATTTTCTACAGTATCTATTTATTTTGCAAGGTTACAACAAGAGTAGGACAGTGTGGATTGGGATGCTGACTGTAAGACGTGTCTTTGATTTCTGTGTTGTGTGTCCAGCACATGCTTATTTGGGAATGAAAGAATATGTGTTTTGACTGTAGTTAGTCACACTGTAATTATGTTACAACTACACAAAAATTAAATTCTCACTCTTGTATCCAGAATTAAGAAAATGTAATGTGTTTGTAAAATGTTGCTAGAATCAGTGGGATGATCATTTTGAAAGATTTTCTGCCATGAGCCATTTACCAAAGGTCAAGCCATAGCATGCATAAATGTTAAGCCATAGCAAACCAGGCAATCAAAAACTTAGAAAGCATCATGTAAGTAAGTATACAGAATGCACAGAAAAACTGCTGTAAGAAATAAATATCAGTCTAGATGTAATAATCAAATAATAACAGACAGTCCTGAGGCATTATTATTGCTCTCTAATGACTGTAAAATAAAATAAAAAAATATACTCATACCCCAGGATTCAATAAACTCCATGTAGGAATAGTGTTATTCCTGCACAGAGTGAATGGTGTATGCATCGGCATCCCATTTTCAGAAGTGTGTCTTTCATATTAATGAAGGTGTGCTACTGAGATGGACCTGTGGACACAAATACTAAATGAGTGCAGGGAGCATGTTGCAGTAGTGCTCACAGATCCAACATGTCCCCTGCACTGTTAAAGTGCCGTATGGCACTTTTTAAATGCTTTCAGTGTCTGAGGACAACTGATAACAGTAAAACAGTGTATGTGGACACTGAAATAGGTATTAGAACTAGAAATAAATGCAGGTTGTGTGTGACAGGTAGTGTCACACACCACCTGCATTGTGAAAGTGCCATATGGCACTTTATAAATGAAAACAGTGTCCGCGGACACTGAAATCAATGAATTACAATGAAAGCAATGCAGGGGGTGTGTGACAGGTACTGTGACACACCCCCATGCATTGAGAAAGTGCCATACGGCACTTTACAGACACTTTGTAAGAAAAAAACAAAAAAAAAACAAAAAAAAATCCTTGTTTCCCACCTTTACTGAACTAGAATAGTCCAGTCTTGAGGTATTGCTGATCTCTGGGCTGTGTCATAGTTCCTGTGTTGCCCATATCCTTGTTTGGATAGGAGGAAGCTTCTTTGTTCACCAGTGGGAGTGGGGAGCTCTGAGCAGCCTATCTGTCCCTAAAGGAATGGTTCCAGCCCAGTAACTTGGAGCTTATTGGCCGTTTTGGGCCATTTCCTAGCTCTTTCTAACCCCCTGCTATAAAGGCCGCTTTAGCAAGCTTTTGCACGAATTTGCGCATAGTGCAGCATCAGGCAGCGCCGCTTAATCAGGTTTAAAGTATTCCCGGCTCCACAAAGTCTGCTCTTCATTTTTTCCCTTAGAACTGCTCTAACTCTCAAGCTAAGCATTCTATTCTCAATCTAAAAATCCCGCACTTGCTCCTATAAGCATTTTGTATAAGTTAAGCCCTTTTTAACTAAAAAAGCACTACATCCTCCTAAAATCCCCTTGAGTACCCTATCCCCTATAGGTCCTTTTTGATTCAGTTTCATAGCAGTTCCTTATACTTTTTCTGGCATGTCGAAGGGACAGTTGCTGGCTTCCTCTCCAATTTAGCTGGTGAATCTGGGAATCTTGAAGCAATGTTACAACTGCCTCATGTACACAGACAGCCTTCTCCTCCTCCCAACAAATACAAATATATGTGAGAGATGTAACCATATAGCCAAACTGGAGGCTGAGCTCTCTCGACTCAGTACTGGCATAACCAGTCAGGAGGAGAAGGTAACCACACATACCACAAATCCAGTCTCACATAGACCTACCACAACTGCAAACCAAACACATAAACACACAAAAACATACTTGGAGGATCTTAATAAAAATCTGCCAAAGCAACAGAGACCTCCAAAGCAGACATCCAAGCAACCACTACCTCAAAACAAAACACATGCAACACATAATTCACAAAGTCAGTGTTCCAAACAGTCACAGCCCTTAAGGCTAAACAACATACCTGACACACTTGTAATAGGTGACTCTATAGTCAGACACACTGACGTCCCACTCACCAGGCTGAACAAGGAAAAGGTCACAGTAAGCTGTCTGTCGGGCGCTAGAATCTGCCACATAACACAAGCACTCGAGTCACTCCAAAGCAGGTACAAATATGACTCAGTCATTGTCCATGCTGGTGTGAATGACTTGAGACGTACCTCCCTGGACTACATGAAAAGAGACATAGAGGAGCTCTCTGATTATGTAGCCCAGGCCGATATGACCCTGACCTTGAGCAGCATCTTACCCTCACCAAGAATGATGCCACAGTACAAAGACAAAATGATCAATTTTAACAATTGGCTTAAGTAATGGTGTCATTCTAAGGGGATCCAATGTCTGTCTGCTTGGGATGATATGCTCGACAAGCCACGCTGCTTCACAAGGGACGGCTTGCACCTGTCACCCCTGGGCTTTTGGATATTGGCAAAGGCTCTTGCCACACCCATAGTGCCTTTTTTAGGCAAGGCTCAAAAGACAAACCCACCTCCCTAAAAAACACAAGTAAAAAGAAACTAAGGGTAATGCTGCTCAATGCCAGAAGTCTAAACCTCAAGATGCATGCTCTCAAAGCCCTCCTCAGTATGGAGAACATCGATGTCTGTGCAGTGACAGAAACCTGGTTCAAGGCTCTCGAGAGCACCCCAGAACTACCAGGTTATACCTCATATCATGCTTTTCAGCCCCAGAACTTGGACCGAACCACAAAAGGAGGGGGAGTATCCATATTCATCAAGGATACCCACACCTCCAGGTTAGTGGCAATGCACGAAGCATCAGAGACCATCCATTTGCAACTAACAGTGGGCAAAACTGCCCTCCCGTTTTTAGCATGCTACAGACCACCCTCTCAAACTCAGGAACCCCACTCGGCCTTCCTAAAGACACTGGAGAATATGAAGGCCTCTCCAAACACCATCATATTGGGGGACTTCAACTACCAAAACATGGACTGGGAGCATTACTCAAGCCCCAATACCCTAGCCCAAAGGTCCCTAGAAATCATAAACTCAAATTCTATGGAACAACTAGTCACCTCTCCCACAAGAGGGGAAAACATATTAGACCTGATCATCACAAACATGGGGACACATTGCTCCATACCAGAAGTATACCCCTCATTGGTAAGATCGGACCATAAATTAATCTCCCTGGAAATCCACATCCTGCCCCCACCCCCAGCACAGAAGACCACAGTGAAGAACTTCTCAAAAGCTGACTTCACACTTCTTAAGACTGAAGTGGAATCCTTCAAGGCCCCCGGGCCAGTGGAAACCACATTCCACTCTGCTGAATCCTTTATAAACGCATTCTATGGACACCTACAGGAATGCATGGATCATGCAATCCCAAATAAAACCAAGACCCATTCCCCCAAAGGCAGGCGTCCTGTCTGGTGGACCCCAGCCATTAATAAGCTATACAACAGAAGGAGAAAGCTACTACACGATAGAGCAAAATCCCTAAAAGGGAAGGCATCTCTGATCAGTACTAGCAAAAAACTACGAACACTCATAAAATCATCCAAGACCAACTCTGAGAGAAAAATTGCACAAGACACTAAAGATAATCACAAGGCTTTCTTTAGTTATGTTAGAAACCTGAGTGGAAACTCCCAGATATGCTCAGAGTTAGTCCAAAATGACAAAAAATACACTGAACCCACAGATATTGCCAACATACTAGCAGACAGGTTCAGTGCAAATTTCTCTCCCCCCTCCCCCCAAAGGGACAAATATATATCCCAGCAGAGTGTTGCCTCCCTGACATCTCAGATGCCCAGGTGAGAGCCACCCTCTCCAAAGTTAAAAACACAGCATCAATGGGATCAGACGGTGTCCTGGGTTGCATGCTACATGAACTCCAAGAAGAGCTAAACCCACAAATAAGGCAGCAGTTTAATCTCAGCCTTGCTACAGGATATGTACCTAAAGAATGGTGTACAGCAACAGTGGTCCCACTCCACAAAGCAGCTGCTTCTACGGACCCTGGAAACTACTGCCCCATAAGCTTGATGAGCCTGGTCTGCAAAGCTATGGAGAGGATCATTATGGAACTCATAAACAAAGACATTGGGGACCTACAGACACTGGATCCTACCCAATTCGGCTTTGTTAAGGGCAGATCCTGCCTCTTGAACCTGGTTGACTTCTTTGAAACAGTCACCAAGGTCATTGATGAGGGTAGGGTAGTTCACACAGCCTACCTTGACCTTGCAAAAGCCTTCGACACAATACCCCACTCGGGCATCATAGACAAGCTCTCCAGCTTAAATATAAACCCTTATATCATAAGATGGGTTGCAAACTGGCTCAAGGACAGAACCCACAAGGTCAGAACTGCTGGAGCCATGTCAGACTCTAAACCAGTCACAAATGGCGTCCCACAGGGCTCGGTCCTGGGACCTCTCTTGTTTAGTATTTATTTTTCTGAGGTACAGGCTAAAATGGGAGGATTGTGGCTGACCAAGTTCGCAGATGACTGCAAACTGGGTGCCATAATTGATTCTCCAGTGGACACAAGCATTCTTCAAAAGGGTCTCATAGAAACGGAAAACTGGTGACAGAGCCATGGCCTTAAACTAAACGCCAAAAAGTGTATAGTCATACCCTTTGGGAAAAATAAAGTGCCCACAAATTACCACATAGGTGGTAATCCATTAAGTACGGAAGAAGTAATTAGGGACCTAGGGACCCAAGTTGACAGTAACCTCTTGTTTGACACTCACATTGCCAAAGTGGTTAGAAAGGCCTTCTATATTGCCCACCTTATCATGAAGGGATTCACATCTAGATCGGGAGAGGTCACTGTGCCCCTTTACTCTTCCCTCATCAGGCCCATAATTGAGTGCAATGCCCCATTTGGCATGTACCTTACCCTAAACCTGCAGCAATTGGAAAGACCCCAAAAGTACCTCACCAAGAGGATCAAGGGACTCAAACATATGCCATATGCTGCCTGGCTAAAGAAACTCCAGCTCTACTCAGTAGCATACCGCCTACTCAGAGACGATCTATGCCTGACGTACAAGGCCATGTCCAACCCGGAATTAAGGGACATGCTCCACCTCAGAAAATCCAAATCCACCAGAGCTACGCGAGTGAGAGATTTGAACCTCAGCACAGAAATAAATAGGGCATGCTGGAGGGAGAGATTCATAACCCAGAGGCTCTCTTCACTCTGGAATAAAATCCCAGTCCATGTTAGGCAGAGCCCCTCACTGACTCTCTTCAAGAGAAATCTTGACGAGTGGATGGGAGATCGTAGGTTTACCCCGGGGGTCACTTCTGTGTCACTGCTCGACAGAGGTACAGTAAACTAAACCTTAAAAATGGGCACAGTATACTCATTCCAAGGGGTGGTGAAAGCCAAACACACTCTGGCTAGGCTTATAAATGCCCTAGGACAGATAGCCTAGTATGAACCTATGAACCTATAATTGTGTCCTTAGACATGCAGCCATACCTGTCAACCTCTTAGTGCTAAAAATCTGGACCAAAACCAACAAAGGTCCAGAAATAGGGACATATTTTAAGTATTGCTCTTATAACCTTAGAAAGTTGATAGAGTAACAGGGTGTGTTTTAACATACATTTTCTGAAGGATTTGAAGTCTGAAACTCAAATATATGCCATCATTTTGTGACTTCAGTCCTAAGATCATCCCATTGATTTCCAGAAAACCACATATTTTATGAGAAACAAAACAAATATATGAGCTAAACATCTGAACTATCTGTGAAAATCAGGACAGTTGAGAGGTATGCACACACCTTAACCAAGAAATCTGGATAAAGTCATGAAATAAATTTGGGGCAAATGTCACAAAATAGGGCAAATTTAAAAAATATTGCTCATACAGACTTAGAAAGTTGATAGAATGACAGGTTGTTCATTATCAAATATTAATCAGCATTAGTATTAATATATGTAATTAAAGTGGTTGTATTCATTTTTTTCCATTAAAAGTGATGTTTAAGCATATCTGAGTGGGTTTGCATGTTGCTGCACTTTGCTCAGCATTGCTTAAACATCTTATAGGAGCAAAATACAAATGTATAGCTAAAATCTTCAATGGCAAGATAGTGTAGTAGTTAGAGTTCCAGCTTTGCGTCCAGCAGTTCACGATTTGAGTACTAAGACATGCCCTTCATTTTTACATAGGAAAACATTGTTAAAATATATATTTTTTTAAATGATGTAGTAATTGATATTTGTTAATCAGGGTAATGTAGCTGGTCCAAAATTGAAGTGTCAGTGTATATAACATGAAATCACCCATGTAAACACAAGTGTCCCATACAGTATAGTCACACCCCAACGTAATGTAATGAAAGCACATAGGGGGACATAATGTAAAGTAAATTATATACACTTAATAAAATGTCAGTAATGATTAAGTAATTTGCAATTCTGAAATATTTTTTAAAATGAAAACTGAACAATGCTTAGCAGTGCTTAACGATGCTTAGCCAGTATGAGCATTGCTTAAAAGTCTCGTTCTAAGCAGTATTCAGCCCAGCTGATTGGATTTGTACACCACTAAGCACTGCTCAGCATTTGCCTCTAAGCACTGTTCAATTCAGCTTAGTGGATTTTGCACTGCTGAGCTGTGCTCAGCATTTTCAAAAATGGTCCAGTGATGGCAAAGGGTGGGAATATGGCATTAATTAAACTGCACAGGTGGGAATAAAGTCAGAAGTTATTGTAGTTTGATCACTGCAGGAGCTATATCTGGAGTTGGAGAGGGAGCGTGCTGTCAGGCGCAGCACTGCAGCATCTTGGAGTCCAGGGTCATGGCTGGGCTCCTTGTTAAAGATCATGACCACAGAGTGTTGCAGGGTCAGTACCGTGGCTCACAGTACAAAGTGGAGGCCTGGGACCATCTGGCACATGATCTCACCTGTGCTACTGGAATCCCCCGGACTGGTGAACAGGTGTGGCATCATTATACCAGCCTAAAGCATAGGAAGGGGACACTCTTGGCCCAGTGGATCCAAGAAGCTCGAGATGGGGATGCCCCAGTAGTGAGCAAGTATCTCACCCATATCAGTACTAAAATCTAGCCTGAGTATGCGATAGACATGTATGCTTAATGTTTTTCCCCCCCTACAGCTGCAGAGAACAGAGCTCACTACCTAGAGGCCCATGCTGACAGCTTTGCGAGGTTGGGATGAGAGTCTGGTGAGTACAGGTTTATCTTGCAGTATATAGTGTAATAAATAAGAAGGAGTACATTTTTACTGCCAGTAGGTATAATGTGTTTTGAGTGTTCTGAATAAATAAAAAGTTTATCAGACCAATACACAGGGTATGCAGTAGTACTGAATGTAGAATATCAACTGTAAGAAAGCACTGTGTCATGCTACTCAAATAAAGATTTATACCACACACTGTTGTGTTTAATCTGGTTTGTTAAGAAGAAACAGAATGTGTAAAACAAGATATAAATGAAATATGAAATATGTATGGCACTAAGATCTGAACTTTGATTAGTAATGTGTAATGGATTGCAGTGTGCCCCCTGCAGCATTGCCTTTTGTTAACCTTTGCTTTTCAGATTAATGTAATCCTGAATGTGAGTATGCTGATGAAGGCAAGTATGAGAGTGTAATAGGTGAGAACTGCAAATATATGATGTCCAAATGTATATGGGCCAGGTATGCAACCCGGCACCCTGCAAAGGTGATCTGTACAGATCACACACATATGCACATCTACTAGGGTTTAAATGTGTACATCTGCTTTCAAAGGGTTAATACACAGTACAATAACTATCTGTCAGGCATGTATGTTCAACTGTCACTACAGTCTTTTGTGAAACTCTACTTAGATTACAAGGTCAGACTGTCTAACCAAGTGAGTATTATGCAGAAATCAGTCAAGCAAGAAACAGTGGTTCCCCAGTAGCTCAGTGTGTTGAGATAAACATATGTTGTTCATTTTTGCACATACAGACCATGGTTTTAATCCAGGGAGTGGTACCAAAATGTGTGAATATTTACAGAAGAGTAATCCTGAATATGTGTACAGAAAGTCAAGTAGTGTTAACATATATTTTCTCCACAGGTTTTACAGGTAAAGAAATTATTGCAGTAGCTGTATGATGGGTATACTAATAAACTTTGTGTCCAAATGTTCCAGTGTCCAACCCCATGCCTGCAAACGATAGCAGGATAGGTACATACACCATGCACTCTTCCCGATACATGTCTCTTAAGTGTCATGCTGTTAAGGCTAGTGATCACTTTTGCCAATAACCTTGGACACAGATACGAATGCAGTTGAAGGCCAGTAGCACACTCACACAATGTCAGTGCAGGCTACACCTTGTTAGTCATATATGTAACTCTGACATGCACAAGTCCCCTCCAGTCATGTACCCAGATTACTCACACTTTGCCCCATACCATTCCAGCTTGAAAGTTTAACAGTCATGTATGCGCTACAGAAGCTATGGGCCACAGGTAGATGTAAAGTGAGGGCAGACCTGAAGAGTATTGAGCCTTACTGTTGTGAAAAATAGAAGCCTATACAGATGTCAATGGACTTTTTTTCTCTACCCCCACCCCTTATCTGCATCAATAACTATAATCCATATACTACATGTGCGTTGTTCTCATAATCTAATGTTGGGACTTGTGTTCTATTATTATTCATATATTTAATGGCTTATATATTAACATACCTTGTTCAAATACCATTATTGGTGGCCTGTTGCCACACATTTAACTGACATGCTGTTAAAATTTTGACTGTTATTCCATATATGTGTGTATTCTGTTTGCTATGCAATTATGTGAATTCCACTGTTCTGGGTTAATTGGAATACCCTTGTATGCTGTTATAACTAATTTTGAAATGTTTTGTTCATGATTAGCCAATACATTTTGTAAAACCTCAACACCATAGCACTTTTGAGAAGGCCGATCCCAGTGGATCCATCTGTCCATTCTCGTCTGGCTATGGCACCAGGCCCCAGCATGTCTAGGACCCAACCTGGAACTGCCCGGTCAGCTGGTCCTGCACCACTCTCAGGAGGAACTGCCTCAGGGGACAGGGCTCTGCCCCCCCCAGGAGCAGGTGCAGAGAGGAAGTGGTCACCCGCAAGATGTTCTGTGATATGGTGTGTCATGTCATCCACTCAGAGTTGGATGGATGGCTGAGTCAGATCAAGGACAGACTGATGCACCTCAAGGGCCAGCCTGCTCCTGGTGTCCAGCCCCCATCACAGCCACCTTCGGGGCCGTGAAGGTGCAGTGGTGACTGCCTATAGGTGGGGATCTCAGTCACACTGTATCCTTTTGGGGGCTCATGGGCCTCTGATTCCCAACCACCCTCCCCGTCCAAGGTGTTTACCCCCATGTGTCATATACTGCCCCTGTCTGCTGTCTTGTGTGTCTTGTCTGTCTGCAGATGCAACCTATTGTACCCAACATACCTCACCAAACATACCTACAACCATTCCCCAACATTCCACTCTCACCTTTAAAAAAAAAAAAAAAGGCATCTGTCCCGCAAAAAAAATATTGCCCCATGCACAGCTCTACATCCCCCCCCCCCCGTGTACAGTGGCGTAAATCAATCTACACTCAAATTGCTCTACAAATATAAGTTGCCAATACCCCTCCCTGTGGGATGTGAGGCTACATATTCCAAATTTTCCACATCATTCACAGCTGTTGCTGCAGACAAAATGTAGAGCTATGGTCCTTTCCTACATCCATCTTACACATCCCTAGCTGCTTTTCCTAATGTTTTAACCCCTACTCACCCCCATTTCACCACTTTCCTATCACCTTTTTTGTCTTTTCTTTTTTGAAATTAGTGCAAGTTTAAGCGGGAATAAGCAGTGTTAAGTGAGGCCAAGCAGGACTAAGCACCTTTTGGCATTGCTTAGTGTCACACAAACCCCCCATACCCACTTAAAACTGCTTAAAACTGCTTTAATCACTCTCTCGCTCATTCAGCCACTGTTCTGCCTCGCAACAAAATAATCAGGCTCCCCAGTTCTTGAACCCAGGACCCTGTGTACTGCAGTTAAAGCAACTATCACTACACCACATGAGATGTCAGAATTTTTACTGCTTCAGTAAATATATCATGCATTATGGTCATCTAACATTAGGGAAGAAACTATGCAGAATTAGTAATGTTTTTATGTATATACACACACACACACACACACACACACACACATATATATATATATATATATATATATATATATATATATATATATATATATATATATATATATATATATATATATATATATATATATATATCATGAAGTGCGGTCATACCTCTCATCCTCTTAGTACAAAAAATCTGAACAAAACCTGACAAAGTGGGGGAACAAAGGCCCATAAATAGGGACATATTTTAAATATGGATTTTATAAGCTTGGAAAGTTGCTAGAGTAACACGGTTTGTTTTAATATATATTTTCTGAAATACTTCAAGTCTGAAACACAAATGCTTGTCATTATTTAGTGACTTCAGTTCTCACATCATCCCAGTTATTTCTCAGAAATCCACAACAGTTATGGGGAACAGGCCAAAAATATTAGCCAAACAGCTGGACATTCTATGAGAATCTGGACAGTTGAGAGGTATGAGTGCAATCATGTAACATTAGGGAAAAAACACTGAGAGCTGCCAACCATTTCACCCAGTACCTTCTGAGTTACGGTCAGATCAACACAACACTACACCAAATCAGCTCTGGGAAATTGCTCATGCATTTGCAAATATATAATGTACTATAGGGATGTAACTGTAGGGAAAAACAGACATCGGTGAAAAATTGTCTACCCACAACCATTTGCACTACAGTCAAACCAACATACCAGTAAGCCAACTGACCTCTAGAGTATAACAACTGTTTGAACAAACATATCCTGATTGTCAGTCACACACTACTTTTATATATACTGCCCCAAGTCACAGTGTACTTGGAATCCTGAGGTTTTAATGGGCATGTCTCAGTCTACCCCTACAAACATATACAGCTGATAGAACACCAGCAACTGCAGTAGCATGCACATTCAGATAGAAAAGGATCTATGACCCTCACATCTGTCCCTCTCCCTACTCAGCCCAGCAAGCATTTACACACTACACTGCTACACAACCTTGAAAGTCTGTTAACAATGGCCAGACATACACAATTGTCAACTGTACAGACTTCCACAGAAAGCCCAAGGTTTGGGCCCATATTTATGGCCTCTTCCTCATAACATTTCTGGGATTCTGCTAAATCATTGAGATGTTATCAGGAGTGAAGTCACTAAATAACGATATACCATACCTCTGAACCTCTTAGTGCAAGACATCTGGAAAAAGCCTGACATACTTGGGGGACAGAGGCCCAAAAATAGGAACATCTTTTAAATATTGCTGTTATAAACTGAAAAAGTTGCTAGAGTGACAGGGTTTGTTTCTAACTGTATAAGAGCAATACTTACAATCTGTCCATACTTCTGGAACTTTGTCCCCCATTTTTGTTGGGCTTTCTCCACATGTCTTGTGCTAAGAGGTTGACAGGTATGCAGACACAGCATGCAAAACTGTAGACATAGCACATCAATCCAAGCAGTGGACAGTATTTCCACCTACCCTCTGTGATACACTTCTGGATTACTCTGAGAAAACACTACAGCACTATAACAGGTATATCAAACAATAAAGCATTTAATGGAATGCAGAAGGGGGATGCAATAATAGGAAATAGGAAATTAAACAACAGGTCTCAAAAAGTCTTGCTGGACTGACATGCTACTGTCCAGCACCTATGACCATCCCAGCTGGCTCTGCCTGCAGTGACATAGATCACAGCTCAGGCCCTGAGTCACCCCAGCAAAGGTTAGCTCACATATGACTACTACTTGAGTGTCTTTTGTACAATACTGACTGAGACATTGCCAGGCCCAGATACCTGGGATGTTGTAAATATTCACATGTCACTTCTGAATACTACTATGCTACATATGCTTGCCTTACAAGTGTAAGAGACCTATATAGGGTATGTGTGTAGTAAACAACTGGCGCAGAAGTGTGTGTTGAACCGGATGCTATATATTGAGCTCATACCTTTCAACTATCCAGAATTTTGCAGACTGACCACATATTTACCTCATATTTGTAGTCATTGTTTCATACAATTGTGTTTTGTCTGACAAATCAGTGGCAAATCAGTAAAGACTGAAGTCATAACATAATAGCATACATTTGAATGGTAGATGTCATATCCTTCAGAGTATTCCTGTGAATGCAAAACCTACTTTGCTATCAACTAAGTGTGTTACAGCAATAGTTATAAAGTGTCACTATTTTTGGACCTTTTCCCCCCATGTATGTATGTCTTTGTCCAGATGTCTTGCTCTAACAGATTAAGAGGTATGATTGAGCTGCAAGAGTGTAAACACAGTGTGTCATACTGACAAAGAACAGAAATGTATATCAAGTATTACCTGTGCACACATATGCATTAATTGTAGTAGTTGGAAGCCTCAGATATACAGACACAAGTTGCAAAATGTTAGGTAAACATGCTGTACTTGTTTTACAAATGCGTAATCTTAGTTTCAGTGCATCAAAGAGATATAAATGTCTGCAGCTACAGGTTGTTGTATTGCCTTGAAACAGAAATATATACTAGTTTGATTACAATTACTAGGTTGAAATTGGAAAACAGTTTAACTGCATTATGACTTTGTGTCCAAGCCTAGACCAAACATCTATATGAGTACCTACATAGCTGTATGGACTCAGCAATACCTGACTGGAAAAAAATCATCTCCCCCAAGGTAGAGTAAACCTCTGCGTGGACAGTAGCAGTACACAAACTCCATAATAGGTGGAAATATTGGATGTAAAGGGCCAAGAAGGAGCAGGTGCCAAATTGGAAGCAATCTCAACTTTGTCTGAACAAGCAAATAAGGTTACAGGTGAATTACTCTAAAGCTAACTTTGAGTGCAAATTGGACACATCCCCCAAGGCCAGTCACAAGGCCTTCTTCACATATGCCTGCAGGCTCAGAGAAAGCACCCAAATCAGCTCTGTACCAGTGGTGAACAACACCACATACAAATACGCCATAGATATAGCCAACCTGCTGCAGACAGGTTAAGTGAAAACCTCACCCCCCTGTCCCCCCATCGGTAAAGAAGGACATGTACAACACCTGCCCCCTCCCCTCATCATCAGGGAGCAGGTCCATGATGTTCTCTCAAAGGCAACAAACTGAAGTCTCCATGGGACCTGATAACATCCCTGGCTGCATCCTACAAGAACTCAGGCATGAGCTCTCAGCTCCATTACACACTGTAATCAACCAAAGCCTGAGCACCAACGTTATCCCATCTGCATGGTGGACAGCCACTGTCACCACTCTGCACAAAGGTGGAGCATCCACTGACCCAGCCAGTCATATGCACATCAGCCTAACTAGCCTGATCTGCAAGACCATGAGAGGCATTATCAAGGACTTTATAAACAGGGACACTGGCAAACTAAAAATGCTTGAGCCCACACAGTTTGGTAATGTCAAAGGGAGATCAGGTGTATTAAATATGGTCAACTTCTTTGAAGTGGTCAAAAAATACATGGATGAGGGGAATATGGTGCACACTGCCTACCTTCACCTAGCCAAAGCCTCTGACAATAATCCCCAGTTGGCCATAATACATAAGCCTACACAGCTAGGCATCAACCTGTATGTTACCAGATGGGTAGCTAACTGCCTCAATGATAGTACCCACTCAGTCAAAGTAGTGGAAGACACCTCTTGTAGTAGATCCTTAAAGAGCAGTGTACCCCAAGGATATATCTGGGGCCTCTACTGTTTGGGATATACTGTTCTGAGGTGCATGACAAAAGCAGTGGTCTGTTGCTGACCAGGTGTACAGATGACTGCAAGCTGGCCACTGTCTTACATCCCACTAGTCATGTGAGCATCTTCTAAGAGGCCCTTACCCAAATTAATGGCCGGTGCCAGAAGCATTACCTCAAACTGAATGCCAGGGAATGCATCATTATCTCTGTTGTGGTAGAATTCATCTACACAGTTATGACAGTAATAACAATGTACTTAGCATGCAATCAGGTGTGAGGCAACCTTTGCACTAAGGTTGATAACAACCTAAAAGTTTCCACCACATTGGCATCATTGTATGGAAGGCTATCTAAATGACCTACTTCACATATAAGGGTATATCATCCAGGAAACAGGAGGCCATAGCATCCCTGTACTCCTCCCTTATCAGACCCATTACTGAGTACAATGGCTCATTTGGTATGTACCTTGCCAACCACATGCAGCAGTTGCAGAGAACACAGAGGTTCCTGACCAGTATAATCGAGGGTCTGCAACACCTATCCTATACAGACAGGCTGAAAGCCCTGTCAATCTACTCAGTCTCATACAGACTGACCATAGGTGATGTGTGGCTGGCTAACAAGGCCATTCCCAAACCAGCCTGGATGGAGTTTCTGCATATTCATAGGGAAAACCCTACTTGTGCAATCCGCACGCAAGGCCCTCATTTGGTCTGTGACATGAATAGTACTTGTTGGGGGATAGATTTGTGTCTCAAACAATACACTGTCTGTGAAATACACTCCCTCCCAATGTCTAGCAGAGTACAGCTCTAGCCTTTTTTAAGAAGAAGTAGTTGGATAACTGCATGGCAAACACAAAAGACACCCCTGGGATGCCACCTGTATCCCAGCTGGACAGGGAAAACAGGTGTTGACTTTGAAGGGACATGGGCAAAAACCTGGTATAGGCTTATGAGGACATCTGGGCCAATAGCCTAGTATCAGCCTATGAACCTATGCACCTAGTACTTTATACATTCTCTGTATGTATTGCAGACTGTCCTGCAATGTTGTCATAAATGAATCCTTGTGAACACTATGCAGATCCTGCACTGATCGAGTATTCTCTTGTCCCTTTATTAGTTATTATCACATATCGTTACACCCTGTCATTGTGTCTGGTCTGTATAGTACTAAGTCAGCTCTTAGAGTACTTGTATATGCATGTGGTGACACTGTATATCTCACTCCAATAGCCTTGGTCACATGTACCATTTTACTAATAGGCTCATCACACAGTAGGATTTGTCACCCTTTGTTGAGGGCCTTACAGTAGCAGTTAGAGAGATGAATTGTGGCAGTCAGAACTATTAAAGTCTGGGCTGAAGGGCCCATAGGTAGCAAAGTTGTGCCAGGAGTGTGTGTGTTTGTGTGTGTGTGTGTGTGTGTGTGTGTGTGTGTGTGTGTGTGTGTGTGTGTGTGTGTGTGTGTGTGTGTGTGTCTGTGTGTGATTCAAAACTCAAATAGTAAACTGTGTGTGTCAGCTACTTGGCCAGCAACCCAAAGTACTGGTTAGACAGAGAGGCTGACAGATGTTTTGGACTGACTGCTCTGCTGAGATGTTAACCTCATAGGTTTGCCAGTGTGGAGTGTTATTGGGGATGTGGAAAGAGAGGGCGAAACAATCCCCATATTGACTGTGACCTCTGTGTGCTTTGAAGGGTAATTGCATTTTAATGTGTGTGTACTTGTCATCCTGCCATTGCGTACATCCCTCATTAGTGGTTGTGGCGAGTATTTAGGCTCTGTGATGATTGGGTCAGTGCAGGGGTGACACACTGACAGTACGTACTGGTGGATACAGATGAAATATCACATCATGTACCATCATTGAGCCCCACTCAGTCTGACAATGTCATACAGGGTCATTTCACAGATTGTTCAGGTCTCCTTGACCATTCCTGACATACTCTGCCTAGGTGATTGTGTACTCTACACCTGTATCTAATTGACTCACACATATGGCTATCATAGCTGATGACCTCTGCAGCAGGACAGCAGGTTATAGGTAGTATTAGTGGGTGGATGCTGGCACTGGTTCAGCAGCAGTGCATACATACTGAGTATACAATGTAAGGGAATGGATACAGTACCAGATACCCTGGTACCATCAATGTGCCCCCAGGGGTCTGGTATGTCACAGACACATTCCCCAATATGTAGACAAACATTATGTATTGTTCAACTGGTGTGCGGAAATACACATTTTTCTGGTGGGGGGTTCTACATCTTTCAGGCACATGTACGCATTCCACAAACATCTGAGTGCTGAAGATGTCAGACACCTATGAGGAGGTCGCCCTACAGTACATATCTACTGCTCTCAGTTATTGTCTAGCTCAGATGTTCCTGGAACATCCACATGCACCTGTAGGAACACTCACTTATTTGTGGGATGTAGGCTTGAATACATGGTACTGTAATGCTGCCCATAGTGGACACCCAGCAGTCGATGGTACTGATGGATGTGGACACATAATAGCACAGTCTGTCACAGTAGACAGACCACTTATGGTATTCCACATACCATACCAGGTTACTAAGCTGTGGGCCCTGAGCGGCCATATCCCTAGGCCACATGTTAGCCCATGTGTATGCAAGGCAGCAGCTGATGTCCCTATCCAACAGGGACACAGGTGGTATCCCAAGGGTGTATGTGCCATTAACCATCCAGTTGACCATGTTACACCTGCAAAGGTGTAGTTAGCTACTCTGCCTGATGTGGACAGGGTGCTCATTCCCCCGCACGGTGATTGTGTGTGACAACAAGGCCAGTCTTGGTTACTCACCAGGTGGAGGTTGTTTGTGTGTGTGTGTGTGTGTGTGTGTGTGTGTGTGTGTGTGTGTGTGTGTGTGTGTGTGTGTTTGTGTGCAGATATAAATTTACATATGTTGTCTTCCCCTCACAGGTGAACATGGGAATTGGTGTCTCTCTCCCTCACAACTTGATGTCAGTGTCTTTGCGCACTCTGATGATGATGGTGGTCATAGTGAGGTACAGGTGGGGTTGTCAGGAATTGAATCTGTGCCATTGTTTGGTATCTCACTTTCACCCAAAATGTCCACTCACACAGTAAGTATGCCCAGCCACAGATAATGGACAGTTAGAGGGTGGTGGCATGGAACAGGCCAGTGTGTTGACTATGGTAAGTGTGAGTGTAGACACTAGCCATAGGCAGAAAGCAGGTGAGGTCCCAAACAGGTGGATGGACAGGGGTGCTCAAAGGAGGATTGCTGCTCATCAAGACCCTGTCACAAGTGTCACAGCAGATGTCACCAGATGCATGTTTTGGTCCATCATGGGGGCACAAGCATGTTCTGAATGCAACACCGGACAGATGCTCATGGTCATGAATACAACACCTCCTGCCATGCGTGGCGACCTCCACAGCCTTGGTGATGCCATACGTTATTATGCTGATATCATGGATAGATGGTGGGGTGAGACATTGTCATTGCTCTACTGTGCAATGGCTGTGCTTGAGCATGTAGTGGGAGTAGGGGGTTGGCCGTGCACATTCACACTCCCATAGTGGCAGTGCCACCAGAACTACTGAAGGGAGGGTGCTATCCACACCACAATGGAGCAGGCCATGGGCACATGGTCCTGGCCAGTCCCATCAGGGGCATGGATCCAGCAGACAGTAGTCACCATCTGAGAATAGTAATGCATTTGGCCTTGAGCCTGATGGTGCCAGTGAGACTCCTGGCAGAACCAGTTCCCGTGTCCATGGCTGGAGATGGTGAATTGTACATCCTGCCATGTAATGTCTATAGTTGTCCAACAAACCCCTGTGTAGGGCAATCACATAGCTTGACTGTGTGCATACACTCACACATCTCTATCACAGGCAGGTCACCACCAGACACACACAGCTCCTCTGTATGGCCCAGTTGAACAACACCCCTCTAGATACATGCACACATGATATTAACCATATGGTCCAGCCTAGGTCTCTGGAAAACCCACACCACACCATGTGCATGTGATGATACCTGTGTCACATCCTTGTTGTCCATGCCAACGATGCAGGGACATGCTAATATGGGTCTGATGCACAGGGTGAATATAGTACAGTGTAGTAATGTAATGCTGTGTAAGGTGCTGTCTGCTGAAGAATGTTATGGGTACACATCAAAGTACATGTACCTTTTAGCAATGATGCATTATTGCTGCTAGTACTGCTGACTGACTGTAGTCTCACATACTGTGTTCTGTTTGTGTGTATCCAGGCTGTGGGCCTGCTAACATTAGCAATGATGAGTATGGCAGAGTGGAAACACAGTGACCTTTTAATAGCCATGGTACAACTGTATATGTACATGTTTACCAAGTGTGTATGCATGCAACAGTGTGTGAGGGACACTGGGGGCAGACAGTGTGACCTTGCATACATACCTCTTGATACAGCCTTGACACAGCCAGCTAGCCTTCATACATGTCAACTGGGTGTTCTGTAGTACCACAGGCTCATACATACAGAGGAGGTTACTTGAATACTGGCACTAGATCCCTCACAAGCCTAGCCATTACTTTAACCCCAACAGATTCACCTATCTTGTGGGCAGCAGTTAGTCACATGGCCTTTACATGTCTACATATTGCACACATACACAGGTAACCCACAATGTGTGTGTGTGACATTATCAAATGTGGAGTGAGGGACACAACTTGTAATAATGTGACAGTTAGCAACACATAGCATACCCACGGTAAGTGCAACACACAGGACTTCCTCTTGTTTGCTACTATTATACCTTCTTTATGTGACATTACCTTAGCTTATAGTATTTCTCATAACATTAAGGTGTTTCTGATGTGCAATAACTGCTCTATGAAGTCAGTACAGAACTGTATTACATGTTTCTTGCCCTACACGCTTGGGACCTCTTTTCACTGTTTCAGTTGTAGTCACAGGTTACACCTTGGCAAACATGGACTGCAACATGCAGGGTGGTACAGATATACATCTCAAATTTACAGATTTCCACAGAATGTCCAGATTCTTGCCTCATATATTTGGTCCATTTTTTCATAAACCTGTGTTTTTCTGGCAAATCATTGCGGGTTGATGTCAAAAAATAATGGCAGACATGAGTTACAGACTTCATACCTTTTAGACTATCTATGCCAATGCAAAACCTGTTATTCTATTACCTTTATAAGTTTTTAGGAGCAATATTTGATGTGTCCCTATTATGTGGCCTTTGTCTCCCCATTATTTATGGCTTTGCAAACTTTTCTTGCTCTAAGAGCTTAGGAGGTATGGGTACAGATGATGGCAATACCTCTGACATCTGCATATGTCTGCAGATTGTCCTGATGTCTGACACATGGTTTCTTTCCATCTGTCATAAACTTGTAGTTTTCTGGCCAACATTTGGAAAATCATGACAGACTGACATTGCAGATTAATGATGGATATTGTCATGTAACAACACATACCCTTTGGAAGGTGCATTTAAATGCATGACCTGTTCTGCTATCTATTTCCCATGTGTGACACAGCAATATGTGAAGAGTGTGCTCAGTGTTTGCCCCAGCTTCCCATATGGCTTTAACCAGATGTCTTTCTGTGAGTGGTTGAGAGGTATGCTGGTACATACACACATACATACATACATATGAAGACACAGACACACACACACACACACACACACACACACACACACACACACACACACACACACACACACACACACACACATTCATGACCTGCCTCTGCTGATAGTGGAATCTCTACCTGCCCAGTTTTACAAACAATACTGCTAGATACATAGCAGAAACACCACAGAGGTAATGTAATGTTGCAGTGTCTGCCACTACTATTCAAGTGGGTGGCAATGGCAGGGGGTGTTAGGATTGCTAATGGTGAGTTCAGAGGCCCTTAACATGGTACAGCCACCTGAAACACACACATACTGCTACATGGGGACATGAATTTAAACACACATGCACACAGAATTGACCCTTCCCATATTAGATGAGCCACCTATCTATTTATGCACAATACACAGTGATATGACTATTGCATGCACCACAGTGCCTTTATGTTGTGTAACTGCGCTTGTAAGGTGGATGACATCTGTAAGGGCTGTAACTAGGTTGGCAAAGGGTGAGTTAACAGGGTGGAAGAGACACACAAAATGGTATAACCATTGCATATACACAGTCAGCATAGACAGCCACAGGGGATATGCATACAGAAACACATACACGGTTTCCAATAGATTAGTAACCCTATGTATTCACTTGTATGTACTATAGTGCAACATACACATTACATGCACTACAGAGATTATATGCTGGGGACATAAATTACTACCTCTTACAACAAGTAATCTTGGGAATGCCTTCATTGATGGTAGGATAAAACACCCAAAATAGCAACTGGTCTCATATATTGCTTTTACATATCTGGACAAGTGATAGAGTAACATATTTTATATCAGAAAAAAAATTGCAGTAACTGTAGGTTTACCGACACTTTATTGACAAAAACAATGACTTCAGTTAGCCCTTTTGTCTCCCTTCACTCTCAAAGCCTTCTTTAGACTAAAATTCATTGTTCATTGCCAACATTAAATACCCATTCTTAGGAATACATGACCCAACAATATCCAATCTAAACTAAAGAACCTAGTCACATGGTAAAATAGGCTAAATGTAAAAAAGATAAAACATCTAAAACAGTGTTTTAACACTTTTCTTTTAGATACATAAATTCCTCTCTATTATTAAGACTAGGGAAAAACATGCATTTAATTTGACTTGCCAACAGTTCTTGAGCCATCCTAACTCTTCTTCTGTATTAATAATATTATCAGTGTTGCTCAATGCTTCTAATACTAAACATGTAAAATTAAATTTGCATTTGCTTTCTTTGTAATGTTTACACATAGCATTCTTTTAATCTCCATTGGCAATAGCATACTTGTGCTCATAAATTCTTCTGTTGAGCTCCCTGGTAGTTCTTCCCACATAAAAAGCATGGCAATCTATGCACATTATTAAGTACACTATATTTTTACTCTTACATAAAAAACTTCCTGGTATCTTTACAACATCATTACCGACTTCAATTACATTTGAGTCAGTCTACAAATAATTGTACATGTTACAGCTGAAACACTTATTCATTCCTTTTCCACCTTCAACTTATATTTTTCTGTTCAGTTTACTCTGGAGAAAATCTTTATAATTTTAGCTCTCCTTTTTGTACAAACCTGGGCCCTGTACTTATCTTTCTAATTATTTCATTATTGGCTTTAAAAATGCCCCCATTTCTGCTAATGATGCTTTTTATACTTTGGAATCAAGACTATTTTGGACTGCTAGTGCTGTCTTGTGCATATATTCTGTTCTTTTGGTTCTATCACATTTTGTTGCTTTCCTGTCATCTATTTCTTTTTCTAACAACTTTGTATCAGCGTGATGTCTCAGACAGGTACAAAGTCTGATGAGGACATGTCTGTCACTATAGTAACTGTGATATATTTTGCAATTAGTCATAAATGCCCAGAGACACAGACCACATATAGGTTGCAAACATCTGGATATTACATATACATCTGTACAGATGACTGGTTTGGCCTGTATAGTTTAACATGGTATATGTAAGGCAGATGCTGCCTCCTTAAAGTAATGCCATGGGGATGGAGTCAACAGGCCTTAAAATGATATAATCAACATATACAACAGCCACAGGGGATATGCTTCACACACAAACACACACATTACTACAGTTGCAATTATTGGGATTAGAACCCCTACCTATCTAATTATTTGTACTATAGTATTGCGCTATTTCATGTGTCAAAGAGCTTATAGGGCTGAAGAGTGTATACAGTACTTGTAAGGTGAATGACATCAGTGGACCTTGTAAAGTAGGGCAATGGAAAGTGCACTGGGTGGAACATACCTCAAAATGGTATAACCCACACCCCCAGAGGATGTGGTTCTCACCCAAACACACACACACAGAGGATATGGTTCTCACACACACATACACACATAGTATCACAGTTGCCAATATTGAGTTTAGAACCCCTACCTATCTAGTTATTTGCACTACAGTGCTACGCAGTTATTGCATGCATCACAGAACTTTAAGGGTTAAAGAGTGCCCCAAGGAACATCTATGGTGAATAACATCAGCAGCCCTTGTAAAGTTTGGCAACGGGAAGTGTACTGGGTGGGAAAGGCCTCAAAATACTAACCTACAACCATACACTCTTACAAACAATTGTGCACACACTCATGCACACACACACACACACACACACACACACACACACACACACACACACACACACACACACACACACACACACACACACACACACACACACACACACTTTCCAGGACTGAGATTATGGCCTCTGCCTATTTAGTTATTTATACTATACTGTTATGTCATTATTGCATGCACCATGCAACTTATAGGGCTGAGGGCTGCCCAAAGGTACTTCTGGGGTGAATAAAATCAGCAGCCCTTGTAAAGTATGGCAATGGGAAATGTACTGGGTGGGAAAGGCCTCAAAATACTTTAACCTACAAACATACACACTTACACACGCATTTGCCAGAATTGAGATTAGACCCCCTGTCTATCTAATTATTTGTATTATACTGTTACATAGTTATTGCATGTACCACTGAGCTTACAGGGCTGACGGCTGCCCAGTGGTATTTCTAAGGTGACTGGCATCAGCAGGACTGTTAAAGTAGTGCAATGGGAAGTGTACTGGGTGGGAATGGCCTAAAAATCTGTAACCTATAAACACACACACACACACACACACACTTATATTTGCCAGGACTGAGATTAGAACCCCTACCTATGCATTTATTTGTACTATAGTGTTACACAGTGATCACACATGGCACAGAGCTTATATGGTTGATGAGTGTCCAAAGGTACTTCTAAGGTGAATGATATCAGCAGATTTTATAAAGTAGGCAAATGGGAAGTGTACAGAGTGGGACAGGCCTCATAATACTTTAACCTACAAGCACACGCACACAAAGACATGTGATGTGATATTACAACCCCTACCTCAGTACTATTACACAATGGAGCTCACTTTCATGCTGGTACATGTGACTGTTTACAACTGGCATGCAACTGTCCACAGCAGGCCATCACGCTATGCCTTTCAGGGTATCCCTGTCTATGACTCACTATGTGTGTGTCTCCCTGTCTCTCTCTCTCTTTATATATATATATATATATATATATATATATATATATATATATATATATATCACTGTCTGTCTCCCTCTTCCCCATGTCTATGTGTATGTATGCTTGAAATATTGTTATATGTTGCCTATATATATATATATATATATATATATATATATATATATATATATACATATATATATATATATATATATATATATATATATATATCTGTGTATCATATGTAACAGATGCAGATATATCACATATGAGCCACCTACAGCTAGCTGAGGGTAATCCTGTCTGATGGGTGTCAGTAGAGTCAGTTAAGGTGTACATAGCTATCTATATGCAAAAACATCTATGCACAATACAGTTATATAGTCCAATGTGGGTTTGGACATGGGCTGAAATTCTCTAAGTGTAGGAGCATGCCCAGTATGACCTTCTATAGTAAGAGTGGGACTCCACTCCAGAGATAGTTGTTTTGTATGTTACAGCCATACCTCTCAACCTGTTAGTGCAAAGAATCTGGAGATAGCCTGCCAAAATGGGGGGACAATGGCCCAAATATAGGGAGATACTGTAAATATTGCTCTTATTAATGTGAAAAGTTGCTGGTGTAACATGATTTGTTTTAGCAGACATTCTCTGACATATATGACGTCTGACACTGAAATGTATTGTGTCATTACTTACTGACAGAAATCCTCAGATCATCACAGTGATTTACCTGAGAAATATGAGATGTATGATTCATGGACTGAAATTATGAGCCAAACTATAGACATTCTTGCCCAATCCGGCCAGTTGAGTGGTGTGGCTGCAGCCAATTGGCTGATGAAGCTATCTAAACAGTCCAACACCTCAGTGATATACTGGCTGGGGATCACCTGCTTGTGTGTTATTCTTCTTAACTGAAAAGTCATATCCTGGTGTGACTCATACCTCTCAACTGTACATTTTTTTTTGCAGAATCTCCAGATATTTGTATCATTATTTTGGTCCGTTTTTCATAAAATTGTTGTTTCTGGCAAGTTAGTGGCAAATAATTAAAGATTGAAATTAGAAAATGATGACAGAACATTTGAGTTTCAGACTTCATACCTTCAGAAATACACGATAATGCAAAACCTGTTATTCGTTTGTGAGAGCAATATTTAAATATTAACCCTATTTTGGGGCCTTTGTCTCAATTTTATTTATGACCATGTCCAGATTTCTTGATCTAAGTGTTTGAGAGGTATGGGTGTGGGTACAGAGTGTGTTCTACTGAGCAGAGATGTCCATTATATGTATGGTATATTCCACATAGCACTGTGATTTCCAGGTATGTCAGTGGCAGAGCAATAAAGGGTAATTTGGTGAACCAGTGACAGACATTTGTTTATAGGTTAAGTTGATGTGAGGAGACTAGGCTATTGGCCCTGAAGCCCTTATAACCCTCACAGACAAAAGTGTAGCTCATGTTAAGGCATGTCAGTATCCAAGTAAAACCAAAATATAGAGTAAAGTCCCAGTTCACAAGTAGAAACTCAGTAAATAAAAAGGAACCTGATAACACTACTAGAGCAACTGTTTAATAAAAAACAACAGAGCTTTCTGGTAAAAAAGACCCCTACATCAGTGTTATACTGTTATAAGACATGTCAGCACCCAGAGCCCCTGTACAGCAAGGATCACAGGAGTGTATTTTCTACTTCCCTTGCACTTATACAGGGAGCAGTTCACAAGGGGTATTGAGGCACTTGGTTTGATGTGGACAGGGAGTGTATTCCACAGATGGGGGAGTCTGTGGGACACGTATCTGTCACACCAACAAGCCCCAAACTTGGGAACGCATACACAAACTCACAAAGTTCTCCCATTCAGGATGGTGCTGGTAAGTTGACACACACTGGTGAAGAATGGTAAATCCCGCTATGCAGCTCTGGAATAAATAAGTCCTTTCTTGTTCAAAGGTTATCCAAACAATTGCCACATTCAAGCATCCAAATATAAATAGTGGACAAGAGGTAGAACTAAAACCAAACTGGACCAAACAGGGCCAGAAGTTTATTAAAACATTAAGCAACACGATACAAAAATACTGCTTTTTGTCCTTTCACCATACAAAGACTTCTTCAGACAAATGGTTCTACACAAGAAACCAGCCTGTGTTATAAAGGCAATTTCAAATTCAAATTGTGCCCCTCCCCTGCTACAATCCGAATGACCTCATTTCCTGATCACAAAGCATCAAGCCCAACTGGTATCACAGACTAGTGTGATGTTGCACCTACAGGTTGATTGAGTGGGCCTTGACTTCCAGATATGCAACAGTCCCATCAAAGCAGGTCTGGATTGCTTTGTATGCCAGACAGAGGTCACCTCTGAGAAGTCTGTATGGAACTGAGTACAGGAACAGTGCTGTTAGCCTATCTGTGTAGGGTAGGTTTTTGGGGTCCTGGATTTTCCAAATGTGGAACCTCTAAGTTCTCTCCAGCTGCTGCTTATGCTTTGTAAGGTACATGCCGAAGGGGGTATTGTATAAAATAATTGGTCTTATAAGGTTAGAATACATGGATCTTATGACCTCTTTGTCCCTGGATGAGAAACCCTTATTTTTTTATGTACCCATTTGTGAAGCTTTCTGTACAACAGAAGCAACATGGTATTCAGACTTCAGGGTTGCTATCAACCTGTGTGGCCAAATGCCTCACTACTGATTTTACATGTAGGACGTTATTGTTAATGTGATAATATGTGGGGACATCAGTCTCCCCAAAGGGGATGATTATGCATCTGCAGGCATTCAGCTTGAGGCCATGTTTCTGGCAGCAGTCATTTGTTTTGGTGAGACCCTGTTGTAGGACATCCACATCACTTTGGGTATTGATGACTGCTCCCAGCTTGTAGTCATCTGCCAACTTGGTCAGCCATAGGCCAGTGTTTTTGGCCTGCACCTCACGGAAGTATATCCCGTATACCAGGGGACCTCAGACCAATCCCTGGGATATGCCACTCATTACTAGAGTAATGCTTAACTTGGTTACCCCTATTATGATTATGTGGATCCTATCAATGATCCAGTTTGTTACCCATCTGGTAACATATGGATTGTTGCCTAATTGACAGAGTTCATGTACTATGGCCAAGTGGAGAATAGTGTGTAGGGCTTTGGCCAGGTCAAGGTGGCCAGAGTGCACCATCTTTCCATCATCCATGCCTTTGTTGGCTGTCTCAGGGAAGTCATCCAGATTTCAGTGACATACCTCCCCTTGAGAAAGGCAGACTGTGTAAGGTCAGGTTTTTGTAGTTTGCCAGTGACCCTGTTAATGAGGTTCATGATAATCTATGATGATCCATAATGATAATACCTCTGTTTGTATTGCAATGTTATTATAATGCTACATGTTGGCCCTAGCTGTCAACCTGTTACAGTCTGACATCTGGACAGGACCATATATGACAGTCAGACACAGGCCCACACATGGGGACATGGTGTTATTAATGGCAGATATAGACAGCTGGGAGACCGGTTTGGTATTTGCTTGTTTTTCTTATGGGTATGATATCTGTGTCTCCATTGTTTGTCATTGATGTTTTGACTTGAACTTTTCTTGCTTGGCACATAGTTTGGCAAGAAAATGCAATGTTAAGACAAGCAGAAGAGATATACAAGACATACTTGTGATCATTCTCTGACAGCCTGTCATTCCAGGGGTTTGGATTTTCACCAGTGACTTGTTGTCAGTGCTGACACAGTAAGGTGGCAGCCATTTAACACCTGGCCATACACTGACTTTCAGGAACCTGCTGTCCTACTAGGCACTGTGAAAGTTACTCCGAGCTGTGTACTGTACATATGTGTGTCCCCCTGTCTCTGACTTATCCAGCTTTCCTGCAGTGACAGATTTTGACTTCTGGACAGTGTGCACAACTCCTACTGTAGGTATAGCTGCATGCAAAATAGCTGGCACAGAAGGTCTTGGAACATGGACATTACCAACCACAATACTGTACCTAGGCCACTAAGCCACAACAGCCAAGAGTAAGTGCTGCTCACCTCCTGACAGTATTAACCAAGCATATACATAGCTCATTGATCCATACATTTTGTGGACATGTGACAAGTTATCAAGTTGATTGGGACAGCCCTGGGAATGTGTAATCTGCTGCTATTACCCTACAAACATACATGTTACTGCATTTCTATGGGGATACGGGTGTGTTGGGAGGGCACACCTGTCAACTGTACATATTTGCACAGACTGTGCAGATGTTTGCTTTACTTTTTGGTTCTATTTAGTATAGTGTTGTGCCTGTCTTGAAGAATACTGGCATATCACTAAAGACCGAAGGTTAGAATGCATTGGCAGACATTTGAGTTTCAGACTTCCTACCCTTTAGAGACTTCATGTAACTGCAAGGCCTGCTGTGATATCACTGTGTAAGTCTGTAAAAGGAATATTTCATCATTGTCCCTATTTGTGGGCCTTTGCCAGACATTTCTTTATGGTTTTCTACAGCTGACCTGCTCTGAGAGGCTGAGGGGTGAGTATGGGACCCCAACATTGACATACATGCATGTGACCTATGACCACCCAGTTTACTAGTCTCCCACTTACACTGCAGTGAGTTTTGTCACTTAGGGGACTACTGCATAGTCTGGGGAAGTCAGTATTGGGTGGACATTTCATGTTGTCCCACACAGCTGTCAGTTGCCTGTTGCTATCCTGGTAGACCACCCCATTCCCTTGCATACATGCAGCAATACATTAGATATGCTACCAAAACATACTACTCCATTCATCTATTGTTAAGAAGAGTGACTTACCTTATGCCTGCGGCAGTTGTGAGAATGGTGCTTGAGAGCTGATTCTGTTGGATGCATGCCTATACATGGTAAGGTACAAGTAGCTAGATGTATATGGCATTTGTTTTACTGTGTGTGTGTGTCAAAGAGAGGTGTCAGTCCCTGGATCCCTAGGGTATCAGTGCATGTGCTATGTGTTGCCTCTTTGCCCAGGCCAGGGCACATTGGGCGCACCTATGTTTGCCTACAGGGATAGGCTCATGGGGTTCCTCCTCTCAGTCTCCATGTGCCTGTGGAGATCTGAGCAATGATGGGGGGCTATGTGCCTTTTCCCTCTGATGTTCCTGCTGCAGCTGTTTCCACAGGAGCATAGTGTGTAGCATGGCACATTCTATGAACATGTGCGCACATGTGGCTGGAGAGTATTGCAAGGCTCAACCAGATATGTCAAAGCAGTGGAATCATGACTATAATGTTCCTAGTTTATTCATGTGCCTCATTATAGCATTCATCAATGGGTGTGTGTGCATTTCTGATGGGTGTCATCATCCATGGTTCCAGTGCATAGGCAGCATCCTCCATGAGATTGCCATACAGGATCCACCCCCTGGCAAATACTTGGTACAGCTGTGAGGCATGCCAGATGTGGGAATTGTGATAGCTGCCAGGGCTGCCAGCACACACATTGATGATAATTCCCTGGGCATTGCACACGACCTGGCAGTTGATGGAGTGATAGCCCTTGTGGTTGATGTACACTCTACTCTCTTCACCAGGTGGTGCTTTGATGTGGATGTGAGTGCAGTCTATGGCACCCAATACCTCTGGGTAGTCTGCTACACTTTGGAAGAGATGCATATTGGTGGTCCTCTCCTCAGAGGTTCCAGGGAAATAAATGTGCTCACCAGCATGTGGTAGCATGGTATGCAGGAACTGGTGGAGTACCCTGGATGCAGATGCCTGTGAGACCACCATGATGTCCCCAGTAGGTCTTTGGAAAGTATCTGTAACTAGTTTTCTTAAGGCTACATATATCTTTGTTTCAACTGGGATGGACTCCCCTCTGTTGGCCATGGTTCTGAGTTGATGCTGGCAGAGCTCAGTGACTTGATTAAGTATGTCCCTGCCCACCCTGCAGCACTCTAGTATCTCCAGCTCACTTAGCCCCTGGAAGGTTACCCTGGGTCTGGACACTTTTCTCCACCTCAGTCTGGGCCAGCTGAGAGCATTATCCTCATCACCTCCCTCAGTCTGTAGCACATAGAGATGTAACAAAGCACCAGCAGCTCCTATCATTTTGTCAGTTAAAATTCCGAAGTGTGTACACCAGTAGTGCATAGTTTATGAGAAAAAACAGACTGAAAGGTGTTTGCATACTTTATACTGGTGTGCTGCTGATGCTGTCTGTGTTAATCAATGACTATGATACTTTCCACCTGCCAGCTATATTATTGAGAGGTTTGAATGGGCCACAGTGAGTGGCAGAGTCTGTATTAGTGATTTGTAGTTAATTTCCTTTATTATGCTATTTCCTTTTTTTTCCTCTATTTCTGCTGTGTTTAAGTCCTGCAATGCACAGTGCAAACTGCTTTAGCTAGTGTAAACCTTGCTGAGCAGAAAAAGCCCTGCCTTGGACACAAACATGCTCATCATTTCTTGAACCAGCTAAGCACAGCTAAGCAGCCACAGACACATCCCCTTGCATAGCTATGCTTAGCTAAGGGCAAATAGAAGCCTTGGAGCTCCAATGTGCTTACACCAAGCATGACACACTTCTCTTTCATGTCAGCTTCTTCTTCTGCTTACACCACCACATTATAACTCCTACATGGTTAAGTACCCATGGACACTGTCTCTCATTTTGATATTCAATAAATTTAGTTCATTTACATACCCCTACTGGCTTATACCCTAGTTACACCACTACACCGGAGCCTATGTCCTTAGCAACCACTGTTACCTGTCATTATTATAAGTCTGCATGCTTCCCACTATAATGGTAGAATTACTGTTTCACATTTAATTGCCTTTTTACTAATTTTTTAAAATTTTCTGCACAATCGCTTTTGCGCACTGCTGTGCTCCGCTTAAATGGCCGAAATCTGCCAAAAAAAAAAACTTGATTTTTGCAATTTTGTAACACTTTGGCATGCCAATGGCCATAATTACCCCCTTTGGCATTCCTAATGAACATAATACATGCTTTACTTTAAGCCGTCATGCCCCCATTTTTATTTTTACAGAAATGTACACAGTTACTAACCGCATACATTTCTGCTGTGGACACAGCTCCAACACAGATGTCTGTCTGCTTCCTGGATTGCAAATTCACCTCATTTGCATGGTTTTCACCAGCAAATGAGGTGATTTGCATTATTTTGTCACATCTGTCCCAGAACAGTGCTGGGAGGGTTGTGCATGCCCCCAGCCTTGTTTACTGGATTGCACAGGCTCTGAACTCCATGTTCGAGCCGTGGCACTGTGCTTACACAGAGATTAGCTCTGTGTAAGCTTTACTGTATTACCCCCATAAAGTGAATATAATAAGGACTAACACAAAGGCAGGGGTTCAGGAAAAGGCTCACCGCTTGTGGCAATTACCCACAACAGGTTGGTGAGGTACTGCAATCCTGTGAAAATGAGATTTAAAGACAATGCTAGCCACATTGAAAAATACCTCATTATTGTTTCATTAACATCTCTGAATCACAGCCTAACCAATATTAGCACTGTCAAATGTGATAGTGGTAGTGTTCTTCATAGTGGCCCATGCATCTTATTACCAAATGCATCCCTCCGCACTCACACACACACACACACACACACACACACACACACACACACACACACACACACACACACACACACACACACACACACACACACACACACGCACACCTGCATATGAACACTCTAACCCTCCAGTGTGACCATCTATCCAGACAGACAGACAGACAGACAGACACACACACACACACACACACACACACACACACACACACACACACACACACACACACACACACACACACCTTTATGCAGCATCATTCATGCTCCTATAGACACACACACACGCACAAATGTCCACAAACACATACACAGATTAACAGACCCCTACCCGCATTTCTTTTCTAAACTTAACTGCACTGCTTCCATAGGAGTAAATTGGTGACTGTCATCTTTAGGTGGCATTCACTTTTTCTGTCAACAGTGAAATTTTACACAGCCAAGTGTTTCACCGAATCACTCAGCAGTGTAGTTTGGGAGCCACAGACATTTGCAGGGGACAACACATTGGTACTTATCATTTGTCACTACCCTGGATTGTTTCATATTGTGCAACTTTGCCTGTGAGAATGAGACCTCCCCCAGCAGAAATCTTCAGCAGTGGCAATCTAAGAATCAGAAAAGCTTACAATGAGGGGTACAGCAACCATTTTATGACTTCCCCTTCACATCCTTTCTGAATCCCAGCCAACATGTAGCATAAAAGAAAAAAGTTGTTTTTGCCAGTGGGAAAGAAATGATTGGTATTAGGAGGATATTTATGAATAATCAATGGAAAGGCAAACAATGAAATAATGATCTGGTAGCTAAAGTAGTTATAAGTGTTAACAAAAGCTTAAAAATGGCTGTATTTAAAGTCTGTCAATAGAGAAAGTGTGAGGAGAGTTGCAGACTGAGAATAGTTATAGTAAGCTCAGAGGCAGGTTTAGGAGGAAGTTGTAAGGATATGTGTGAGGAAATAAAGCAGAAGAGTGATTAGGATGGAAACAATGAGATATAAGGAGTATTCAAAAGCATTTAAGAAATGATAGATGGGTATATTTCCATCAAATTACAGTATCAATTAATGGGATCACCAAACTGTTTGCAGATGCTAGTAGAGAAGGTGTGAGGGTAAAGAGCAGTTTCATTTGGGTTATTTCCATGATATTATCCTATGATGGAGGAGGCTGTATTAGTGGCACTTATTTTAAGGGATGTCACACCAAGTCAGCTTTAAGAGGATGAAAAAATAAATAAAGTAAAATCTTTGTATGAAACACTTTGAACCAAATTAAGGAAACAGTTGCATGCTAGTTTAAAACAGTTACATTAAGGGCATCACCCTAGAAACAAATTGTAATTCATACAATCTGGCAAATGACACTATCATTGGTCACGTGTCACTGTATGATATATTGTAAGCATCTTATAACTCAAAAACTGAGATACAAATAGTTTCAAGATAAAATAAAAGTAAATGTGAATAATCAATGCATGCTAATGTTATATGAATATCAGTCACAAACATGGGAATTCAACCTTACATAACCCATAATAAGTGCATTTATTGCACTAACTTAAAGAAACAGCATTGCAGAGAGTCTAGTAGGAGCATAAACAGAATGGCTAGAGTCCGTAATGATATATCACAGTAAATGTGACCACGTGTCCTCATTCAAGGTTTCAAAACCTTGTAAAGTTTGGATAAATTTAAGGTGAACAGAGAAGGCATGGAAGAACTTTGCAATGTTTGCAAGTCCCATAGATACCTCAATAGAGTTATGACTAGGTCATCGTAGTAGAAACCAAAATGTAGATAACATTATGCACCCTGGCCATAGGTGCCTTCTAGGACAGGCCCAAAAATCCAGAATTTTCAATATTTACTGGATGCCATCAAAGAACATGCAGAGTCCTCTGAAACTCACCAGACGTGTCTGCCACTGAAGACTTTTGTGACTGCTCACAGACAGAAATTGTAGATACATGGTCATCTAACCACTCACAGGTTCCAGTGAACAGTGATACTTGATCTGCTGGAAGTGTAACTCATCAGTTGTCAGTTTGAGGTCTGTACAAGTAAAATGGCATAAATATAACTCTCTGCAACTCCAGCACCACACATCATGCACAAATGTGGTACCTCAATGGCTTTATCAAATATTTGCCAATGACTGTATTGGGAGTGAGCATTTTCTAGGTAGGTATCAGAGTGTCTGAATGACATAAAGGTCCATATGTAAATAGCAGGCTATTATATTAGTCTGCAGAGTATTTCAATCCTAGCTAATAACTAGGGGGCAGAACCAAACCCCACACTTTGTATCTGTGAGCTACGACCTTAATCATTATACCAGCCCTCCTATCCTGATATAGCAGCAATAACGTATGGCAAGTATATGCATACAAACACAACACCAGCTGACAGAATCATGTCCATTTTATATTTTAAGAGATGGTGGCTACCACCTATGTCCAAGGTTGATGATATCCATAAAGTGACCACAAAAATCACAAGTAAAAACATGGCTTAGTATATACATAAAAACAGGGTAATGTTGGTCATTTGCATGGGCAGCTGAAACAAAATTTTAAGTACACAGACATCTCAGTCATTTCCCGACAGTATATTTATATCAATGGTATATAGACTGATCTAATGTGCGGCATGTTGTTAATTACACTGATGCACTGCATATGATAAAAATGGCCACACTTAAATGTGGTCCAGCAGCAGTAGCTATGCAGGAGGACAATGATGCAGTGCAGCCAAATGATCACCAAGAGACATCATGCACACTACACACCACCTATTAGACTCTGCTTTCCTGTGCAAAGCAACACCATGATGCACTTAGGCCAGCTGTAGCCTTAACAAAGACAAAACTAGTCCACACTGTCTGCATGTGGCCCAGGCAATAGTAGGAGAGCAGACATTCTTATCACACTAAAATATAAAAGGAAGCTGGCAGAATGAAAACATTTGCACATGATCTCAGAACTCATGAGACGTGAAAAAGGCAGTACGAGACAGCCATAAGAATTAAGACTTCAGAGCATGAAAAAGATGAAAAAAGACCAAAACTACAGGAGAAAAGTGAATGTCAAAGATCATTCTTCTCATTTAAACTTTTTTTTTTTACAGGGGACAAAACCACCCCTTGAATTGATATATTTACCTACTCTGAGATCACTATACCATGGAGAAAGGCAAGTAACCATCTTGGACTTAGTATTTATAAATTGATCATTCTGCCATTCAGTCTCCATGTTTTGTGACTCACTTTAATGGGTTCCAATATTTCAAATGGTTACACAGAAGGAACCATTTACACAGAAAAACATACACATTTGAATAAAACCAAAAGAACCTTTACATATTTATGTAGCAAATGCACACAATCATGTATGACATGTACCATATTTCTTTATTTTAATCACTGTAAAGGTAACAACAATTGATGTTGCAGCACAAAAGATGTATGGGGTGGAAACTACACAACATGTATTATTTCTATATAGAATTCTAAACAACTTATAAAGTAACTAGAGCAACCAGCCTTGCATCTGGATTCATCTCCTGAACAATAAGATGTGTAGAGTTCTGGATTCTGTCATTACTGATTGACTGTAAATGTCTGTGGTGTACAGGGGCCATGCTCAAGACTTCTGGCCTAAGCACCCGTGAACACTAGATAACACCAGAGAATCTTTATAATTATAACTCTAATCCACTGGAAAAAAATTAATTGAGCAATAGGTCTTACATCACAATGCATTTTCTGAACAATAAGAAGAATGAAACTCAAGAATGGCATTATTGACTCACTGTAATCCTATGTGAGTTACAAGGGATAAGAAAAAATAAAAGGCAATGTTAAGTAAGTCGTTCAGCAAGACGTGTGTGTGTGTGTGTGTGTGTGTGTGTGTGTGTGTGTGTGTGTGTGTGTGTGTGTGTGTGTGTGTGTGTGTGTGTGTGTTTGGATGTGTACATTTGGGAGGAATGAATTATAGGGGTGCGTGTGCTATCATGGGGCATTGGCATCCAGCAGTGAGTACAGCAAGGGCAGCAGAAAATGGCTTGTTAGCACTTGCAGTCATCACCAAGCCATCAGAGACATGCAAATTTGCTGATAATGATGTATCTCCTCATTGCATCTGATGCACTAATAAGCTTTTCTAGGAGATTCATTGCTGATGAAATTAGTATGAATCATGCAGAAAAGGGGACTATACAATGACAGGTCACATGACCTAGGCCATGGGTGTGGAGCTAGTCTGTTGGACTCTCTCCTCAAGAACATGCATCCTCACTCACATCAAAGTGCTACCCTTGTCCATTTTGGAAGGTAATAGAACATTGATGTGAGTGTGGCTGCACTACTGCCTTGCCCATGCTGTGAAGTAGTAAAGTAGAACCGCATCCACCCTCTCATTGATGCATTACAACATTGTAGCACAGGCACAGCCAAGAGCACAGAAAAAAGATGCACAGTAAAAGCCTCATAGTTTTTATATTATAAATACATTGGTATATAGTGCACTAAGACAAGGGGAAGAACAACCAGTGGAATATCCAAAGGAGCCAGTGGAAAGAAAGGGTGATATGGAGTAGAGGAGAAAGAATATTTTTTGGTGATGAGGTAGGTGCAGGATGGGTAGACACTACTACACCACATCTTGATCTGCAGCTAACACTGCAGAAGTCATGATCATAAATGGAGAGAAATAAAACAACAAAAGATAAATAATAAGATGAAAATAATGACAGTGATAAAAAATCAAAAATACAAAGCAGAAGCAATGACCACTATGCTCAGAGACACTGTTTTTTCCTGAGAGATCTAGGAGAGGAAGAAATGCAGTCATATAAGCAATGGCAATGCAAAAGTAATACACAGACCTGGGGCACACAGGGTATAGATCTATGTGGACCACAGGGGATGACATGAAGACATATCATCTATCAGTGTACACGAGACCAGCACAATATAGGGATGTCAGCCAGTGTGAGTGCAATGTATATCAAGGCTAGGCTGTAATAGTCATTCTTTAGACATGAACTGCACAGCCTTGAAGAGGTTGTAACCAAGCAGAATACTCTGTGTGGCTGATGTGGGATGTACGGCAAACAGTGGCACTACATATTATGTATCCCTCAGTATACTAAGAGAATATACAGATGATAATGTAATCCCAGGGGTAATACTGCACTCTGACAAACCGAATACTATGCACATTGCTACATAACAGCCCGATATTTACATAACCCAGTGTCTATCAAGAGTAACTGGTACATGTATTGGCCATGGAATCAGCAGGCAGAATGCAACATGTAAGTCCTACAAGGGCAGTATGAGTACCTACATAATAGTCCTATAGGTATGAGACATGGGACGATGCCAACTGGTAATTTACCACAGCAAAGACCTACAGGGTTCCACTCAAGGCAGTCCAGTCTGCAATACAAAGGCTTTATCAAAAATGCCTGATAGTGGAAAGGACAGTACCACAATTAGAAAAGCAAGTACAAGTTATACAGCAGATAAAGCAAAGCAAAACTATATACACTGGTGAAGACAAAGTAATGCAAAATGAAGAAAACTGATTAAGCTAATTAGCAGGTAGGCAGATCAGTCTATTCCTATTTCCTCAGGTGCTGAAAAAAAAAGAAAACAGAAAAGTAGAATAAAGACAGCATACCTAGGAACATTAATAACTGCTACTAGGTGGGCAATGAGGCCTACATTTGCAAAATCAAGAATAAGCCATGCACACTGTAGAGCTTGGGCTCCCTCTATGATGCCCATGCCCTGGCCTAGCAATCAGGGAGCCTCAATCCTCACCACTAACACCAGTGAGGGGAATCTCATATAGGAGGAAAGGATAACAAATACACACAGTAAAGTACAACTTCCCCTAACAGAACACATAGATCACAGTCAGTCCAGGGCTGGTCGCTCCCTTGCTCTCCAGGTCCCCAATAACATTCCCCACTGGCACAGCTATAGGGTCCAGATCTCAGCCTAGTGGGCAAGCTAAAACCTCCAGTACCCTCTCTGTCCAACCAGTGCTTTGTGTCCCTGTCCAAGTAGCTGACACACACACACACACACACACACACACACACACACACACACACACACACACACACACACACACACACACACACATTTTGAGAAGAGTTTATACAACCACAAAAACACTCCTGGGAAAGGCTGGCACAGGTTCCCCAGATGTGCCCCTTTTTCCCAGACTATATGGTAGTGCCGGCTGCCACCACCCACTAATATTTATCAGCTACTCAAAGGCTCTCAAATTAGTGTCCAATTATTAATGTGCAATATTGTTATCCAACTGGTAGTATAGCCCAGGGCTAAAGCTATTAGAGTGGCTTTGTGCAACTTTACCAAAGGCATGCAAGTACTCTAAAGAGCTTAAATTATCTCTACAAAAACAGCCACAGTTGAAAGGGTTTTAAAAATATTTAATAACAAATAGTGAAAACACAAGACAATACTTTTTACTACACAGTGCTAGTCAAAAGTTCAGAGATCACAGAGAAATACTTAAAATAATTCAATAGTACAGTTCTGACATCACAGAAAAACACTTAGTCTAATCTTTCTAGTTTCTCGCTATTTCTAAGATAAAACACCAAGTCTAAGATAAACTTACATATAGAGCAAAGGCAAAGTGCTGATGAGTAGGATGATCAAGACAACAATGCTTAATGCTCTCTGATTCTCTCTTTTTAAAATCTCATTCCTGCTTCACATTACATCATTCTTCACATTTCCCTGGGTTTCCCAGGCTAACAGGCTACAATCCTTAGTAAGCTCACACCAGGTCAGGAAGCAAAGCCATTAAGGACATTTATGCATGCATGGCCTTAAAACAATAGCAATAATACCTTCATCTAGACCCACCAGCTTTTTACATCAAAGGCTCACAACATGCTTTACTTGGTCAGTAGAGTGCACTGTTGTTACATTTTTTCAGTTCCACATGTAACACTATTTTTACCATTTAAGACACAAGCCTGTGGTTTACATTAATATTTACAGATGACAGGATTATCTCCAAAATTCTATCTGACTAGGCTGGTAGCCTTCATCTATCTTCACCCAATCTTCACATATCCCCCCCTGGAGAACTCAAGCTAGTTTTTCAAGTGATCCTTGAGAAATGCTCCTTGAGGGAGTTAGGTCTATCTGAGCATACCTTACCCCGTTCCCTGGAGAGCCCATCTGCATTGGCATTGCTAATCCCACTGCTGTGTTGCATGGACATATATGCTTGCAACCCCAGGCTCCATCATAGCAACGTAGCATTTAGCTTGCTGGCTCTATTTAACCATGTTAGGGGGTTGTGATCTGTCATTACAGTGAATTTCCTTCCATACAGATATGGCTGCTATTTCTGCAGTGGCCACACTATGGCTAGACATTCCTTTTCTACAGCTGCATAGCATTCCTCCCTGGGTTGGAGCCTATGACTGAGATAAACCACTGGGTGCTCTTTTCCCTCTCCAGAAATCTGGCTAAGTGCAGTCCCCACCCCATGGTTCAAAGCATTCACCTGCACAACAAATTATTTTCTGTAATCTTGACTGGCTAACATAGGGCATCCTCCCAAAGCTTCTTTAAGATTCTGAAATGCCTGCTCACATGCTGGGGTCCACATTACCTTATCGGGCATGTTTTCCTTGTCAGGTCTGTGAGGGGAGCAGCTATGGTACTATAACTGGGGATGAACTTTCTGTAGTACCCTGCTGTCCCTAAAAATGCCCTCACCTGCTTTTTGGTAACAGGTGCAGGCCATGCCTGAATGGCTTCCTATTTGGCAGGTTCTGGCCTTATCTTACCACTCCCCACTCTATGTCATAGGTAGGAGACCTCTGCCATACCCATCTGACATTTGTTCGGCTTAATGGTCAACCCTGCCCTTTGTAGTCTGCCCAGCACCTCCTTGACATGCTGAAGGTGTTCTGGCCAGGAATGGCTGTAGATGGCAATATCATCTAGGTAAGCAAGGGCAAACCCTCCTGCTCCTGCTAGGATATGATCTATCAGCCTCTGGAAAGTTGCTGGGGCATTCTTCATTTCAAAGGGCATCTTTGTGAACTCATACAAGCCAAAATGAGTCACAAAGGCTGACTTCTCTCTAGCACTGGGAGTCAAGGGCACCTGCCAGTAACCCTTGGTAAGATCAATGGTTCTAATATACTTAGCCCCACCCAGCTACTCTAGGGCCGCATCTGTCCTAGGCATGGGGTAAGCATCTGACTCTGTGTGACTATTTAATTTGCTGTAGTCAACACAGAACCTATGCTAACATCCTTCTTTGGCACCAGCACCACTGGGGAGGCCCAGGGGGACTGTTAAACTCCTGAATCACCCCTAGTTCCAGCATCTCCTGTACCTCCTCCCTCAGAGTCTATTTGACTGTCTCAGGCACTCTATAAGGGGCCTGCCTAATAGGCATTTGGGGTCCTGTGTCCACCTGGTGCTGCCCCGGATGGGTGCACCCAGGTTTCCCAGTGAACATGTCCCCAAATTCCTGCAACACTGCTCGGATTTCTCAAACCTGGATAGGAGATAGCTGCTGGGACATTGCTTCCCCTTCCACTGAGGTGTCAGCCTGAGCCTCACTGAGGAGATCAGTCCCCAGATCTCCCTCAAACTTCTCCTGCAATCCACTGCAAATGCTCAACATAATGGCCTCCCTATCATGGTAAGGTTTCATCATTTTCACATGGTACAATTTGTGCATCTGTCTTCTGCCTAGCAGTTCCACCATGTAATTAACATCACTTACCTTTCTTATTACCTTGTAGGGTCCTGCCCAAGCTGCTTGCAGCTTGTTGTGTCTGACAGGAATGAGAACCATTACCTGCTGCCGCACAGCATACTCTCTAGCTCAAGCATTCCTGTCATGCCATACCTTTTTCTGTTGTTGGGATTCTTCCAGGTTTTCCTGGGTCAAGCCCATGAGTTCCCTGAGCCTTCTCCTGAGGTTTAGGATGTATGCCAAAACAGAATCCTTGTGCAACTCGCACTCACCTTCCCACTCATCTCGAATTAAATCTAGATATCCCATCACCCTATGCTCATACAGCAACTCAAAGGGTGAAAAACCTGTGGATTCCTGGGGAACCTCTCTGTAAGCAAACAACAGGTGGGGCAAATATTTGTCCCACTCCCTCTTAAACTGATCTGCAAATGCCTGTAGCATGGACTAGATTGTAGAGTTTAACCTCTCAACAAGGCCATTAGTCTGGTGATGGTAGGGGGTGGTCTTCATGTGCTTCACCCCACAAGACTTCCACAGACAAGCCAGCAGGTCCGACATGAAATTGGCACCTCTGTCAGTCAGTATTTCTTTTGGGAAACCTACCCTGCTGAAAATCTCTAACAAAGCATTTGCCACCTTCTCTGCATCATTGGAGGACAAAGCCACTGCCTCAGGGTATCGTGTAGCATAATCCACTACCACCAGGATATACCTTTTCCCTGTGGAACTTGGGGCACTCAGAGGACCCACAACATCCATAGCTAGCCTCTGCTCCTCAATCACAGGCAAAGGCATCAAAGGAGCTCTCACCTTTTCTCCTGCCTTGCCTACCTTTTGGCACTGCTCACAGGTCCTGCAGTACCCTGTTACATCTCTGGAAATTCCAGGCCAATAGAAGTTCTGCATAACATGCCTCTTTGTACATTTTATGCCCATATGACCTGCAAAGGCAATATCATGGGTTATGGTTAGAATTGTCAAATGGTAGGCTTTAGGCACTACCAACTACTGTACTCTCTCACCTTCCAGCCCTCCCTCAGGGATCCACTCTATGTAAAGTAACCCTTTGTCCCAGTATACAGATTCCCCCTTTCCTTGAGAATCAGGTGCCTCCCTAGCTACCTGCCTCAGGCCTTGCAATGTAGGATCTGAGAGCTGAGCCTGTCTCATCTCTACCCTAGTAACCCTTCCCAGCTCTCCTTCCACAGGAAGCCTAGAATCTTCTGACAGTGGTGCCTCACTGTCAGCCTGGGTACTACTACTCTCCTCTACCTTTACAGTCACTCTGTCCCAGGGAACATCAGTACCCCAAGCAGCTGTGGTTCACCTTCAGTTTCACTGCTACCGGGTAGCACCCTCCCTGAAGTAACCACCTCACCAGTCCTGGCTGCAAGTATGCAGTCTGTCTGGGTCTCCCCCAGGCTACCAGACCCACATGCTTGTCTCCTAACCTGACTGTATGTAACTGCACAAACACATGGTACTGCCTCATCCAAATCCTTCCCTATCAGGACATCTTCAGGATGGTAGTTTGGTACCCTTGTTGCCTCTAGACAACCTATTATTGGAATTTTGTCTTTCCCACTTACTGGCTCCCTCACCTTTGGATTCCCACCTTGCCTCTGTGGACACCTGTATGCCACATGGCCCCACGGGTTGCATTTAAAACATTTAACCCTAGATCCTGGACGTGCACCTGGACTAGTGGCTTCCCCTGCTACTGGCAGATTCTGTTGGGGCAGTCTGTGCTGTCCACCATGGGTTCCTTTAGACCCATGAGCAGTACTGTGGGTCATTTTCCTGTGCAGGGCTGCACTGCTTGCTAGGTATAGGTCTCCTTTCTTCCCCAACTCATCTGAAGTAGCACATTGTCTATCAGCTAACCAGATCCCCATGTCTTCAGGCAAAGTGATAAAAGCTTGTTCCCTCACCAAAAGGTCTGCCAGCCCTTCAAAAGTGGTGACCTGACATCCACTCACCCATCTATGGAAATAAGTGCCCAGTTCAGTAACATATTCACACACACACTTTCATCTGCTTTGCATCAATGCTCACAAAACTTTTTCCTATACGTTTCAGGTGTTAGCTTAAACAATTCTAATAAGTGATTTTTAACAGCAGTATAATCAAAACATGCAACATCAGACATTTTTAACAAAACAGTTACAGCTTTACCATGGAGTAAGGGGGTCAGGAACCGTACCCAGAGCCTTTGGCCAATGCTATACTGTTTGCATACCCTTTCAAACATATGAATGAAACTATCAAAATTATCCCCCTCTTTAAACTACAAAATAAATTTACTGACCTTTTGTTCTTCTGGGGTCCACTTACTCCCTTCCCCATTACCTTCAGGACTCTGGCGAAGAGTCAGCATTTCACTCTCATGCCTTTCTGCCACTCCATTTCCTCGGCTTCTATCTCCAAACGCCTGGCATCCAACTCAAGTCTCTTTAGCTCCAGATGGATTTTTAAGTCCTCTGCAGAAAGGTTGAGCTGTCCATTCTCCAATGGTATTATATCTCCACTGCCAGTCTGATTGTCCTCCTGTTTGCTGTTTTCTGATGCAGCTGTAACCAAGGCTGCAATCAGGTCTGCCTTAGGTTTCCATGAACCAGTTCCCTAGCCTGGCACATCTCCGCCAGCTGGCACCTTGTCAGCTTTCCATACTCCTCTGCTGACATGCTGCCAGCTTACCCTGACTAACTAAGCTAACAAAAGAAATGAAAAGATTGTGATCTGAACTCTTGAGTATTCACTGTGTGGCTGATTTAGAGTGCAAAACACCTTCAAAGCGCACTGTACACAAGATACAGGAATTCACTCTACCCACACCACTACAAGCCAATTAGTATTTGCCAACCAATTAATATGTGGTGTGGATATCCCACCACTGCCAAACAATTAATATGTGACGCCTATGCCCTTGACCAGCAATCAAGGACTCTCAGTCCTCACCACTAACACCAGTGAGGTGCGTCTCATATAGGAGGAAAGGATAACAAATACATACAATAAAGTGCAATTTCTTCTAAGAGCACACAGAGATCACAGTCAGTCCAGGGCTGGTTGCCACTTTGCTCTCCAAGTCCCCAATAGGACTCCCCACTGGCACAGCTATAGGGTCCAAATTTCAGCCTAGTGGGCAAGCTAAAACCTCCAGCACCCTCTCTGTACAACCAGTGCTTCATGTCCATGCCCAAGTAGCTGACACACACACACACACACACACACACACACACACACACACACACACACACACACACACACACACACACATACTTTGAGAAGAGTTTATGCAACCACACAGACACTCCTGGGGAAGGCTGGCACAGGTTCTCCAGCTGTGCTCCTTTTTCCCAGACTATATGGTAGTACCAGCTGCCACCACTCACTAATATTTATCAGCTACTCAAAGGCCCTTAAAAGGGTGTCTAATTATTATTGTGCAATATTATTATCCAATTCATAGTATAGCCAAGGGCTAAGCTATTAGAGTGTCTTTGTACAATTTTACCAAAGGCATGCAAGTACTCTAAAGAGCTTAAATTATCTCTACAAAAACAGCCACAGTTGAAAGGGATTTAAAAATATTTAATAACAAATAGTCAAAACACAAGAAAATACTTTTTACTATACAGTGCTAGTCAAGAGTTCAGAGATCACAGAGAAATACTTAAAATAATTCAGTAGTACAGTTCTGACATCACAGAAAACACTTAGTCTAATCTTTCTAATTTCTAGCTATTTCTAACAGAAAACACAAGTCTAAAATAAACTTACATATAGAGCAAAGGCAGAGTGCTGATGAGTTGGATGGTGAAGACAAAAATACTTAATGCTCTCTGATTCTCTCTGTTTTTAAAATCACATTCCTGGTTCACATTACATCATTCTTCACACGTCCCTGGGTTTCCCAGGCTAACAGGTTACATTCTTTAGTAAGCTCATACCATGTCAGGAAGCAAAGCCATTAAGGACATTTATGCATGCAAATTCTGGCCATTATATCTGGCGTTAAGACAATAGCAATAATTCCTTCATCTAGACCGGCCGGAGCCGTGTTTACATCAAAAGATCACAACATGCTTTACTTGGTCAGTAGAGTGCACTGTTGTTACATTTTTCCCAGTTCCAAATGTAACACTACTTTTACCATTTAAGCCACAAGCCTTTGGTTTACATTAATATTTACAAATGACAGAATTATCTCCAAAATTCTAGCTGGCTAGGATGGCAGCCTTCATCTATCTTCACCCAATCCTCACACCCTCTATCTAACTTCTTGCCTTTCTCTGTCTTCTACACCATATGTGAGCCATTGAAGCTCGTGGAAATGGGCTAAGCCATTGAACACCAGCATAGTGAAAATGTTCTCCTCTTTGGCATTTGGAACCAGATACACTCTCCAACATGCTGTGGCATGACATCGGGGAACTGGTGTAGTATGCATAAAGCACATGTTTGTGACACACCCACAATGTCCCCTGTGACATAGGAAGTACTACCAGCACAGCTAGCTGGAATTTTGTAAATAATTATATGTAATTTGTGAATATCAAACTGATTGAATATACAGATGATAATGTAATGCCAGGGGTTATACTGCATTCTGACAAACCTAATACTATGCACATTACTACATAATAGCCCAAAATGCACATATCCCAGTGTCTATCAGGTGTAAGATGCTGGTGTTACAAATGTATTAGAACTGCATGTCATGTGTATATCAAACTGATTTGTACAGACGTTTGTGTTGAAAAGGTATTTGTAAATTGCTTGTGTTCGAAATGTATTCACAGTGTGCCCTACTGGAGAGAAAAGAAATGCGTATTCGCTATTGTAACTGTTTAAAGTATATGTTTTAACAGAGGAAACTGGAAATCAGGAGGTTAACCTCAGTCCAGCAAACTTTAAAATATATCTGAAATTAAATCACTTTATAGGCAAGGCCATAAAGATGCTATCTCACAGGTTTCAGTGCAACAAAAGATACAAAGTCTGTACTAGGTACCTTTCTGTATTGTCTATGGGGTGAACTAATTACTACTCTGGAAGTGTTTTGTGATGCAATTGTTTTATGACTTTCAGCATCTGCCACAGATCTGAGCAAAAGCCCTTGTGTGTGTATTTTTACAGGTAGATGATAAAGACTGCCAGCTTCCAGCAAAGTGATGTCATTCGGCAAGCTATCCCAGAGGTAATATTTTACATATTATTTTGAGAAGTCTCTTAGTGAGACTGATCATTCTGTATTCCGTTTTGGGCCTGACAACAAGAAGGGCCATTCCCACATCATCTGCCTTGCTCTGTTAAGTAAGCAGGGGGTAGTCATTCTCTTAGATTCAGTCAAGAATATAATGAATCTTAGTTTCAATATTGTTTTTCTTTATTTGTCTGAGCCTGTCCTTCAATATTATTTTAAATATTTCCTGTAACTTGAACTCTGGTGTCACTTTGAATATATACTTAGTATTTTCTTGTTTTTTTTATTATTTATTATTACATATATTTAAATCTTTCTTTGTGCCTGATCTTTGTAGAGATATTTAAGTTTTGAGAGTATTTGCATATTTACTTGGTGACACTGTGTGGGCCACTCCTGATAGCCTTGTTCTTGTCAAACTACCATTTGTATTAGTATTAATATTACACAGTAAAATTGGATATCCTTTGTTAAGGACCTTAAAGTAGCTAGCGAGGGGTTTTGGTGGCAATGATAACTACCTTATAGTCTGGGCAGAAGGGGTGTAGGTAGTAAACCTGTGCCAGCCTTTCCCAAGTGTGTGTACATGTGTGTGTGTGTGTGTGTGTGTGTGTGTGTGTGTGTGTGTGTGTGTGTGTGTGTGTGTCTGTAAATTAAATTCAAAGATTGTGTGTGACAGCTAATTGGGCAGGGGCACAAAGCAGTGGCTGGACAGAAAGAGTGCTGGAGGATGTGGTTTGGAACCCTGGCTAAGGACTCAACTCTATAGCTGTGCCAGTGGAAACTGTATAGCTGTGCCAGTGGGAAGTCTTACTGGGGATCTGGAGATAGGGGGAGAAACCAGCCCTGGACCGATTGTGTTTCCCATGTGCTCTTAAGGGAAATTGTGCTTGATTGTGCTTGATGCAGAGACCTGCACCTGGAGATACTGTGTACCTGTTATCCTTCCAGTGAACATTTCCCACAAGTGCCACTGGTGAGGATTAAGGCTTCTTGATCACTGGCCCAGAGGTAGAGGGGCATCACATCCCCTATGGTTACTAGAAGGTCCCAGTAGCAGGGTGGCCAATGCTACACATATCTTACTGTCTAAAGGCTTTAGCATTTACACATCCAGTGGAATCCTGTGTGACAACAACATATGTCTACAAGCTGCTGTATGGAGTCTCTGTCCACACAAAAGTTTTCAGCCATGTCCATGTCACAGAGGTGATGGCAGGATTGGTGCAATTTGCTCCATCTTGCAAAATGGAGTGTGATGACATGTCTCATCTTGGATACTGGCTGTGAGAATAGCCCATAAATTATAATGTTCAGCTAATACAGATACCATTCTTATCACATTAATTCAACATATGTCTCTCTCTTCACCAAGAAGTGGCAGTGCACAAACTTGTTGCTAATATCTCATCTTGCAACTTTTATATTGCTCACCCCATCTGCATTTACAGTCAGTCTTACTTTCATAATGTCACCCATTTGCATGTGGTACTGGCTGTGTTATTTTCCCAGTTAACACCATTGCACTCTTGTTGTTTCTAAATCAGCCCACCCTCTGTGTTACCATTCACCATACAATTTCATGTACTGCAGTGCACTAGTTGTTTCTGAACCTCAGCCACTGCCTTAAAAAGTATGTGTTTTAATTATAGGACAGCACACTTTGTAAATAAGTGTCCTATCTGTACTGCAGTTACTGCAAGTAACTCTAATTTGTCAGTTCTGATATGGAAGTGAATGGCTAAGGTGCATCAGAAGCATTTCATTTGCACCAACTGTTCCATAGCTGAGCACTACAAGTGTAAAATGTATCTGACTTTTCTGCTAAGGAAGTATGCATATACCTTTCATGAATGCTAAATAGGCTGATTTATAATTTTAATTTTATTACATTATACGGTAAATCTTTTTTATATGAACAATTCAAATTTTACTTTTGCTGCGGCTGCTACAAAACACAGTGGTAAAAAAATCACTGAATATTTACAGGAAATAGTACTGCAGCACAATTTGCCCTGCACCAATGAGGACCGACTCATATTTAAAAAATTTCTATAAAGGACATCTTACTATGTGAGATTTTTTCTTCCCTATTAATCTCTTCCCATTGCAGTTGGAAAAAGTATGCATTGGAGAACTGTGTCTATAGTGCAAGATCGAAACTTCAGGTTGTCGAATACCTAAAGCTCAAGCTGTAAACATCGAAAGCTGAAAACCACGGACGGCCACTTCCATGAATTTTTCGTCAGGGAAAAAATTTGCTTGTTCGTTATGTGGAATTTGCCCTTTTGTCCAGTGTAGAGCAATTTCAGAGTTGGTATATTTAGTTAGCAGGGGTGTTGGGGAAGAAACCCCCCCCCCCACTTGATTTGAGTTTAAAAGTTTTTTTTGTTTTTTTTTTATTTAAATAGGGCCAAGGGAATACTTTCCCTGTGTGTAAGTGGCTGTTTGTAGTTATTAGCTTTTGATATTTACAGATCGAGCTTTAGCTATTTGTCAGCCTGAAGTTTCGATCTTGTAATATAGACCCGGAGAACGTATGTCCTCCTCTTTTGGTCAAGTACCAAGAAGAAATCTCATAGGCACTGACTCCTCAACCAGATCACACACATACACACACATACACACACACACACACACACACACACACACACACACACACACACACACACACACACACACACACACACACACACACACCACCACATATACACTGCCACACATATACACACACATTGCATTTACTCTAGCTATTCATGCACAGACACTCATGGACCACAGACATAGAGACATAGCATAATATTCACAGGCAGACAGACAGATGCACACACACACACACACACACACACACACACACACACGCGCGCACACATATTCCTCACCCGCAATAACATTTACACATATACTCTCATTCATTCACTGCACTAGTTGCTTCTATAATTCCATTGGCTATAATGTGAAGCAGCTCTGATATTTATTTGGTATAAATTTCCATCATTGTAAATAGGAAGTATGCTAGGAAGGTCATTTATATAAACCCCTTCCACTGAGCAAACTACATTTGCATGTGTCACTCCCAACCTGACTGCCCAGGTCATATAGTGACAATTCTAAGTAGTGTGTGTGTGTGGGGTTAGAGCAGTCAATGAAACAGATTATTTTTGCAGCTTGCACTCATCTTCCAGACTTCACAAACTTCTCTGAATACACCCCAATGGTCTTAATAATAGACCTCTATATTGTCCATTATGTAAAACAGGATGTCCAAATGTTATGGTCTTTTTATTTGTTGTCAGCAAACCTCATAAGCTTAACACATGTTGCATGAACCATTTACACAGAATGCATGCATGACTTATTAAATGGATATACAACAGTATTACTGAACCAGAAAATAATTTGTATTCTTTATAATATATACAGTTTACTACATTAGTACTTATTATATAATTTGACTCTTTCCAGTACTGATAGCAGAAACAGTGTAATGTTTGCACATGATGCTCTCTAGCTCAAATTCATCTGCAGTGCTGACTTTTTGGAACTTTCATGTGCAGACTGTAGTGGCCAGGAAAATATTATGCTTAATTTTACCATATGACATTAAGACTTCTTTATAATGGTGTTGGCAGAGAACAAATAATTTACATTACCTACAAAAGGAATATTTGCTATAGTTATATTTTTGCTTTTGCATATTTTTATTTACTTATTGGTTCCCTAATTGCTGTGGCACTTGCAGAAGTGTCAGTAGTACAGATATTCTCATATCCCTTCCAAGGAAGACAGCATTCAAGATTGGATTCATAGACAAGTTATGTACTGTGTAGTGCGCTGTTGTCAGTGTAATATCCACATGCTGACCAGATACAATACATAGTGCTGCATTCCATCACAGTGCAACAAGAATATGTGTGCCTAAGAGAATAAAGACAAATAACAGCAGAATGGCATGCAAGTGAAGGTGATTAGGGAAAGAAGCCAATAATGACATGGAAATTAATACAGATTAAACACAGTAACAGCTCATAGTCATAAAGGGTGGGGGAGGGAATGAAGTGCAAACTGTCCCAGATTATACACAAAGCAAACACCCTTAGCATTACAACAGGAATCTTGAAGAAGAAGGGATGTAGTCAGAAAATTCAATTTTGTATTCAAACTTCTTTTACTATCCACCAACCCACCTGGCATTTCAAACAAATGGATACATCTTTCAAAATATTGTCCCTTTCAGTTAATAAATGTGCACACATTGTTTTCAGAAGTTCCTTCTAAAACTATTAAAGATAATCCTCTGAATTCATAAAAGCTTGCACTAAGTGCAAAATTGGTGCAGGAGGCCACACAGGCAATATGTCTGCTGTGCGATCCAGGAACAGCCTGCAAGGGCGTGCACGAGTGCTCCTGCACTAATCTTGCGCAGACTAAGCCCTGGTATCCAAATTACCCCATTTGCAGGTGATATCCATGCAAATGAGGTGATTTTGCAATCCAGGAAGCTTTCAACAGTCTGTACAAGACTAGTGCTATCCAGGAGTGGCCCTAGGTCAACTGGTGCCTAGGCAAAAGGGCTCCACAACACCCCCCACCACACCCCCCCAGTGCCCCCATCCTGGTCTACCTACATCAAATAAATACTGGAAAATCACCCCTGCTAGAGTGGCACCTTAGGCGTTTGCCTAGTTGGCCTATGCCTAAGGCTGGCTATGGTGCTATTCACAGAACTGTACTCGGTTAGTAACCGAGTACATTTCTGCAAGATCTATAACGGAGCTATGACAGCTCCAAATAAAGGCTACATATCATTGAGAAAGCATGCCAATGGCCATGTATAAGGCCATTGGCATTACAAACAATACAAAAAATAAAAAAAAAATAACTTTTATTATTTTTTGCCGGTCTAAGCATAGGGCAGCGGCACGCAAAAGGGATCGGGGGAAAATAAGAAAATAAACCTAAAATAAGCATTCTAACTAAAATTAGCATTCTGCCATGCAAGTCAATGGCAGGCAGAAGGCAACCTGGCCAGTGAGTAGTGATGCTAAGGGGGAGGCTCAGTGTGAGACATGTAACTATGCATTAGCAGGAAATCCTATGCAAATGAGGGGAAGGATAGTGAATCCCAGTTTCCCCAGCATGTGAGGCAGGTCCCAACAGTGTAAGAGTATGAATAGCTGGGTGCAAGACCTGGAGGTAGATAACATCATGGGGGGGGGGGTCAGGCATCCTGTAAGTGGATTGTAGGTCTGTGGCTTGGGTTTGCTCCTAGCTGAGCACAGCTAAGCTAGGGGGTGTGTCCAAACCTGCCTAGCACTCTTTACAAAATGTAAGCGGGTGTGCGCACCGCACACTGGATTTTACCGGAAGAAAAAATAAGTTAAACCAAGAAATAGCAGCTCTGTGCACATATGAGCACTCTGTTTGCGCGGCATGCATACGGACTTAAACAGCTAGACAATGGGAAGGGAAAACAGCAGTAGGAAGGTAATCAAGGAGAACTAGTGTAGCTGGCAGGTGAAATGTATCAGAATCAGCCAATTACGCAGGCAGCAGACCAACCCAGCCCAGCACACCACTATAAATTATGCGAACACCTTTCCCCCTTGTTTTTTTCCCAAAAATTCTACATCACCGGGGAAATTTTACAAAATGAAAGCAAGAGAAAAAATGTTAGGGGCTGATTTTGCTATCATAAACCAGCATGTGCAAGAGGCTGAAGGTGGTGAGGATGTGAATGCTGACAACCAATACACTGAGAGGAGGAGGAGAAGAGTGTACATACCCAGGGAAACCTAAAAGGGGCTATGTAATCTGGAGATAGTGGAGCTCTATAGGGTGGAAAGGGACCTCCTACAGCATATAATTGAGCTGTGCCGGCCACACCTCGGACACAGAACCAACAGTGGGAAACCCATCCCATTGGAAATCAGGGTATATGTAGGCTTAAGAATACTAGCCACAGGTACCTTCCAAAGGCCAACTGGGGATATCATGGGGATCTCACAGACATCAGCATCCAGGGCACTCCACCAGTTCCTGGATGCCATCTCAGCACATGCCGGTGAACACATATATTTCCTCAACACCCATGAGGCATTGGCCAGCAATATGCATCTCTTCCAACAAATAGCAGAATACCCTGAAGTAGTGGGTGCTATAGACTGCACATGCATACACATAAAAGCACCGACCCATGAGCAGGGCAGGGTCTACATAAACTGCAAGGGCTTACCCTCCATCGACTGCCAGGTCATGTGCGATGTCCAGGGCATTATAATGAATGTGTGTGCTGGAAGCCCTGGGAGTTATCACGATTCACACATCTGGCATCTGATGCAGCTGTACCAGAGATTTTCCAGTGGGGACATCCCATATGGCCACCTAGTGGGGTATGCTGGTTACGCACTGGATCCATGGCTGATGACTCCCATCAGAAATGCACACACACCTAGACAAGAGCTCCATAATGAAGCAAATGCATAAACAAGAATCATAATAGAGCATGTGTTTGGGATGCTCAAGTCATGGGTCCGGTGCCTGGATACATCTGGTGGAGCCTTGCAGTACTCTCCACCTACATGTACCCAAATATTCATGGAATGTGCCATGCTATACAACATGATCCTGCAGAAGCAGCTGCAGCAGGAACAGCACAGGGCAGGGCTACACAGCCCCCCACCATTGCCAAGGCCAGCACAGGCACAGAGTGACCCAGAGGAGGAACAACCTGAGCCTGCACCTGTAGGCAGAAGGAGGCATGCACGGTATGCCTTGGCTTTGGCAATGAGGCAATGCATAGCACACACACACACTGACACAGTAGGAACCCAGGGAATGGAAACTCTCTCTGACTCGCACATACAGAAAAAGGATGCCAAAAAAGGACACCACCTGTGCTTTACAATGTATAGGGAGTGTACTATGTGCATCTGACATAGTCAGCCCTCCAGCACCATCCTCAATACTGGCACAGCCGCAAGGTAAGTCACCCTTCCTATCAATCACTGAATGCAGTAGTATGGTCTGCTAGTTGTATCATTGGTATGGATGTGAGCATACAAGGAAGGGAATTGGGTGGCTGAATGGGATGGCAGCAGATAGTGGACAGCTATATGGGCAGCATAAAACCATAAAAAATACTGGTGTCAACAAAGTAGGTAGTAACAGACAAGGTGAAAAAACCCACTGCAGGACACATGCTGGCCCAAATGTGTGTCCATAGGCCACACACATGCATATCATGCAGGTTCACATACCGAACAACAGTCCCACCAAGCCAGCAGGGCAGGTGTAGATGAACACAAGCAAAGGCTGTGCTAAGGTCCTGAAGGTATGTCAATGGAGATAAACCGTCCTCCAGACCTACACAAAGTATAACAGGTCGGGAAATGGGATGTCAGTCATGAAGGGTATGAAGTCTGAAATGGCAATGTAGGTCAATAAAACTTATATACTGTACTACACTGATATGCCTGTAGTCCGCAGGATAGGTCAGAATACAAATTTAAAAGGAAGCCAACAAACTACCAGAAATACCAGTGCAGTCAAAGCAAATGTCCACTGTTGGCAGGTGTGCCCCACCCAAACCCTACGCTGACATGTATTAGCATCTGTGAGTAGGAGCAATAACAGTGAGCACAGAGTACCTGTGCCTGCCAAAGTAGAAGGATGGATTGTTTCATGTGTACAACATGCAGAGCTCTGAGTATCACGTTGATGTGTGGAGACCAACAGGGTACCTGAAATATCAGGTGGTTATAGCAAAAATGTCTACAATTGTCAGGTGTGCCCCCCAATCCTATGTAGTATAGAAGTAGCATCTATGTGTCAGTATCACAGCAGCAGAGCACAGAGTACCTGAGCTGCCCAAATTATAATTATGGAATGTTGCATGTGTACAATATGCAGAGATCTGAGTGTCAGGTTGTTGTGTGGAAGTCAACAGAGTACCTAACAAACCAGGTGGTTGTAGGACATGTCCACAGTTGGCAGATGTGCCCCCCAACCTTATGTAGAAATGTATTAGCATCCATGTGTAGGAGTAATAACAGTGAGCACTGAGTACCTGCGCTGGTCAAATTAGCAAGATGGATAGTCGCATGTCTGCAATAGGCAGAGCTCTGTGTGTTAGGTAGTTGTGAGTGTTTTGCTGTGTGAAAGTGTTCAGCAAATAGCCATGGATGGTGTGTCCTGGTTTCCAGTGGTCAGTACTGCTAATGACTGAGCCAAGTCCACACAAATGCAGTGCCAAACAGACTGATATCCCAGCATGACATGTTGCAGCAGTAGACCATATGATTTGTACAGATGTCATAAATGTCACCATCTGGAAGATACAGGTCCACAGCACATCATTTGGTTGTGTAGTATGGGGAACTAAGATGTACTGTGGGCAAACACTGGCAAACCACAAAAGGCAGAGGTATGATGTATGTAGAAGCTGTTGGTGTCCACCCACAAGCCACCAGAAGGGGAAAGGGTCACGTATACATGTGAGGCAGTTGCAAGTAGCTACCCTAGCACACATGCAGCCAGTCTGGCCCAACATCAGCCTCAGGTAACGCACAGGCCACCTCTCTGCTACTGTGAATGAGTACAATATGATCCCCACATTATTATGTGAATACTCACAGAATGCAGCATGCTGAAGAGGTGCCCCATGCATGTGTGTCCATAGCTGTAAGATGTACTCTGCCAGCATCCACACCGATGGATTGATAAGGACAGAAGCAATTGCCATCGCCACCTTGCACACCTATCCTGTCAACCCACACACAGAGATATCAAGCATGGTGTGATTGCAGTGGGCTTCAGAGGGCATGGCAACCTGTCCATATGTACAATAGGCACATAAATGAAGACAGTGCACCTTCACTATGTTCTCTAATGGATGACTACAACAACTGTGGTGCTGTCAAATGTGATCCACAAAGGACTGCCCATGAGCACGCCCTACCACAAGAGGTCAGGATTGGCACATCTGATAACAGTCTGTGTTCACAGCATAGGCCTGGTAATCCAGGTATACTTCCACATGTCACTGTACATGAATGTGGGATGTGTGCACATCCGAGACACAGTCCATGTCACGGACTATAGAGCACATACATGGCAAGCATTGTACAGCACTGGCCACACACAATACTAATCCAGGTGACAGGATGGTGAATCCAATACCCACCTGTGTGAGACATTCCAGACACTACACACCTGATCCACATGGCAGACCATTGTCATGTGGCCTGATGCCAAGGTATACTCCTCACCTAGCCATGTACAGCCTTCTGGCAAAGCAAACCATTACACACCCATGAAGCAATGCACACATGCACGTCAGTACTGGCACCCTGTGTCCCCATGTGTGGTGTATGATGCTTCCAACCACATTCACACCTGGTAAAACTCCCATTGGCATACTGAAGCAGTCTGACTGATATCAGACACCTTCATCTGCCCTTTGCCCATAGAACAGCACAATAACTCCTGTGGCGCATGTGATACCCATGCAGTACTGTATTGGGGTAAAATAACTAGGTAGGGAGTGTATTCCTGACCCTGGCAAGTGTGGCAATATCTATGAGTCCCTTAGAGAGTGTAGCTGTGTTGCTGCTGACACCAGTCAATGTGGACAGGCACTTGTGCTACACCTACCATATTTGTACAATATCACTGTTGCAGATGTCACTCACAAGCATATACATTTTTGGACAACTCACCATCATGTAAGCTATGTGGTGCATGCAATAATGCATGAACATGTGATAATAATGCATTGTAAGTCAGGGTTTGAATCCATGTACTGGTATGTGTGTCACACAAACATGCTTCAGTTTTACTCACCCACACCTTCCTTGACATACTTTGTCTCTGTCTGTCCCACCCATACCCTCCCTGGTGGATGTGGATATGTATACCTGCTCTGCATAGGTGGCAGCTAGTATTTTAAAAGTGCTGGTCATGATCAGCTGATGGCCTCTGCACCAATTGCAGTCCTCCTCTAGCTGATTGAATGTGACACAGCTGTGGTAACATTCCCATAGCCAATTGCATGGAAACACACTACAATATCCAGGAACATCATGTCAGTGTTAAGCCGTGATATTCACTGTGAGTGGAACCTAGATCTGGTGTTTGGCATAAATAATCACAGTTGGGTTTGGGATTTACGTCCAACAACATACACTGTGGAAAAAGGCCAACAGACAGGAGGGGATGTGCCAGACATGACTACAGAATATAAATGTTGCTGTTCTTAATTTAGAGTACTGTCAGTTTAACAGGGTGTGTGTCGTTATGGCTAGTCTGCTTGTTGTAAGATCTGTTATGACAGTGCAATGTTTGTGAGGAAACCCCCATCTGTAGGGTCATCTGGAGACTGGTTAGTGTGTTGAACCTTTTGTTCCTTGTGTTACTCACTGAATACCTATCTGAGAACAGCAGAAGCATAGTGTGAGGATTGCATTCAGTACATGGTGACAGCCATGATAGTTACTGACTTCATATCTCAGACTGGACATACTTCACAAAACACAGTGGTATGACAGTAAATGTCTGAGGTTACCACAGCACCATGCCAATATTGTGCCAGTGTTCATAGCACTACTCACTTGTCTGTCACCCTTTGTACATATGTCATGCAGGATATGTGCATGTGTTCCCCTTGCTCTGCAGCTGTTCTAGATCTGGTGTCTTGTGGTAATGGGAATATCTATGCATGTTGTTATAAGTAATCCTGACTGCTGCTGACTATGACTGGCCCTTATCTGTTGTAAAAAGGCAGCACCATAGCCAATATGGGAATGCTGATGCCAGTAAACCCACCTGTCCCTCCTCAGCTGGCCAAGGCACCAGGCACCAGCAGGTCTGGGTCCCAGCCTGGAACCTCCTCCTCTATTCTCTATGCACGACCTTTGGGTTGAACTGCTGCAGGTGATGGTGCTCCCCCCCCCCCCAAGAGTGTCGGCCTTTGCCAAACATGGGAGGACAGGAACTTGTCACCTGCCATCAGGTCCAGTCCATAGTGTGTAGGGAGCTCGACAAAGAGTTTCAAGATCACCTATGCCAGTCTGAGGGCCGCATGGTGCAATCAGAGGGTGAGCCTGCACCTCCTACCCAGCCAACAGCACAGCCACCTTTGGGGCCATGAAGGTGCAGTGGTGACTGCCCATGGGTGGGAACCTCAGTTCCACTGTTTCCATTTGTGGGCTCATGGGCTTGCAACTTCAAAACACCCCTCCCCATCCAAAGTGTTTCCCCCCACATGTGTCATACACCACCCCTGTATGCTGTCTTGTCTGTCTTGTCTGTCATCCTACCCACCCTATCTTCCCCAAGCATACCTACTCTCCTTCCCCAACATCCCACTCATACCTTAAAATGAAGGCAATCTGTTCCCAAATATCTCACCCAATACATAGCTGTCCATTCCACAAACGTGTCCACTGGGCACATGTAATGTGGTCTAATTGACATCACAACATATTATTGTAATCCTCACCCTTCTCTCATGGGTTTGTGTGTCCAACCCTACCTCCAAGTTCAGTGCATATGCAAAGCTGTTGCTGTAGAAGAAATGGGCAGCTATGGACCTTCCCTACCACCCTTCCTGCACATCCCTAGCTATTTCCCTACTGTCTTTCCCTCTTTGTGCCCCTTTTCACCACTGTCCTATCAACCCTTTTTTCATTTTCTTTAAAGGAAATTAGTATGGGGGTAAGCGGGAGTAAGCACTTTTAAGCGTTAGTAAGCGGCTTTGCATGCGTTTTCAAGATGGTAAGCACTGTGTACACAAAGTAAGCAATTTTGAGGCTAACCTGGTGTAACTGAACATTACTGGCAGTTAGCATTGCTTTCCATCCCGCAAACTTGCGCAAACCAGCTTACAACTGGTTAAAAGTGCCTTAATCACACTATATCTGACCGCCCTTGTTCTGCCCAGCAACAAAATAACAAACCTCTGCAAGGTGTGAACCCAGGAGCCTGCACACCATAGTCGATGTGATTTACCACTAAGCCATCACAGATATACATAACACTGATGTTTTCACAAACATAGCATCCAGCAACACCATTCATCAGTATGGGAAACATATTGAGATATGTAGATGTATGTGTGTGTGTATGTCCATATATTTATAACTAAATATATACCTCTCCCTCTCTATAGTACATATGTAGATATATATATACAGATATATATATATATATATATATATATATATATATATATATATATATACACACACATATATATATATATATATACACACACACACACACACACATATCTATACATATTTATATATATATGCATATACATACTGCATACATCCAGCACCTGCACTCCTAGACCCATAATTTCATACACATGCTTCCCTCACCCCACCCCATTGCTCCTTGTCCACAACAGTCCTCCTTTCTACAGGTTCCAGCCGAATCTACGCACACCACTACACATTGCCCCCTCTCCACTTCCTGGGATACATCACATAATTTGTCTCGACCCACAGATTTTCCGGCTTCCTTAACATTTAGTCCGTGAACATACATACACTTCCTTGCTTACCTTTGAGGCATATGTTACTCCAAAGACTCTTTTTAGAAGAATTTTTGGGGTTGGCCCGCCAGGGACGAACATGCGTTTGTTTCAAGACTAGACCTAGTAGGTTGACACTGTTTCTCCCACTGGTAGTATCCTGCCAGTAGTCTGGTAGCAGTGCTGTGCAACGCTTAGCGGTGCTTCATATTTGATTTGCATGATATTTTCCATTTGGCATTGATTTCCTCTTCATTTCATGTTATATATGTATCTTGTATCCTTGATTTATCTGTACGTACACTGTATGGGGTTCTGGGAACTTCAACACTTTATTACAATAGCACTTCACATCTGGACTTACTGCAGTACTCCAGTTCACATATTTATGCTATGTAGCAGGTTGCACAACATCACACTGTATATAAATCCATTGCACATGTTCAGGTTAATTTTCCCATGGTGCGGATTTGTTTGTTGGAACCTCATTCTTGCATAATGCTGTGATGGCTTAGTGGTTTACTACTGTGACTGTAGTGTAGTGGGTGCTTGGTTCACATCCTGAAAAGGCTGCTTACTTTTATTTCTGGACAAAACAGCAGCTGATGCATACAGAGTGATTAAGGCACTTTTAGGCAATTGTAAGTGTGTTTGCGCTGGTATGCGTGAAGGTAAGCAATGCTAATCTCCAGTTACATATGCTTAGAGACAGTTGGCTTCAACATTGCTTACCCCTGCTTACACCTGCTTACTACTGCCTTATTCAGTATGACACTGACTCTTCACATGTGCATTTCTTGCAGTACTCCAGTTTATATATATATATATATATATATATATATATATATATATATATGCTATTTAATGGGTTTTGCAGCAGAACTATTGACTATAACATGCTTTGCCATGTAAAATAGACTGTGTGACAGTGGGACTTGAACCAGGAACACCTGCTCATTGGGTGGATGCTCTGCCCACTACACTATTGCTGTTCTGCTTCCTTGGCACATTTCTACCATAATGCCATACCCATGGTTCCTTCTCCTGGCCCCCGAGCTCCATGTACCCAGCATCCATCCATTTTCCAGTTGCTTGCCCAGCCATACCACACCTCCACACATTGCCCTCTCTGCACATCTCAGTACTCCTCCAGTATACTGTCTTGACCCAAGCTTCTGCAGGCTCTTCATCTGTTTAGTCCATGTATGTACGAGCCTTGTCTTGATGGTACTCTGATACTGGTGCAGATATCGATGTTACTCACAATCTTTGGTTCGTCCTGCCAGGGATGGACCTGTTGTTGTGTCAAGATTAGACTTAGCTGGTCTGCACTGTTTCTCCCACTTGTAGCATCCTGCCAGGGGTTTGAGAAGCAGCAGTTTGCTCACACACCTGGCCAGCCTCATCTCCCGGTTCTGTGGAACCGACACCCCGGGTTTGACATTCTGTGTATGAAGCATGCCCACATGCCCCCATGGCGTGCACCATTTTTTATTATTCTCTTCAGTATTATGTAAGACTACTGTTTTCACAGTATGATTGGACAGGCACTGTGCTTTGATATACATTGACTGCTTGAAATACTGTGATTGAGCAATGTACATGTGATTGCTGGTAGTAATCTACATACTTACATACATTTCCTATACTGTTGAATGACTGTGCTGGATGATATGTTTGTGATAACAGCAGCTGTATGTGTATCTGCCATGGCTTAGTGGTAACTCACTTTGACTATAGTGTGAAGAGTCAGGGAGTTGCAACCTGAGTGTGCAGGTTATTTTGTTACTGGGCATGATGAGATCTGTTGGCTACAGGGTGACTAAGGCACTTTTGAGCAAATGTAAGCAACTAGGCACTGGTTTGCATGAGGGTCAGCAATGCTGACCTCCGGTTATTGCATCTTACACTGAGTTAGCTTCTACATTGCTCAACCAGTGTGGCCATTGCTTACCACCACTCAGACAGGCTTAATCCTGCTTACTCCTGCTTACACCTGTGATACTTTATGTATTTATTTTACATTTGTTGACCATGACAATCCAACTGGATGCTTGTCCATTTTCAGCAGTGGCCCAGGGAGTAGAGCTCCACAGTAAAACCCAGCTACTCATTACAAGTAATACAGAGGTGTTCACATTCATAGAGAGTAACAGACTTAACATAGCTAAGTAACATATTTTTCATGCTTAGATTATGTTAACATGTCAGTATTATACATGCTTAGGTCAGGTTTACATGTCAGGCATGACTGTTTACAAAGGCCAGTTTAAGGTGAAGTTAGATTCCAGTTTAACAGTTCTGGATAGGTTACACTCAGGTATTTGGGGTAGGTTTAGTTATTCCATACCTGTATGGTAGAGTAGGAGAGACTAGTGAAGGAGTAGGTAGTTAGGTAGAGGGGGGGACATTGTTACTGCATAGTAGGTTGTGGGAATACTTGGTAGGGGAGCAATAGGGAAGCTTTGAAGGATGTTGAGATTTGTATGCGAGGCAGGACAAGAGGTGTCGGTTTCAGTAGTTGATGTAGGGTATAGAGTTCAAGGTGGGGGGGGGGGGATTTAGCCAGGTGGTGAGCATGTGCTGATCCAAGTGTGCTTGAGGTGTTCCTTCAAGTGTTATTTACGTGTCCTTTGGGACAGCTGAGGTAATACATGTGAGTAGGGAGTTCCAGTTTCTTCCAATATAGTTGGGGAAGAGGGTGTCACCTACTTGTAACTTTAAACATTAATGGAAATGAAAAAGGGGTTGATAGCTAAGTGGTGTTAAAGGGGCACAAAGAGGGAAAGATAGTACGGGAAATAGACAGGGATGTACAGTAAGGCTGAATGGAAGGTCCACAGCTGGCCATTTCTTCTACAGCAAAAGCTGTGCATATACACTGAAGTTAGAGGTAGATTTAGACACTTACACCCCTGGGTGGGGGTGAGGACAGTAATAATAAATTGTGATGCCAATTAGAATGGCTTACATGCCTACAGTGGGGTGTTGCGACAAGGTGTTTTTTGGTGTTATTTAGTGGGTTTTGCAACAACACATCTGGTTATACCGTACTTTGTGATGTGAAATAGACTGTGCTGCAGTGGGACTCATACCAGGAATGGCTGCACGTTAGATGACAGCTCTGCCCAATTCACACTATTGCTTACATCTATGAGGCAGTCTGATTAGAACCACTCCAGCTAACACCTGCACGCCTCGTCCCATAATTCCATACCCATAATCCCCTCCTCCCTGCTCCTCCTCTACAGCACTCATCCTTTCTCTGGGTGCAGGTCAGGTCTAACCATACCACTACGCACTGCCCATTCTCCACTTCACAGGACCCATCTCATACGTTGTCTCGACCCATGGGTCATCAGGATTTCCCAATCTTGTAGTCCAAGTACATACACGCCCTGCCTTGGTGAGTCATTGTACAGACGGGACTCCAATTACCCAGTAATTTTTGGGTTGTCCCGCAAGGGACGTTCCTGTCTTTGTTTCCAGGTTAGACTTAGTGGGTCCACAGTGTTTTCCCCGCTGGTTGTATCCTGCCTGTGGTTTGGAGAGCAGTGGATTGTTTACTTCATTTGTGTGTTTGTATGTTTCCCCTGTTTGGCTGGGGGGGGTAATGGTACTGTTACACGTATGTTGATTGGGCCCCTCACTCCCATTGGCGGTGCCTGTGGTCATATGTCATTCTTATGTGCTGTATCATCGCATAGATATATATATATCTGTGCAGACACACACACACACATGCACACATATATTTATATATATATATATATATATATATATATATATATATTGCTGTATATATATCTAACAACATGTTGATGTATGGTTGTATTTATATATATGTATGTCTATATATGTCTACATATGTACTACAAAGAGGCAGAGGTATAGATCTATTTAGTTATGGATACATATACACACACACATACATCTGCATATTTAGCTACATGTCCTGTAATGTTGACTGGTATTGCTGGATTCTATGTTTGTGGAAACATGAGGGACATGTACATTTGTGATGGTTTAGTGGTTAATCACATCGCTTATGATATGCAGGGCCCTGGGGTCGAGCCTTGCAGGAGTTGTTTATTTTGTTGCTGGGCAGAACACCAGCCATTGGATACAGAGTGTTTAAGGCACTTTAAAGCAGTTGTAAGCTGGTTTGCGTGGGTCTGCACAGAGGTAAGCACTGCTAACTTCCAATTACAGTGTCTTACACTCAGTTAGCTTCTAAATTGCTTAACCTGTGCAGGCAGTGCTTATCCCTGCACAAACAGGCTTACTCCCGTGTGTGTTTCCCATATACCTGATTTAGACATTCCTATTAGGTTTCGTATGCATACTGGGCAACCTTGTGTGCCACGTATGTTTTGCGATACCTACAAATAAAACTGTTAGTGCAAACAAAGTCACATGTGAATCTATTGTTATTACCAGGGAAACATTCGTCCCATGCAGGACAAAACAAAAATTGGGTATTCTACTTTCCTCTAAAAGCATGGCTGAAAGGTGTGCATGGCTATGTCCATGGACTACAGCGTGTGGCAGACCTAGGATACTTGGGTCGGGACAACGTACAGGATGAGTCCTGAGGGGAGGAGTGGAGGGTGGGCAATGTGTGGTGGTGTGGTAGCTACAGGCCGGTAACCAGGGAAGGGATGGTGGCTGTGTGTGTGCAGTGGGGGGGGGGGGGGGCAGAACTGTGGGTAATGAATGTATGGGTTGAGGATGGCCTCGGTTGGATGGGCCTAAACTGGTCGGCCTGCCTAGTGGGTGGGGGAGAGTGGAATGTGATATAAACATGTGAAACATAAAAGAAGACTAATTTAAATCCCTATTTAAATGAAACACAATAAAATGAATTTGGTAGTGTATTGCAGGGTGGACGTTTTTGGCTGGGGGGGTATGCCAATCCATACGAAACATATATTGTTTGGGGCCTCTCAACCCCATTAATGGCACATGTGGACATATATATTTCTGTTAATCTACCATTACTATCTACAGATGTCTGGCCATATATACCTAATATATTTGCTTACATATTTCTAACTATGTCCATATATACCTACGGAGATATATATTTGCATACATATATGTAACTTGCTGTGTATATGTGGACATATAGGTGTTGACATATATATGTGTAGATTTGTCGGCATTTGCATGTATATATGTTCATATATTTGTATACATATGTATATATTTCTGGATATTTATATATATATATATCCAAAAAATCCAAATACCCAACGGAAGGAGATACCAACAGGATAAAAACGCTGCTTCCGGGCCTATAATCCAGGAAACAAATCACGTTCAGTAGCGTTGTCGTAAGAATGTATATCCAACAGCCAAAATCACTGTAACTCCAACTTGCTACGCAAGCCACAAAATACTGGCAGACAAAGTTAATTCATAACTAGTAACAGTGAAGGATAGGCACGGTGTAAAAACACACAAAGCTTTATTTTCGTAAGCGCTTTCACGGACTTCTCCGCTTCCTCAGACGTTATAGTAACAGGACGTGACATCATAGGTCCCTTTTATAAAGGATCCTGTCAACATTTAAAGCAAAACGCTTCTTCAACATTTAAAAATTGTTAAAATATAATCAAGTTACATACATATATATGTTACTTCAATTCCATATAAAATATTAAAATATTAAGAACGAAAATCACTTATTCAATACAATGAAAAATGATGACTAATAAACTTAACATTTATAATTGACTGTAATGTCTAAAACATATCTATTACTAACGTAACCAGAATCTAACTAACCTATGAGAATAAATACTGTTGGTGTAAGATGGCTAGTGATCAAATGTGATGGCGGTGACTTACTCATCAGGGATGTCCAAGTGATGAAATTATTGGGGACAAATGTTCTGAGAGTAGAAAATGTACAAAGCAAATGTGTAAACAGTGTGAACATCTATTTGAATTGCTTAGTGCCTAGATGGGCCTAGCCTTCAGAATCGGTTTCAAAGAAACAGATTCGTTGAGCCCTCTGTTCCGATGTGCCCCCAGTCGGAGTATCCAACGGATCTCCGCTTCTTCAGTGGAATTCGTGATATCACCACCTCGCATATTAATTGATTGGACATGGAGGACCTGAAAAGTGAAACGATGTTCCTTCCCTTCTGTCAAAATGTGTTTAGAAATGGCACTGCTGTTCTCCCCTCTAGCTAGACAGTATAGATGATCACGTATTCTCTCTCTAAGTGATCGGTTGGTTTTACCAACATAAAATTTAAAGCAAATTTGGCAGCATGCCACATAGACCACATTGCGTGTATCACATGTAGCGTGGCACCTAATCTCCCAGAGTTTACCATTGTTTGAATTCCTAAAAAATCTGGATTGATCTATGTGGGGACATTGCGGACACTTGCCACATCTAAAAGTCCCCTGTTCCAATCTAGAAGGGTTCAAATCTATATTTGTCATTAGATTGGGGAAACATAGCTGTTGCTTCAAATTTTTCAAATTTTTATACGTATATGATGGACAGTTACCAACAATCTGCTTAACCTGATCATCCGTCATTAATATACTCCAATTCTTACATAGTATATCGTGTATTGTATGTTGATTTTGACTGTAGGGTAAGATCAACGATAAACTCTGATTACATTTCTTAGCTATTGCATTACCAGTGTTTTGAGAATAATAAGGTTTACCTCTGGTACGTCTAAGCTTGTTAGTAGTAGCACATAGTCTATCTACTTCATTCTCATCATAACCCCTAACCTTGAAGTTATTGCTCAACAATTCTAATTCTCTTCTATAGACTGTTTCATTAGAACATAGTCTGGATGTCCTGAGGCCCTGGCCAATGACTATATTGTTAAATGTGCGCTGAGGGTGCATGCTGTCTCTATGTAGAAAACTAGGTTTATAGCATTCTTTTCTATATAACCTAGTGCAAAGACCCTCATTGGTGAAATATATACTCACATCAAGGAAATTAATGGATATATCAGAAGCTTCCATTGTGAATTTCAAATAGCCTTCCTTGCTATTAATGCTGGACAAAAACTCTTGCAACTCAGCCATGGAGCCCTTCCATAGGAAAAAGAGGTCATCCACGAATCTCCTATAAAAGGAGATCATGGGATGGTTGAACATGACCTCCTTCTCCCACGCAACCATGACGAGATTTGCATATGAGTTAGCGCAGCTTGTACCCATAGCTACTCCACACTTTTGTTTATAATATTTCTCCTGGAAAATAAAGATATTGTTTTCCAGTACAGTCTCGAGTAGGAACGAACGTGATTTGTTTCCTGGATTACAGGCCCGGAAGCAGCGTTTTTATCCTGTTGGTATCTCCTTTCGTTGGGTATTTGGATTTTTTGGATCTACATCGTTTTGGCTGGGACAAGTGTTTTTACAATATATATATATATATAAATATATATACATATATATATATATATATATATATATATATATATATATATATATATATATATATATATGTAACTATATATATAGATATGTTGTATCCATTTAGATAGTAATGTATTTACACACACACACACATACATCGAGATGTAGGTATACATTCTCTGCACTGTTGCATGACTGGGCTGGATATTATGTTTCTGAAAAACTCAAATTTATGCATATCTGGCATGGCTGAATGGTAAATGATTTTGTATATGGTGTGCATGGTCTTGGGTTCGAGCCTTTCAGAGGCTGTTTATTTTGTTGCTGGGCAGAACACCGGCCCTTGGATACAGAGTGATTAAGGCACTTTAAAGCAGTTGTAGGCATGTTTGTGCAGGTTTGCACAGAGGTAAGCACTGCTAACTTTCGGTTACAGTGTCTTACACTCAATTAGCTTCTCCTTTGTTTAATCTGTGTAGGCAGTGCTTACCCCCGTGCAAACGCACTTAAACACTGTTACTAGTGCTTACATATGCTTACTACTGCTTCTCTGTGCTTACACCTGCTTACTACTGCCTTATTCATTATGATACTGACTCATTACATGTGTATTTCCTGCAGTACTCCAGTTCATAAATGTATGTTATTTAGTGAGTTTTGCAATACAAATATTGGTTATACCATGCTTTGCCATGTAAAATAGTCTGTGCTACAGTGGGATTCAAACCAGGAATGCCTGCTTGTTAGGTGAATGCTCTGCCCACTACACTATTGCTGTGCTGTTTCATATGCATATATCTTCCTAGTTATCCTCTTCAGCCTTTTCAGCTGCTTTAACCGTAGCTAAGCAACGGACACACCCGCGCACCTACGGTTAGCTGTACTCAAGAGTTTTAACAACAAATTAAGGGGTTTCTTCTTTTGATTTTTATGTCCTTTTGCTGTTGTACACATGGGGGATTGTTGGTGGGGATATGCAGATGCCTATGAGCTGTCTCACTCATTTAATTCCACTTTGTGCTGTTCTACATGTTTATTCTGAGAGCTCTGCTCTCAGACACGCCCCCTGCACTCGTACATGCTCTGTGTAAGCCTAGGAGATCGGGCAACATGCATTCATTAATATGCATGGCACGCTGCCATCATCCTCCTACACGGGCACTTCTGTGCAGGACTACGCTAGTCCTGCACGAAAGATTAGTGAATCCAGGGGATTGTTTTTATATTGGTAATCCTGTCTGTTAGCAAGTTATGAATATGTTGTTTGAAGTATTAATTTAGACAGTTGTAAAAAATAATATGGCTTTAAAATGTGACAATGTTTCTGAGTAATGCAAAGAAAAAAATGTACTCTTGTAGAGTACAAAATATATGCTTGTCTATACCCATGTGCAGAAGCAGTTAACAGACGCTAGCACAACAGCTTTCTGACAAGGCATATAGCACCAACAAAAACATTGCCAACAATAGGTAACATTTCATAACTTTCCTGACCAGGGGATTATTAACTGGTTCTGTATAAATCAGGGGATTGTACAAAACTTACTGATAGGTACCACCCACTTATGAGATCGGCAGGAGTGCATGATCTTCTATCCCTATAGATCCCATGCAAGATATGAATAGTGTATGAAGTATGTCAGGCCTTTGCTTCTACAATGCTGAATAACAATGGCATGTGACATTGCAGCCATAATGATCATTGTGCATGGAACACAGAGGTTAAGCAGCAACATCTCATATGGTACTGTAAAGGGACTGCTTTGTTCTTTTTTATTTTATATTTTAGGTGTGTGTGGAGAACTGTTTTTTCTACTGGTAAATCTTTGACTCAGCCAGAATCCACAAATGCTTGGGCAATTGTTTTATGCTTCTAGGTCAGGTAGAGGTGTTGGTGGCACATAGTGCAACTGCCAACTGCATTTATTGTGATTTCTGCAGGAGCATTATGTGAAGGGGTTAATCTGCCCCATATCAGGGTGCCTGCATTCTACCTGGTGTGTTCCTATGTGAGCCAGGGGCATATTTCAGTGGAGGTTGGCACAGTGACATTCACAGAGAACTGACACCAACCTGCCAGGGATAAAGGTACTGGAACATACATAAGGTAAAGCATTTTGTCATCAATGTTCCAGCATTTTATTTTGTATATGTCACACTTCTCTGATTTAACATTTTCAGCATAAGAAGAATGAAACATGAATCATTTTGCCAAATGCAAAAGGCAATAGAGACTAGCAGTCAAGAAGTGGAGTATTCTTCTGAAAAATGCTGACTGTGTTTTAGATATATGAGTTTACTAGCAGGATAGATTCAGTTATTGCAAACTCCTCACTTTTCTCCCCCCAGCAGATCCAGATTACAGATATGCTTAGCAGGCAGTTCATAGTTTAACTGTGACTTAGCCCTGCCAAAGCTGCATTGATGATGAAGTGAGGAGGAAAAAACTAGGAGTATCTTATTGTCACGGCCCCTCACTGGTAGGTAGTCTGGTGCAATATCTCAAGGAGGATCAGTTACAGATGGAGAAAGTTGTGGAGGCTGATGTGGAGAGAATGAACAGGCAGCAAGTCCATGGCCAAATAGGGGCCATCTGATGTGGAAAGCAGGTTTACTCACAGAACTTGCCCCAGCCTCTGAGCTAAAAGATGAGGGTGTGTGCCATACAGCTGGCTACACTGATCCATCATATATATGGCAAAGGATCGCAGTAATTTCAATTCAGGCAGGGGCAGTAATTATGCTGCTGCTTGTGCCTTTCTTCATCCTCAACGTGGTGTGCTCCTGTCCTCTCATGTCATGACTCATACTTTGTACACTGTTCCATCATCTCCATAAACCCTCGTCTGCCCTCTGTCTGTCTCGTACCTCTGCCAGCCCTAATTTGTTGCATCTACTGCTGTATATTTATGCTGTTATATATGTCTCTGACTGCCCCATGAATTGACCTACCTCCCCTTCTATTCTTTTTTTCATTTCATTCTTCCTCCACTTCTTTTCTTCCTATATAAAGAAAAACAATAAGCTCTGTCCCCACAAAATTGTGTTGTATCACCATCCCCCATCCTGTTGCATCCTATATTTTGTCTTTTTTGTGACCCTCTGCTTCCTACAATTTCCCAATTCCTACATTTGTAGACACCATTTAGTCCTTTGTCAGGCATCTGACATAGCAGAGCAGGCGTAGATACTATATGGCTATATAGCTTTATGCCCTACTTTGTGAAGTCCTATCAAGGGATTAATAGCATGTGCAACATACTAACATGATGTGCTGTTTTATTTTGAGACGTAGAGGTCTGAGAGTTCACATTTTCATTTCTTGGGAAGGCCTGTGTAAATACGTGTGCAGCTGCGCTATGGATTCTGTCTTGTACTTCTGTGTAATTATTTCACTTCAAAGGTATGCCACTATTTATATTTGCCGCATTGCTCACTTGTGTGCCTTGAAGCACAACTACCTTTCTTCATTAGCATTTCCTGTTTATTAAGGGTGGTTATTATGCTAACAGACTTTATGTTCCCAGCTATCAATTTCTTCTGTGACCTTTCTTGGGCTTTGTAAAAAAAAAAATCACGTTGTGATCCCTTTCCTGCATTGGAATAACTGCAGACACAGACATTTCATATGATACTAAGGGTTTACTATGGAAATGTTAGGTGTGAGAATGTCAGACATGAAAATAACATAACTAGAAGTTTGCCATGGACCAAATAATCAAATACCCGAGCTTGTCCCACTTTTGAACCCATGTTAGCATTTGTTCTTGTGTCTGCACAGGTTTGTTACATTTCACTCTAGTGGGCCTCTACATTACCGGTTTGTGAACTTCTGGTTGCATTATTTTCACATTCAATATTGACAGCTATGAAATTTCTATAGTAAACCAGTAATAAGCACCTGTATTCTCTCCTCACCCAAAATATACCACATCACAATACTATAATTTTTCACAAGCATTGACTATGCTTCTTTTTGGGACTGTGCATGCAACTTCTTTGGTCCTTTTACATTATTGTCTCATCTATTATACTACGATTCTATTTTACTACTATAATCTCTCAAAAAATATATATATATTTGCTTATTTGTTGAGAGACCATAGTTTTTTTTCAAGATCATTTACATTAATGTAAATATACAATAATACATTGTTCTGATGTCACTGAAATGTTTTCAGCAGTGTAAAAATTATAAAGGCATGTTTCAAGTGTTATGGGAAATGTAGACATTCTATATGGTAACCCATGCCCATAAAGAACATGGTATATTGACATCTTTAGAGGTGCTGCTTGGGTTTCCTTTTTTAGAGTATATGGAGATTTTATCTAAGGTTGGCCATAGTGGTGCAGCCGTTAGCATTGTCACCTCCCAGCAAAAAGTTCTCTGATTCAATTGTCAGCTGGCGTGCCTTCTGTGCAGAATCTGCATGTCCTCCCTGTGGTCACATGAGTTTTCTTCGGGTGCTCTGGTTTCCTCCCAAAGACATGCTGTAGGTGGATTGGACACTCTAAATTGTCCCTAGGCATGTGTGTGTGCCTCCTGTGGAAGGTTGGGTGCTGGGCTGGCAACTCAACACCATAAAACTTTACTGCCAATCATGAGCGGACAGGTGATCCGCTGTGGCAACCCCTAACTGGGAAAAGCCACACAAAGAAGAAAAATGGAGATTTTATCTAGTTCCTTTCCTATTAATATTGCACCTTACTTTAGCACTGAGCTTCCAGAGTAGCATTTAAAGCACAATATGGATGTACTTGTATGATGCTGCTCCATGGGTTTTAATTTTTAGCAGCATCATGACTGTAGTGGACATTTAATATATACTAAATTCCCTTACATCACATTATCTTACATTTGCTTGATGGCAGAAGGAGGCAATAAGCCTATTTAGCCCACTTTTTTAAGAGCAGTTAATATACTGAATCACCACTATCCCTACCTACCCCTGCCCTCCTTTCACCTCTTCTAATGCTTTCTCATATGCTTATGTGAACACCTTTCTACTACCCAGTGTACTAGTCTATTCCATATATCCACATTCCTTTCTGTGAAAGGTGCTTTCAGAAGTCTATCGAGTAATTATTTCCTACAGTCTGCTGGCTACCAACCGCAAACCTTCCCCTAAACTAGTGCATCATTTCTCCTCTGACGTCTGAAAAGTATTACTATTGGATAATAATTTATCTTGAAGAAACAAATGCTCTGTGTCATACACTTTTTCCCTTTTATTATGATATGACTTATATTTGTTTATTCCTATCACATTTCTCAATTAACAGCAGGAAATTATTACTTTTGTTTAAAAAAATTAAATCAGAATATGGCATGACATATGCTGGACTAAGATGGAACCTTCAGACACTTGGACATGTTGTAAAAAGATTTTATTTCCCCAAGGATTCCTTTCCTCGTGTAGAACATGGCCTGCTACATACATTCAACAAAAGCCAATTATGAGATAAATACTACATAGCCTGTTCTTATAACTGAAGATTTTATTTTTACTATCTTTTCCAAACATGTGACATTTGCTAGCAGAGTTGTATTTCTTCTACCATGTCCTGTTGCTATGCCAGCAACATTCATGAACTGCTTGCCTTCAGCGTATTTAAGGCAGTTATACTAGCCTCTGTTTTTGGCAGGTGTATTCTGTTTAACTAACGTACAACTCATTGAAACCTATTTTTCATGCAAATGCTGTGCATAAATGTGCCCAGCTATTTAATAACCACATTAACAACGCATTTTATCCTGTAGTCTTACTTTCCCATTAAATATTTTCCTTTCTTTCCTTTATTATGATCTTTCAAAAAAAGTATACACATCTGTTTCAAACTACTATATTTTACTAGAGAACTGTGTATGCTGTTTCCTACTGAAAATGTTTAGCTGAGAATAAAATGGTTGCAGTCAAAAATGTACAATTACCATGTATGAAGTTGCTTATTATGTTCAACAAGCTTACTCTTAGTCTGGCCATTTGAATATGTCAGGATATCTCATGCAGGCTAATTGTGCATTTTAGGCCCTGATAATGTTGTCTTGGGTAATACTAGCAGAGAAGGAAGTATAAAATTAACCCTGAAAAGAAAACAGAACTGGAGACAGAGTAATCGTGCAATGCTGACTTCAAAAGCACGTCAGTATAAATATAGCTGCCAGATGACAAACGAGAGTGCTGCATATGGCCCTCTTGCGGAATGGTATAAACCTGACATAAGGAACTTATAAGAGAGGTAAACTAAACAATTTGAATATGGATACTATGAAATTCCTCTCTGGTTGTTATTAAAATCCATAAAACAATTCCGTATGTTTACTTTTAAGCTGTTTATATAGATGATCATGAATAAGTGACTTATTAAGACATAGTCCAGGAAAGCAAACTCTTATTTATGTCTAGGCACTAGTGGCTTATCAGGTAATGTGTATGTATCTAGGTTTGGGATCTTGGATTTTGCCCTGTAGATGGACTCCTTTTGAACAGTTTCTACAGTCTAACGTGAGCTGTGGTGGAACTCTGAAGTACAAAATGAGTGTGTGGGAGCCGAATGTTATCAAAATCCAAGAGTTAAATGCCATTACATACATAAATAAATAAATAAATAAATGTCTGGAATGGCATCTGTGCAGTGAAACAAAACACAATTTTATCACAGATAAACCTGCCACGCCCAATCTTCTGTTATTGAATTTTCCTTCAGTGAAAGTACATTTGGAGTCAGTTGTATATTACCCACAGCTGCATGTTACACACCTTCTCTGCTCTCATATATTTGGTTGAGTTTTTCTACCCTGGAAAAAACATGAGAAGCCAATGTGTTCCCTCTCCTTGTTGCATGTTCTGGTAGTTGTTAACGTTACTTTTTGTGCGCTTCTTGGGTTATTTCCCATTACAATGTCCTTGATGCAGTTTTTGATTATTATACTTTTTTATTTATAGAATATACCTTCAACTTCATTTTTTCTGTATGGGGAAACATTCACTTTTACATGTATTCTTGGCAATGAAGAAATGATTGTGTGCCTTTGATTCTCAGCTAAAAATATGGCACCAGATGTGTGTCTACATCAGAAGGTTTTTAGTATATTAAAGATTCGGATTTTCTTAATTTAAGACTTTTCTGTAAGTGAAGAAAATGCACGGAAAGGAAAAATTCCCCTTTCTTCCTTCTGGCCACTGCTTTTACCACAACAAAAATCAAGATAGCTAATGCGACATCACTGTATCTCAGAACGACATTGAATGTCTCATGCTATAAACATTCATGAAAACATGCAGCACTTGTTTACATTGGCTTTATTTTAGGCGGCAATTAAAGTTAAAAAGCTATCAGGTTTTCAGTAAATTAGAAAAATGGCTCACTCAGCTCCAACCAGCCCCTTCCAATTATGCTCTGTTTGTGCTTGAAAACACCATGAGCCAAGTTCTACAACTGGTTCTAATTTGGATAAGATCAGAACTTTTTTTTACTTCTTTTTGAGTAAACACACTGTAGACATTTCCTTGATTATGGTGTGAATTGAACAATCATCAGAAATTAAATGGAATGCCAGAAAAGTTTATCATAAAATAGTACATAATAAATATTAATGGTTGAAATAGACTTTTTTTACATCTTAGAATTTGAAGTTTGTTTCTCTCATGCTTTCAAACATTCAGTAGAACTTTGATTTATAAATATACAGTTGAGTGATTCAAGCAACTTGCTAAAATACATCAGGTAGTATTAGTACTGAACAGTAATGTTTCAGAGTATGTTTCACGTGTGTATATAAAAGAATAACAAGCCCTTCCCAGAAAGATTGTTACAGTATGTGCCAATAAACAAAACCAGCTTTGTCAAAGTTGTACTAACAATGAAACATGATCCTTCATCCTAACCTGGAGGTACAGAAAATAATGTTGCAAATAAGGGCCTTTTTTCTGCATAGATTACCTGTGTTCCTGCTTTAATATTTAGAAGTACAGTCAAAGATTACTTACTGCACCTTTACACCATTACTGTTTCCTTCTACTTTGTTTTTTCTTGCTATTACCTTTTTTTTCCTTACCCTGTCTCTTTTCAAATTTACACTATGTTATCATATTAATTTTATTTATTTATTTTTCTGTCGTATTTGCTGTAATGTGCACTTTCTTAATATACATTACTTTTCAAGTTAGTTTTCTTGTACTGATGTAATGTGGAGCTTTTCTCTCCGTGCCTCAGCTGAAAAAGGGCTTTTTGCCCATTCAGACTTTCCCGGTTAACAAATGGTCAAAAAATAATAAATAAATAAATTATACACAATCACTTTGTGAATATAATACTGTTGGAACCCCACCATAAATGTTCGTTTATGTCCAAAGGACTGTGTAAAACTCTAAAACATGTAGTTCAAAAACATTAGGGTTAGTACCTTACAATCTCCATTAAACTTCATGCAGGTTTGCCCAATCCACCTTCCAGCTTTGTTTACAGGAGCCCTGGGTTAAGCAGACCAGCATTAATAGATAAAACACGTGGAATTAAATGCCATCTGGGTTTATGTTACAGCGTAGTCTAGAAACAAGCATGTTACTGTATTTGCCACACACTGTAGTTTAGTATGGCCTTGTTCTACAACTGAATGACAAAATTTGCAAAGTACACATATCTCATAAAGGAAATGAAAGCAGAAAAAAAACAGTTGTGTCTGCATTCCTTCCTGCATCTCATGATGATTTGTAGAATATTGCATATTATAGCCACAGTATTTTTATACTAGCAAAGTTCTGCAGACTTGGCCTCTAAAAATGATTATAATGTACACGTTTCTGGTCAGTTAGAAATATTTAAACATTGGCTATCTGGCAGTAAATCAATGAATTCCATCCTATGCTAAAACTACAAAACAAATGATCTGCAAATGTATAGGGCCAATGAGGGAAACGTGACTGTTAACAGCTGCAGGTACACAGGATTGCAATAGCATGTGGACTTGTTTATATGCATGCGAATGATCAAGAACAAAATCCATTATTATGTTTCATTATGTCAACAGATGATGAAGAGGCATTTTTTTCTTATTTTTTGTTCTCAGTATCTATGTTTTCATGTAACTCATTTTCTTGAATAAATTCACAAATGTTTTAAAAAAGCAACTTTTGCATCCTTCTTTATTTTATATTTTATAATCAGAAAAAATATGATGCACATGTTGTCTGCATTTGTTTTTTCAGTGCCTGAAAGTGCATAAGTATGATGGGAGCAGAAAGGACAGCAAGTGGACAAGGCAGGACATCTGATCTGTGCAATCCTTAGCAGATGTGTTTCATATATTCCTTATATAAAGCAGCAATATTTGCTGTACTGAATAAAAAGAAGTGAGCAGAAAGAAAATGTAAATATGCTTTCTAGAACACCACACTAGCTCTGAGATTTAGAGAATTTCTCTTCTCCCATGCTAATTAACTGATTCTGTAAGTCAATTAGCATGATGGAGAAAAATTATAATTCAGAGATAGGATTAAGCTGCAATGAGAAACTCCTTATTAGCAGCACACACACACACACACACACACACACACACACACACACACACACACACACACATACACACACACACACACACAATCATATCATTCAGATAACCTCTCTACAGCCCTGATGTACATACCAATACTGCAAGAATTCCCATAGGAGTGAGTAGGTGACCTCATACAATAAAATTTTACTTGGCAATTCAGGACCCACAAACACTTCTGGGGAGAACAATGGCCAGTTAGCATTAGTCATTCCCCAGACTGCTGCATTTGTATTCAGCTTAACCCTTGAATATGCCCTCCTTGCTAAGGCCATCGTGAGGAGTAAACATCAGCTGTAGCTTAGCCTGCAAATCATAAAGGCTTAGCATGATGTGCAAACTTTGTCCTTGCGTCATACTGTGGCCTTCCTACCCAGTTTTTCACCTCCACATTGGGTCTACCAACTAATCCTTAATCCCTTGGACTTTTTGTGACATTATTTTGAGCCAATCATGGGACCTAAGGATGCCTCAGGGGTCTTGACAATTACCATTCAGCTAGGGGTTTTCTATTATGCCTTACATGTCACACCTCCATTCACAGTGTTGCAATGTGGTATCAATGGGGGCATGCAGCATATTGTCCTGCCTCCAAGGTAGATCAGTCATGCCACCACCCTTTCTCTTCTTTTTGCTATGATCCCTCATTGCAGCATTCACAGCCTCCACAAGGGATCATTGCAGGGAACAGCCATGTAACTACCCCATGGAATGAGAACACGCATCTCTCCCCTGCTGCTCCATCAGTCACATAAACCCACCAATCACACCTAGTTTGATTTGGCTGTAGTCAGAGCTCTATCCATCTATGACAACAGAACAGCATTATGTGTACACCTTCCAAGATAAGGCTTCCACAACATGCTAATCTTTCCTTAATCCCAGGGCAGATATTTTATTTTGCATTATTCTGAGATATGTGCTTTTACTGGTACTAGTACATTTGGTTAGAATTAAGAATATCTGAAAATACTGCATGTGATAACAGAATTCCTTTGTACTATTGTCTTCATTACATTTATTCACAGTTTAGTACAGAAACTGGTGCCTTTCATCTCTTCATGATTAGGACAGTCTGTTATTCTGAAGTGTGACATAATCTGAAGCACATCAATCTCTCCACATGTTCTATAGGAAGATTTACCTGTCTGTCAAAGATAACTGCAAAAGAACCATGGGACATCACTCAGAGGATGGTTCTAAATACAATAACTCAGGTACTGAGTAGCAATTCAACTTAATGATTATAACAGTTAAATATTTTATTGCCAGAACAGCAATGGCCCATTATCACTATTATCGGGGTGAAGCTCACTAGTCAGATTTGTTATTAGTTTGGGATTCGTGTCTTAACAATGGAAGCTCCAACAAGTCAGGATCAGTAAGACCACCTCTACTAAGAGACTGGCCACCAGCAGAGTATCCCAGGGCTCTGTGCTTAGCATGCTCCTGTTTGGCATCTACTTCGCGGATGTCAAAGCTAATATCAAAGGCTTCTGCCTGACCAAATTCACAGATGACTGTAAATTGGGAGCTACCATAGATTCCTGCATGACACCAACATTCTTCAAGAGGGTTTAACACAAACAAATGGCTGATGGAAAAACCATGAATTAAAACTCTTTGCAAAGAAATGCATTATAGTGACCTTTGCAAAAGTGTCCACCCAAGCTAATTACTTCATTGATAAAATACCCCTAAGAGCTGACCCTATAGCTAGGAAACTGGGAACATATGTAGAGAGTAATCTGGCATTTGACCAACACGTAGCCAAGATAGTAAGAAAAGCATTCTATGTCACCCAACTCATAAGAAAGGGTATGACATCCAGGTCCAAGGAAGTAATAGTACCACTGTACTCAGTCCTTATCCGACTGATCATTGAGCACAATAATCCCTTTGGCATGTACCTAGCCAGGCACATGCAACAGGTGGAATGTCCTCAAATGTTCCTCACCAGGAGAATCCAGGGTATCAATACCTTGTCCTTAAGGTCCTAACTCTATACTCAATCTTCTGCAAGTTACAGAAAGGTGTTCTATGTCTAGCATATAAGCATCTTCAGATCCAGCTCAGATTGATCTCTTGCAAAAGACAATAACCACCAGAAACACTACATCCAAGGACCTGAACTTTGTCTGCAACATAAATAGAACCTTCTGGAGGGACCGATATGTGTCTCAAAGGATCCTTGCATTCTGGAATAAGCTTCCCATCAGTGTAGTCTAGTATAAACTTATGAACCTATGAGGTAAAAGAATGAAAACCTGAAACACTAAACAATGGGAAATAAAATTTACTAAAAATGGAAAATAATACTTACAAAACAAAAAAATTAACACACATGCAAAATACCAATAAATGAAAAAACAGATAAATAAGTAAGTAAATAAACAAACAAATAAATAAATAAATAAATAAATAAATAAAGCAAGACAAAATACACACCATAAACGTTTTTATTATGAAGAAAAAAGGCTCTCTGAACTTCATTGGTGAAGGGGGGCTTTGCTACATAAGGTCTCTTATTTAATATCATAGTTCCATTCCATAATTGCCAACTGTGTGTAAAGGGAAAACACAACAAAAGTGCTAATTTCATGGATATAGCACTCATTTAAAAATAACCAGTATACTCATAATCACTATAGTGTATCCATTCTTTGTCTTTCCAACAACCTCATGAATTTAGCCCTCATTCATTACTTCTTTAATTCTCTGCTAGCTGCTGCCTAGGTATAATTACTATAGACTATTCATTATTTCATTGTTTTTCCAATATTAATATAATCTTCTCGCAGTTACACTTCAAGCGGTGCCTATCACACAAGTAAAATCCCATAAAATGACATGTATCCGAATCTGCTGCCATGGTAATAATGACTTTTGATAATACTGTACTTTACACCCTGTGCAGTAACATGCCAGCCCACAATATTAAATTGCACAAAGAAATAACAAGATTCTGAGTAAACTCTGAGGCATTAAGGAACAAAGCCTTGACTATGTTGCTGATGACCTGAATTCACATAGTAACTCGGATGCCTGCAGGTATTGTCAGGGAAGGATGGAAGTGAATAGCAATTGCTAGTTTACTCATCCTGGAGAGAGATAAAGAGACAGACAGAGAGAAAGATGAATTGGGCTAGTCACACAGGTGACAAACAGAAGGATCCAAACAAATCTGTACTACCGTGTGCAAAGTAGCCAATGAGCTGATGGGACTCCAGTGAGTGAAACTATGCTTCCCCTTGGAGGGGAGCAAGGCGTAAAAGAGCTACCATGTGGGAGAAGAAATCTATATCTGGAAAGGTGGTAGGTTATCCCTACATGACCAGCAGGGTGGCCTAATTGTACTGTGAATAGGATGATGGGGGATTCCTGGTCATGAACAATTGGGCCATATATATATATGTAGCTAGAGGCATTGCAGAACAAATATTACCAGTGAGTTCAATAGTAAGGCTTATGGTGTACTTCCTTCAGCATGTGAGTACCTCCCTAAGGTGAATGCTTATAGGTTCATAGGTTCATAGTTTGGTACTAGGCTATCGGCCCTAAGGCCTGTGCAAGTCTAGCCATAACAATTCCCTAGAAATTTTTTCCCACAATATTTACTTCTCTGGGCCCCTGTCTAGCAGGGCGACTGACATGATCCCCGGGGTGAATTTCCTATCTCCCATCCAATCATCAAGGTTCCTTTTGAAGAGGGCCAATGAGGTGCTCTGCTTGACATGTATGGCCAGTCTATTCCAGAGTATGGGGAGTCCCTGGGTCAGAAACCTATCCCTCCAGCATGTTTTGTTCATTGTGATGATAAGGTTAGATCCCTGGAGCATGTGGCTCTGAGGGATTGGGATTTCTTTAAGTGGAGCATGTCCAACAGCTCAGGGTTTGACATGGCCTTGTATGTTAAGCAGAGATCACCTCTGAGTAGACGATATGCCACAGAGTATAGCTGGAGTTTTTTTAGACGGTCAGCATATGGCATCTGCTTTAGGCCTGTGATTCTTTTAGAGAGGTATTTCTGTGGCCTTTCCAGCTGTTGCAGATATCTTGTGAGGTACATACCAAATGGGGCATTATACTCTATAATGGGTCTAATGAGGGATGAGTACAGTGGGACAATGACCTCCCTTTTCTGGATGAAAAGCCCTTAGCGATGAGGTGTGCCACGTAGAAGGATTTCCTGACTGTTGTGGTGATGTGGTTATCGAAAGTGAGTCCACTGTCTACTTGTGTCCCTAAGTCTCTCATCACACTTTCGATGTTTAGTGTCCTGCCACCTATGTGATAGTTCATGGGTACATGTCTTTTTCCAAAGGGGATGACTATACATTTCTTGGCATTAAGCTTGAGCCCATGGCTCTGGCACCAGGCATCTGTTTCTGTAAGTCCCTTTTGTAGAATATCCGCATAATTTGGGGATTCAATAATGGCTCCCAGTTTGCAGTTATCTGCAAATTTTGTTAGCCAGAGTCCCTTAGTGTTGGTCTGTACTTCAGAGAAGTAGATGCCAAACAAGAGTGGTCCCAGGACTGAACCCTGAGGTACTCCACTTGTCACTTGTCTGGAGCTGGATTTGGAGTCGGCTACTCTTACAGTCTGGGTTCTGTTGGTAAGCCAGTTGGCAACCCATCGAGTGACGTAGGGATTTATGCCCAGCTTAGTAAGTTTATCTATGATTCCAGAGTGGGGGATGGTGTCGAAGGCCTTGTCGAGGTCCAGATAGGCTGTGTGGACCTCCTTACCCTCATCCACAGCTCTTGAGACTGATTCGAAGAAGTCAGTCAGATTCAGGAGACAAGATCTGCCCTTCACAAACCCAAACTGGGTGGAGTCCAGTGTCTGGAGGTTGCCAATGTCTTTGTTTTTAAGTTCCATGATAATGCGTTCCATGTCCTTACAGATCAGGCTTGTCAGACTGATGGGACGGTAGTTCCCAGGATCCAAGGTGGATCCTTCCTTGTGGAGCGGGATAACTGTAGCTGTGCGCCACTCAGTGGGCACAAAGCCTGAGGTGAGGCTATGATTAAACATGACACTTAGGTGGGGTGCCAGTTCATTTTGTAGTTCATGTAGTACACAGCCTGGGATGTCATCTGGTCCCATGGATGCTGTATTCTTAGCTTTGGAGAGTGCTGTTTCTACCTGTGTGGCTGTGATTATCAGAATTTGGCAATCTTTTGGTATTGAGATGGGATCTTTAGGGGGTGAGAGAGGAGTGAATTTGGCACTAAATCGATCTGCCAGGATATTGACAATATCCTTGGGATCAGTATATTTAATGTCATTCTGTTGTAGCTCAGAGCAGATCTGAGCATTGCCATTTAGATTCTTGACATAACTATAGAATGCCTTGTGGTTGTCTTTGGAATCTTTGGCAATTTTATTTTCGTAACTAGCTTTTGAGGATTTTATGAGGGATCTCAGCTTCTTACTGAGGCTGGTGAGGCAGTTTTTTGCATCATGGGATTTTCCTCTTTTCTGCAACAGTTTCTTCCTTCTGTTGTATAGTTTGTTTATAGCAGGGGACCACCAGATTGGCTTCCTTTTTTTGGAGAAGAGCATTTTGGTTCTATTTGGGATGGCACGATTCATGCACGAGTGGATGTGCTCGTACAGTGCCTTAGTGTAGGATTCTGCAGTCGAACTTCCAGATCCCATCTACGTGCGTATTGTGAAGTTTGTCACTTCTGACTTCAGTAGCACGAAGTTGGCTTTGGAGAAGATTTTTAAGGAGGTTTCCTTACTGGGGGTGGGGGTGGGATGTGGATGTCAAGGGTGATTTGCTTATGGTCAGACCTGACCAATGAGGGGGTGACCACTGGTGTGGAGCATCTATCTCCCATGTTGGTAATGACCAGGTCTAGGATATTGGAGCCCCTGGTGGGACAATGGATTAGTTGATCCAGGGCATTGGAATTTATGAATTCCAAGAACCGTTGGGAAAAGGAGTTGGTACCCGCGTAGTTTTACCAATTAATGGCAGGGTAGTTGAAATCACCTAGTATTAGGGTGTTTGGTTGTATCTTAATATTTTCCAGTATGTTTAGGAAGGTGTAGTGAGAATCTTGGGATATGGTGGGGGATCTGTAGCAAGCTACAATTTGGATTGCAGTTTTATCTAGTGTTAGTTGCACCTGGAGAATTTCAGATGCATTGTGTTGGGCAACTAGCCCGGAGGTGTGAATATCCTTGGTGAATATGGACACTCCTCTACCTTTAGTGTTTCGGTCTTGGCTTTGTGGCCGAAAAGTGTGGTAAGAATTGTAGCCTGGTATTGCAGGGGTGCTCTCTGGAGCCTTGAACCAGGTCTCAGTCACTGCAAAGATATCGATGTTCTCCATTTTTAGGAGTGCCTCGAGAGAGTGCATTTTGAGGTTTAGACTTCTAGCATTGAGCAGAATTACCTTCAGATTTTGCATGCCTGTATCTGTTACGGTGGTGGTTTTATCCTTTGAACCTTGCCTAAAAAAGGCACTATATGGGTGACAAGAGCTTTAGCCAGTAACCCGAATCCCAGGGGTGACAAGTGCAGACCATCTCTGGCAAAGCATTGTGGTTTGTCGATCATGTCTTCCCAGGCAGACAAATACTGGATCCCCTTTGAATGACACCAGAAGCTTAGCCAATTGTTGAAGTCAATCATTTTATCCTTATACTGTGGTATCATTCTGGGCGAAGGCAGGATGCTACTCAGGGCTAGGGTCATAACTGCCTGGGTCACATGATCCAAGAGCACTTCCATGTCTTTTTTCATGTGGTCCAGGGAGGTACGTCTCAAGTCATTTACTTCAGCATGGACAATGACAGAGTCGTATTTGTACTTGTGGAGTGACTTTAGTGCATGCATTATGTGGCGGATCCTGGCACCCGACAGGCAGCTAACTGTAATTTTCTCCTTGTTCAGCCTGGTGAGTGGGACATCAGTGTGCCTGACTATAGAGTCACCTATGACTAAAATGTTGGGTACATTGTCTTGCCTTAGGGGCTGTTGTTAGGTGGCACACTGGTGTTGTGAGCTATGTGTCACTTTGGTTGTGACTGGTGTTTGTTTACGTTTCGGCTTCGGAGGTCCTTGTTGCTTGGGCAGGTTAATGTTAAGGGCCTCCGCATATGTGGGTTTAGTGTTGCTATGTGTGGGAGTTGATGGTGTGGGTTTTGAAGGGCTATGAGTTGCTAGAGGTGTAATGCAGGTGTTAGCCTTCTCCTCTTGACTGTCTAGCACAGTCTTGACCGGAGAGAGCTTTGCATCCAGTTTGGCTATGTAAGTGCATCTCTCGCAGGTTGTAGTGTTGGGTGGTAGGAGGAGAGGATTGTCTGTGTACATGAGACAGTTGCTGCATTGCCCCAGTATGCCCAGATTCACCAGGTGGACAGGTGAAACCACCGGAAGCTGACCCTTGGACATGCCTGTTTAGGTGCTTTTTTGTAAGGTTTAGGTGCTGTTTTCCCTTACCTTTGCAAGGTACTTTGCAATTGTAGGCTGTTTAGTGCCTATGATTAATTTCTCCTTATTGACAAGGAGAGCTAAGTGCTTCTATCAGTTTCAGGCTTACTAGTGCTTTACAGCAGGTTCTAGAGCAAGTGCTAGTTACAGGGGTTCAGATTTTAGTGCTACTACTGAGAAACCAGCTAGTTTTAAGGGTAAATTTGAAGAGCAGACTTTCTGGCACCTGGAATAGTTTAACTGTAGCCTCGTAGTGCTGCATGATGTGAAAAATGTGCAAACACATGCGTTTTTAAGCCAGAAAGTTGAAAGGGATAGAAATCAGCCCAAAAAGGCTAATAAAATTACAATTTCAGAGCTGGAAACCACTCCTCTAGCGTTAGATAGGCAGTACAATGCTCACAAGTCCCACTGGTAGGCAGTAGGACTTCCCTCTGCCCCAGCAAGGTCTGGATAGCTCTGAGCACAGAAAATAAAGTCCTAAGACAAGCAAGGCCTGGGATATGGACTGGCTAGAAAAGGTGGGAAACGAGCAAACAAGATAGTATTTTTTTTGTTGAAACAGGCTAAACATTGCAATAATACAGTAAATAAACACAGAAAAGTCTAACACACTTGAGTGTGTAGTCCTAAACAGTAAATGCAATTAAAACTCTACAAAATTAGCAATTTAAAACTTTTTAAATGAAGCAAGGCAAGTGCACAACTGAAAAACGATTTAAGTGGCAGTAATACAGCAGAATAAGTAGCTAGTCTACATATACAGAGAAGTCTATATATACAGAAAAGCAGCTAAAACACACAAACACTTCAGATGCAGTGCAACCTAGAGCACTTGAGTTGTAGCAATATTAAGGCAATTACAGTTATAATAAATGCTCTAAAATATACACTATATGTCCAAAATGTTTGAGACAGAACATAAGGAAATTCGGGCAATTTTTTTTTTTTTTTTGAAAGGGAAAAAGGAGAAACAGAAGGCCTTATCAAATGTTCTCTCTGTATTAGGCAGAATGAGCTAATGACACTAGACTGGGAGGAGTGTCCCAGATCAGATTTACAGTAGGGCGGGCAACTGCAAAGCCACCAAGTATCACTAAAGCTATTAGCCTACAAAGCACTAGAGAAAGCCACAAAATGAAAGTTTTTAAACAGATAAAGATTTGTAAAGATACAGAATGCTTTAACTGCAAACAAATCAGTTATCCGTGCAGATCACAATAAAAGTGATATATTTAAATTGCTAGAAACAATAAACTGTATAAATAATCGAAAAAAAACCAGGATACTTATATATCTCAGCTAAGAGTTGGAGTCAACACCTCTCATCCACTCTGCTCATGCTACTGCATTAAGGAGAAGATGGCTTGTACTGCTTTCATTGTCTTAAAGGATTTAAATTCTGGAATGCAAAGATTACAAGCCCTTTCTGAAAAATATTTTTGAAAACATGGGGCTTTCTTCTTATTTTACTTTTGTGCTTCCTTAGTGTGTGTGTGTGTGTGTGTGTGTGTGTGTGTGTGTGTGTGTGTGTGTGTGTGTGTGTGTGTGTGTGTGTGTGTGTGTGTACAGGTCTCAGTAGCCCAACAGGAAGCAGTCTCACCATTTGAGATATAGAAGGCTGTGAGTTGAGGTTTTTTTTTTAGTTAATTGGCTTAATTCTGTCTGGCAGTCTGGCAGTTAGCACAGAGGATTAAGGCTATGGAAGGTTAATGAGCTGATTCCTGTGGTCCATGACTTGATTCCTGATACATTAATTTGCCTTTGCTGTGTACTTGAGCAAGTCACTTAACCAGACTTTTTTGCGGATGGCGGGCAATTGGGAAATTGGGCTATACTCGTCAGTGGTCTTCTGGATTACATGCCTTGTAACTACTCATGAAGCTATACATTCAAGCATGCATGCATACGCACACATTACATTTTTATTGACCTATGAATCTTCAGCAATGATTAATATCACTAAAAATATTTTTGAGAGTATTAATCAACTACAACAATAATTGCAAATACATTTTTGTTTAGAAAAAAACAAAATTAATGCAGCATCACATGCAATACCTAAGCATCACCAGTGCATGTTGCAGTTCCCACAATAGTCCACATATGTACAAAAATGTTGAAAAATGAAAATCAAGAGTATATCAGGGTGAGTGGCCAAGGGGATGTACTGAATGCAGAAGATACTAGTTGCTATGTACTATCAGAATGTTTTTGGCAGGAATTTAATATCATATTTGACCCAGTCACAAGTAAGGGAAACATTTATTTTGTCTCAGGATCAAATCTTTTAAGTCAAAAATGAATATTTAAATAAAGCCCTTTTAAAATGTACATCAACAGAGAACTTGAAGGATGACAGTTTCCAAAACTAATAGGCAGGAGACCATGTAGGCAAATAAGGATTTTCCAGAATATATTGTCATCCACACAAGAATTATACTTAAAAATAAATGATAGTCTAAATCTGGTGTAATATCTATAGCTACAACCCCTCTATAGCCTGGAACAAACTCCTGCTTGAAGTCAGATCCCTTACACATCCCAAACAATTTTGAAACAGTCAGAAAAGAGTACTTTAACAGACACTGGGCATGCCACTGTTCCCAACCTCCCTGAATACATCTCACTCCTAATCTTTCTCTGTTCTCTTAAATTACCCCCTTTCTTGCACCTATCTCTTCACTTTCTTTCCCTGCCCTTTATAGGTTCATAGGTTCATAGGTTGGTACTAGGCTATCAGCCCTAGGGCCTATACAAGCCTAGCCATAACAAAAACTTTATCTGCAAATACTTCTAATATACTGGTACTGTGCTGCTCATGTATTACTTATTAAAAAGTCTAACTTATCATGAGACTTCTTATACTTTTAAATCATAAAATTGTAACATAGTAATGCTGTCTGCTTCCCTTTGACTTATGTCTTTCTACCATTATGTACTACTGCATGTAGTAGAACCTACCTAACCAATTATCCTCCCAGATGCTCATATTCTCCAGCCGCTACACAAAGCTCCCAACTCTCCTTTAACTTCAAACCAGTTTTCACATCTTTTGTCTGAAAATGACTTAAGAAACTAAAGCCTACCACCCTGTTGGCTGATCTACTCCCTGCAGAATATCTGCAAAAAGCTGCAGATGCCATAGCATACCCCATTACTATCCTGATCAATAGAACTATAATTGAAGCGTCCAGAAGACATCCCGTGTCATCCCACTCCATAAAGGGGGCAGCTCTACTGACCTGTCAAACTATAGACCCATAGCTAGTCTGTCACCCTTAGCTAAAATTATGGAAAAATGCATCCATAATCAACTCCTGAACTATCTTATCCATAATAACCTTCTAGCCAACACCCAACATGGCTTTAGACCATTCCATAGTACAACCTCAGCCCTCCTCTCCTTCTCTAATGCCATTAACCAACACCAAAACAATAATAAACTTTCCTCTGCTATCTGTCTCGATCTTTCAAAAGCCTTTGATATGGTAAACCTCCAAATACTCATACACACTTTGAAATCCATTTCCCTAGAGGACCAGGCCATCCACTGGTTTCAATCCTATCTCAGTGGTAGACAACAGGCTGTCCTATGGCAGAGCAAACTATCCACCCTTTTACCTATCACACTCAGAGTACCCCAAGGTCCCATACTAGGTCCACTATTATTTTCCAATTTCATCAATGATTTTATATAAGGTCATCCCAAATGCAACATGCATTCAATATGTGGATGACTCAACTTTAGTATGCTCTGACACTTCACCTACAGAGTTGCAGATTCTATCCCAAAATACTTTTAACACAGTTGAAAATTGGCTCCTTAACCATTGTCTCATGTGAAATCCTAATAAAACCAAACTGCTGCTTTTCTCCCCCACTCGCAGGTCTACCCCTAGGACCTTTACATTAAAATCCAACAATGGCATCATTATTTCCCCAGATTCCTCAACCAAACTCTTAGGAGTTATAATAGATAATAACCTTAAGTTTGATCTGCATATCAATAAAACTATTAAAACAGTTAATAAAAACTTGGCTCACTATATAGGATCAAGCCCTTCCTAACACCATTAGCCAGAACTGTAATTACTCATACACATCTACTCTCCACCCTCCTCTATGCTTCCCTTTTATTTACAAACCTCAGCAAAATTGACCTTAATAAACTTTCTAGTGCCTACAATCACATTGCTAGATTTGCTACCGATGCAGCCTACAGAACTCATCACTGTCACAACCTAAATCTACTAGGATGGCTTGAACTGCCTAACCTACTTCAGGTTAACCAACTAATAGTTGAGCACAAGATCTTCTACCAACCAGACAATACACCCATACTTAAAAACCTCATCACCCCCTACAGTAACATTAGTGCACGTCATTCATCTGAAAGACTACTAGTTGAAACTCTCAAATCCAACAACATAGCTGGAGAATCTCTGTTTGCTAACTCTGTTGACAAAACTTGGAATTCTCTTCCTGCTAATCTTACATCTGAACTCTCTCTACCTCAATTCAAGAAAAGTCTGATTCAGTATTTTAAATAATGATGGCTGTGTCCTTGTCTTAATTCAGACTAATTCTAACCATCACTTGTGTACACATGGAGGACTTCTGCCTATACTTTGTTTCTTAACTTGTATATCTTATGATATCCTTGGATCTACTACCAGGTTAGCCTACTAGGCATTCAATAACCTATCATTCTTAAAAAGACTGTCTATAATTTTCCATCTGAGTAAAAATGTAATAATTTGTGTACATCTGTTTGTTGTTTGTTTACATCTGTGTACAAATCTTTTTATTTGTGTTTATTTTGTGTTTTAAACTGTAAAAATGTGACAGTTTCTTGAATGTGTTTGTTGGAGCTTTTCTCCCTGGGCCTCCACTGAAAATGGACATGTATCCAGTCAGACTACCCCAGTAAACAAATGTAAAATAAAATAAAATAAATAAAAACAAATGTATTTTTAAATTACATTGAATTGTAAATTGTTTGTATCACTTGGACTTTTCTCCCCTGGCCTCTGCTGTAAAAGGGCTTTAGCTCAGCCAGACACTTCCAGACAACAAATGTAAAATAAATGTAAAATAAATAATAAAATAAATATGGATTAAAAGATAGTCTATGCAAGAGAATGACAACAAACTGTTTTAACGTCTAAAAATTATGATCCAACACCCAAGTGATCATATAGACTGTACAGAAACAAGTTCAAATGATGGTGAAGGAAGACTGGGTGAGTAAGAAAGCCCCCTGAATGTTTTGCTAAAGCAAAATAACCTGCTACTGATAAGATGGATAACTTAGAAAACTTGAAAAGAAGAAATTATGTAATAACATTTGGTGTGCCTGAGAAAATGTAAGGAGATAATACAGTTTCTTTCCCCACCAGTTAGATTCCAAAGGTGGTAAAGCATCAGGAGGATTTGTTTTATGCTATAAATATATATGTATGTATAAACACACACACACACACACACACACACACACACACACACACACATATATATATATATATATATATATATATATATATATATATATATAAAGAGAGAGAGAGAGAGAGAATCCACAGGTCTTTCACAAATCTTCCATCTCTGGAATGAGTCCCTCCTAGATCTATAACTGCCAAATTCATCTCTCAGCCAGATAATAAACTTATTAGAACTGCTAAGTTAAATCCCCCTCTGAAAACTGTCTGCGCTGTCATCAAATATGATAATGTCTATTCACAGAAAGCAGTATAAAAAAGAAAGGCCTGCCTATCACTACTAAAGTCCCTAAACATGTGGTATTAAGGGCAACATTTTATTTCAAGCAAGATTAAGAATCTGCTTCTCGGAAGGAACAGGTACATTTGAATCTTTAGAAAATGCCCTTTTCTTTCTCAAGTCTAAAAAGATGAACAGTTTTCAGGAAGAAATATATTGTAGTCATGAAAGCCTAAAGAGACAAACAGAGAGACCTGGATGGAAAGCTATTCATATTACCAAATAAACTAAATGTCTGATGAAAATGGAACATTAACACAATGGATTAGTATGTTTATCTAAATAAAGTATATCTTTTGCATTTCCAGTAATATAGATACAGAAGCTTTCCTCAAGACCATCTGGTTCTACTTAAAACCTCAAAATCCCAAATGCTCGAATCTTACAAGCTCAAGCTCAAATGGCTGAATCTTATAAGATCAAACTGGCAAAACTAATAGAACAGTCGTTCTTTTTGCTGGACCTTGGACTGAGTAGGATCATGGCACAGTGGGGATCAGGGTCCTTTCACCGATGTAGTACAATCTCAGAGCTGAAATCTTTAAACTACAAGAGGTATGGGGAGGCTTGACCCTACAAAAGCAGGTGTCCAGTGTGTTTTCTAATGTTTGAGCTTACAAGATGTGAACATTTGAGCTTGATTTTGTAAGAGTCAAGCATTTGGGATTTTCAGGTTTTAAAACAGAGCCAACTATCCTAGGTGTCACTCAGTCATCTCCAATAAAAATAATAAGAAGGCTTGGGGGGTTTGTTCAGATACTTTAATATATGCAAACACTGCAGGATAGACAGCAGCATCTTTAAATATGAAAAAACTAACTAACAAACAGAGCTTACATACATGTTCACATCTCAACAGCTAACTACAAAATGGCAGTCAGGGTCGGACGTGCTTAGTATTTATACTCTAATGCAAGCATTTGAATAGCTTCTTAAAGGTATATACACATGCATATTGATCTACATCCTCCCTCTTAAAAATTGCCCTCCATGCAAAATAATATCAGAGACAAGCATGCATTACTATATACAATAGAAACAAGATACAATGTTCATGTCCAAGTTGCTTCTTATCTGCTACAGGCTTTAGAGAGTCAACCATATCTCGTAACATAACAGTTAGGACTAGATTTATCAATGGGGACAGTCTGCAGTGCACAACTCATATCAGAAACTTTTGGATTCTTCATAGGAATAGGAATGTCCTCTGGAACTTCCTCTGGAATTTGAACACCGGACAACTCACTCTGAGATAAAGAGTCTCTCTCACAGGCTATTTGCTGTGGTATAGCCTTGGACACCGATCTCAAATTATTCCGATTCCACTTAAAAGTTGCTCCTTCTGACTCTGTAATGTATGATCCCTGCTCTGGAGAAATATTCTTCATGACACCAGTCCAATCATAACCTTTGGATGGCTGCATCCTTACCACTTCTCCCTCTTGTAATGGATTGAGTGGTCTACTGGTCTTATCGTAGTAGGACTTCTGGTTTAGGTGTTTCCTCAACAGATTGGCTTTCACTGATCTGTTGTTCTTGACACCTGGAACCAGCAATTGACTACTGATTGTGAATGTGGTTCTGGTTTGTCTCGACAGAAGTCTCCAAGCAGGTGAACCAAGATGTTTATCTCAAGAAACATTTATGAGATTCAGGAGATTCAAGAAAACATCAGTATTGTCTCATTTTGACTTCGCAAGTAACTGTTTTGCACTTTGCACTGTGCGTTCTGATAAACCATTTGACTGTGGGTACTCTAGATTACTTGTGACATGAGTAAAGTCCCATTCTTCTGCAAATCTTTTGAACTGTTGGCTTGTAAACTGCATGCCATTGTCAAAAATAACTTTGTGTGGACTTCCATGCACTGCAAAATAATGTTTCATCTTAGTAATGACAGCACTAGATGCTAGGTTAGGAAGTAAGCCAATGTCGAACCAATTAGAGTATGAGTCTACTAACACCAAATAATGTTGACAATTCCACTCAAAGATATCAGTGGCTACTGTCAACCAAGGTAGTTCTGGAAGCTGGTTAAACTGAAGTGTTTCTTTCTGTTGATGAGGCTTTGTACTATTGCATACTGAACAAGATAGAAATGCTCTCTCAATGTCTTGTGATATAGAAGGCCAAAATACTATCTTGCTTACTCTTCCTTTGGTAGATTTGGTTCCTGGGTGACCTCGATGCAGGATATTAATGCACTTAGGTTGCAATGATTTTGGAACAATTACTTTCGGACCTTTCCTTATGATACCTTTGTCAGACAAAATCTCATCTCTGTGGAAAATAAGGTTGCACTTCTTGAAGTAAATTAGATTGCTTTGACGGCCAACATTGATTGATAAAGTGGTTGAGCCTTTGTAAAATTGGATCTGTGGCTGTATGTTCTCTCAGCTCATCAAGACATGTAGAAGAAAAATTTCTTACTTCCATAATTTCAAAATCATGAATAGCTTGAGTATCTTGATTGTCATTCTGTTCAGTGGTATTTCTTCATGATCTGGATAATATATCAGCAAGATAAAGAAGTTTGCCTTCCTTGTAGACAAGATTGAAATTGTACTTTTGCAATCTCAGCAGCATATGTTGCAGTCTGGCTGGAGCTGAATGCATTGGCTTATTCATGACAGTGACTAATGGTTGATGATCTGTTTCAGTCTGGATAGGTCTACCATAAACATAATCATAGAACTTCGAACATGCAAACAAAATTAAAGCTCTTTCTCAGTCTGGGTGTACTGCTGTTCAGTTTGGGTAAGAGTTCTCGATGCATAGGCAACAGGTTAATCCTCTTGTAAAATGATTGCACCAAAACTAAATTTTGAAGCATCAGAGAAAAGTGTAACTGGTTTGTGAATGTCATAGTATCTGAGCATTGGCAGACTGGCAATTCTCTTTTTCAGGACATCAAATGGTCTTTGGTGTTGATCTGACCAAGACCAGGAAACATCTTTACATATCAGCTCTCTGAGTGGTGATGATAGCTGGCTGAAGTCTGGAATGAACTTGCCTAGGTAGTTGACCACACCAAGAAAACGTTGTAGGGCTTGAACATTGTCTGGACCTGACATCTTCAGAATGGCTGTTTGTTTTGAAGGATCTGGTGACAGGCCTGTACTCGTAAATAAATGACTGGCATAAGGAACTTCTTGTAGTCTCTATTTGCATTTCTGGGCATTGAGCTTAAGATTCACTTGATGTGCCCTTTCTATAACTTTTCTGAGGTTTCTGTCATGTTCTGCCTCATAACAACCTCCTACCAGCATGTCATCTCCTATAATAGCATAAGAAAACCCTGAAATAATGTACTCCAATGCTCATTGAAAGACTTCACTTGCAAAATTTATCCCAAATGACATTCTCAAAGATCTTTACCTGCCAAATGGAGTACTGAAAGTAGTAAGTAATGAGGATTTCATGTCAAGCTGAATTTGCCAAAATGAACTCTTTTCATCTAAGACAGGAAAAATATTGGCATTTGGCATCAAGGTGGTGACCTCTTCGATGGTGCTCATTGGATGTTGAGGTCTTTTCAGCTCTTTGTTCAAATCTCATGGATCAATACATATTCTTTTTTTTTTTTTTTTAATATTTTTATTCATTTCCAAAAACAAGAAAACATGAATGCAGGTTATTTATGACAATGAAGTATTTACAAATTATTTAAAAAGGTAGGCTAAAACCTCTAAACAGATATCAAACATTAAAACCAAAATAAAGTATTTACAAGGGTGTCTATTGTTGACATATAATTGACTTTCTATACAATTGTTTCCTGATTATAATCTGCTGCAGTCATTATTCTCCAGTATTTCAGTTACTTTTTGCCATGCTACATATAATGATGTAGTTCTTTCAGTTCTTCCTTTAATAGTGCTCATTTCCAATTGCGATACTGCTGACACCATATTCATGAATTGCTTAAAAGTTGGAGAAGCTTTGGATTTCCAGTTTGATGTAATGTTCTTCCTTGCAATAGCTAGGAGAGTCCATAAGATTACATATTTTGTTCTTGGCACACAGTCGGTACAGGTGCATTAAACAAAATAATAGATTTGGAAATCTGGAATTTATCATTGAATACCATTTGCAGAAAATAATTTATTTTATCCCAATATGGTTTAATCAAATGGCATTCGTAGAACATATGTTGCCAGTCTGCTTTTATTGATAAATCACATCTCCAGCAGCCAATATTTTGCTTAAACATAAGTTCCATTTTATGAGGGGTTACATAAGATCTGTGTATGAATTGCCATGTAAAAAGTCTCCAATGTAATGAAAGTGATGTCTGCTTTGGAGAGAGAAGAATTAGTTTTTTATCTCTGTCATTTGGCACATGTACTTTAACTGATCTATAATAATTCCATATTTTGTCATTATTATGCATTTTTATTTTTTTGTTTGTTTTATAAATAGATGATAAGTATCCCTTTCCAGTAATGGGTTGATTCGTTAGTAATATTATATGTTCTATAAGGTTAGGAACATTTTGTCTTATTGATGGTTGCATTGTTTCTTGTTTGCTTAATATATACTGTCTTAATTCTTGTACATGTTACCACAAACTATCTTCCATATTTAATTTCAGTTTAATCTGGTCTATTGTCAGAGGTTTTCCAGAGTTTAGCAATTGATGCCAATATATTAATCCCTTTTCTTTAAGCATGTTGACTACTTCCATATTAAATGTTATTATATTACCTTGTGTGTACGCTACTGGATATAAAAGAAATGACCATGCTTTAATATCAGGATTGCTATTAATAAGATTTTGGAAAATTTTTAATGTATAAGTAATGTATTTGGAACTTATATTTTTATTCTTATGTATCATCATATATTCCTTCATCAGCCATACAAAATTGTTTGATATGAAATCTGTATACTTATTTGCTACTACAAATCCTGATTTTAACCAGATTCTCTCATGAACTAGCTTCCATTTTGATGCATAATTTGTATTTAGCCATAATGATATTGTTTTAATAATGGATGAATGCAAATATATTTCTATGTCTGGTAAACCTATGCCACCTATATCCCAATCATCTAGATGATACTTCATAGCTATCCTTGGTTTTTTTGGATACCATAGGAATCTTACCATTAAATCATTTAATTGTTTTAGGTGCGATTTAGCTGGTGGCAAAGAACAAGCTTGTATGACATAAAGAATTTTTGGAAATATGATCATTTTAATTATATAAGGCCTTTCTTCCATTGAAAAGAAGAATTTATTCCATCTTTGTATTAGATTTTCAATATTATTTAAGGTCTCTTTATAATTTGTTTCAATTGTAGTATCTAGGTTGTTAGTTATTATAATTCCCAAGTATTTAATTATATTATCGGTAGAGATATATTTATGGTATTTTTTTATTAGTATTTATAAGCAATACATTTGTTTTGTTCTCATTAAATTTAAGACTTGAAAAGTTTTGAAAGTTTTGAATTGAGTCCCATAATGCTTTTAAACTGCTATTATTATTTTTTAAGGTAATTAAAATATCATCAGCAAAAAGTTGAATTTTAACCTCTAGGCTGTTGTCTAGTTGTATACCTTCAATATTTTTATCCATACGTATATTATTTGCTAAGGGTTCAATGACTAGTGCAAACAATAACGGAGAAAGAGGGCAGCCTTGTTTTGTGCCCTTAGTTATTTTAATAGATTTAGACAGACAAGATCCCAGTTTTATATAAGCTAATGATTTTTCATATAATGATTTTATTAACAAAGTGAAGTTGTTTGAGAAGCCATATTCTTCTAAAACTAACAACAGATAATCCCAGTTCACTGAATCAAATGCGCTATTTATGTCTAAGCTAATAACATTCATTTTGTTTTTTGTGACATTTATATAATCAATTAAGGAAAGAATTCTTTTAATGTTGTTATAAGTGTTCCTATCTTTTATAAAACCTGTTTGATCCTCCTCTATCAAAAGTGGTAGTAATTGTTTTATTCAAGCAGCATGTATTGCCATAAAAATTTTATAATCTATATTAAGAAGTGAAATGGGTCTGTATGATGAACATTCACTGGGATCTTTATTTTGTTTCAGAATTGGTGATATTAATGTGTACTTCTGAGAAGGAGGAATGTCTTTACCATTTTTAACTGATGTAAAGACATTCAATAACAACAGCAAAGCCTCATTTGATAGTAATTTAAACATTTCTGGGGTGATATTATCTATACCTGGAGCTTTGTTTAATTTTAGCTTATTTACTTCAGCTTTAAGTTCTGTCATTGTTATTTGTTTATCTATTAGTTGTACCTGCTCCTCTAATAACCTAACTTTAACATTGTTTTTGAGAAAAGCTTTCAATACTGAATGTGTTTCTGTTTTCTCATTTTGATTATTAAGTTTATGAAAAAATAGCCTAAAAGCTTCTAGTATTCCTTCTAAATCAGATACTTTCTTTTTGGTTTCTATATTATGTATTTCCTTGATGTGATTTGTTTTAATAATCTTTTTAGTCCTATTTGCTATTCTTCATTGGTTTTTAGGGTTTATTGAATAGTAACATAGTTTAATTTATTCTAAGTTGATCATTATTTTGTGGTGTAGTGTCTCTGAGTATTTTTTATTAGTATCTTCTAGTTCTTTTATTAAGTTGGTGCTTCCATTTTGAATATCAAGCTTTAAATTATCTACTTTTGACTGTAATTCCATTAATTCCTTATTCCACTGTTTTTGTTTATTTTTATACCATGCCACTGCTCTTCCATATAGGTATGCTTTCAATGCATCTCATATATATATTTCAGATATATCTTTTGTAAGATTGATATCTAGGAATGTTTGTGTCTCTTTAATATAAAATTCCTTAAAATCTTTTAGATTTGTTATGTAAGATGGTATTCTTGTTACTGATATCCTTCTCTTGAAACATAAGTCTATCTCAAACGTTATGGTGTTATGGTCCAAAAATGGACATGAAATTGTCTTGACTTTATTTAATTTAGAGGTTAAATCCTTTGTTATGTACACTCTATCTATTCTAGAGTATGTATTATGTCTATGGGAAAAATGTGTAAAGAATAGTGAATCTGGGATGGCATACTCATTTATGTCAACTATATTAAAAGTTTCAACAAACTCAGATAACAACTTTGTTAAAGGTGATCTCTTACATGTAGTTTTAGTATTTGTGTCAGTTTCTTTTATAATGCAATTGAAATCTCCAGCTATGATTAAATTGCCTTTGGTATATTGTACAATGTCTTCTAAGTGTTGTTTGGCCACTCTAACACCTAGTCCTGGTATCCAATAAATATTCACTAATGTATATATCATTTTATTGATAGATATTGTCACTAGAGAAAACATTCCTGAGTTGTCATGGAACGTGTTTATGATTTTAGGTATTAAAGTAGTGTTTTTCCACAAAATTGCTACTCCCCTTCGCTTCTGATTATAGGTGGAACTTACTAGTATTGTATAATTTTTATTGTTTATTTTATTTATGTCTTCCCGTGTAAGATGTGTTTCCTGTAAAAATACTAGCTGCGCTTCACATAGCTTTAAATATCTATAAAGACTTCCCCTTTTGCAGCTATTATTTAAACCATTTACATTAAGAGATATACATTTTGCAATTGGATTTATATTAGCTTTGCTTTTATCCATATTCATATACTCGTAACAATGTGTAGTTGTGTGTACATGAAGAGAATGACTTGTTCTTTCTTCTTCCAACAGTATTACAGTAGATTATAGACACCCAATAAAAGTAAATTACAAGATCATAACTGAGAACAATATAAGATAAACAACCACCAAACCCCTCCATGAGAAAAAACATATCATCCTTGAATGATCTAATCATTCAAGCGATCTCTCTAAGTCTGCATTTCAGCATCCTCCCCTGGCCCCGCCATATGGTAGTTTTATATTGAAAAGTATCTTATATATCTTTTAAGTATACATGTATCTGTCTTTACAGATTACTTAAATACAGTCTTTATCTATTTCTAATATTTTATAAAACACTAAGGCAACACAACTATACATAGATTTAATACTTAACTATTTGGTTTTGTTTAAATTGTAAAGTAAAATCTTTTATTTAATATATATTTTGTGTAGCAATAACGGTTATGCATCTTAAAAATAATATGCTTGCTGTCTATCTCCCTTATAGTGTGAGTGGCATTCATAGGTATCAAATTTATTGTAATGGTCTACCTATATATATATATATATATATATATATATATATATATATATATATATATATATTTACATATATATACATATACATACATACACATACACACACATATATATATATATATATATATACACACATACATACATACACACATATATGCATACATTAAAAAAATGTTAAGCATTATATGCATCAGTTAACCATGCCACAAGTTGATTAAATCAGAAAGTATCCGTAACAATGAATATAACGTTACATTTGTATTGTCATTTATCAGTAATCTTATAGTTTTCTTTTAATTCAAAAAGTCATATTTTAGTGGTATGATTGCTACTAATTTGTTTTTGGCATTGGTATTTTATAGTTTAAGACTATATTTCTTAGCAATTCCTATATATTTATTAGTGCCACTGGCATATTTCATCGCTAGTGTACCACATATGTCATATGTCAAATAGCAACTCATACTCCTTATGATATTACAGGATTTATCTGCAGCGTTATAACTGTACGGTTGGAAAATATGAGAAGCAAAGTAGGCTTTAAATATGCTATAACACAATTGTTTGGTACTTATTACTGTCAACTCTTCTACATACACAGGAAAAGATAACCTTATATGACCATCAACCATTTTCCTTCATTTTCTCTTCATCCTTCTATTCTCCATTTTTAATAAATATTTGTTTCTATTGTGGCTTCTTTGAATTTAGTGAGGGTACTCCATATCATATTATAGATAATATATAATGTTCAAACAGAGAACATGCCTAATATAGAGACATATTCTCAACTCAAGTGGTCCACACCATATATTTATAACACTGCAGTCAGAAATACACTAATGAATATGCAATAACTAGCAGCTTTGCAGCATGTGTGTGTCTCTAACAAGTACATACCTATAGGATATTAAAAAGAATAGATAGCACGCTCTTGTTTCATAATTAACAAATGCACACAGCCTGGTATTTACTTTCATAGACAGAAATTAGACCTGTTACTTATATGCATATCAGGTATCAACAGCAATATGTTAGTAAATGCTTATGCTATTCAAATCATATTTTAATGCTGATTGATATGAGATGTAGCTGACAATGGCTTTAGCGTTTGTGATGTTATATTATATATATTCAGTATTATAAGTAAAAGTATGTTGCATGTCTATTTGCAATCTAAGGTTCAAGGCTGATCAATTTAGACATACAAGACAGTCTCTTTAGCCTTGGTTATATAATGGGAGTTACTGTGTCTCTACACAACCATTCATTTTCAGTGAGGATGTTCAATATTAATATAACTTGCCTTTAATAAAAGCATACTTATAATTCAGCAGTTCTTTCATATATATATATATATATATATATATATATATATATATATATATATATATATATATATATAAAACAATATCATAAGCAACTCTGAGATTTTTTCTTGCTCATTATTGCTTAATGATTGTGCTACTTGAACAATTTAATATTTACAGAGTATCTTGATAATTAAACAGCAACTGCTTTTACCCATAAAATGCCTAATAACACATAGCTACATTCATGAACCTTAATTGACTTACTATCCTTAAGGTTGAGTACACTAGCTGCAGTGTGTTTACAAATATGTTATATAGTTCCAGTCAAGGACTTAAATATATTACATTTTTATAAAATTAAGTTAAATTATAGTAATTTACGTGGGTGATCTTATCAGAAAAGATTATAGTAAAGTCTGTATGTGTTAACTATTCATACAGTTTCTTCCAAGTGATATACTTCTTTTAAGCTTTGTGTGCTGTTTATGTGTACAATTCAAAATGAATAACAAATATTACAATATAATAAAATGTCATGTATGTGTTGATACCTTCTAAATTCATTAGGTACTTCAGTGTACTTTTAATATTTGTTAAACCTGTAAAAGCACTTTGCCATCTCATAAATAGTGTGCTGGTTACTTTAAGTAGCTTGGGAGCTGACACCACACCCATACTGTCTTGTTTTAGTGCTGACATCACTCATGACTGTTTACTTTCATTTTGTGCTGTTAGAAGGTTTAACACACTGTAATGGATTCTAACTGAAGAACCTTCATTCAGGGGTGGTAAAATAAGAGTTCCCAGCTCGTGACCATGGCGGGAAGACAAAAACAAAGTAAGTGAATTTTTTAGGGCTTTTTTTAAACTGAACACCAGCTCATTAAACTTCTATTAATTTTCTTAACATTAAGGGCAGATATACAAGCCAAACAGTTGTTTGTTAGTCAAAAAGGCACTTTTAGCATCAAAGAATAGATAATTACTTTTCAAGGCACTTTTTGATAGTTATTACTATCAGTTTTTATATATTATTATGTGCATTAAATACATCAGTTTAGATATTTCATGCAGCTTAGCGTAAATAATATAAAAAGGAATCATGCTCATTTAAACACACCACATTAATATGTCAGTGTAAATACATCATATTCTATACTAGCAGTAAAAGGCAGGTAATTTATAAATGAATTATCTAAACATCATTTAGAGTTAGAAAAATCATGACTGTAAGTATTTACACTGTAATAGAGAAAGATATGTTACCTTGCTTTCTTTAGGGTTGTTTCCTTTAGCTATAAAATGTCCTGCTTATCTTGTATTTATATTGTTTCAAAGACTGACACGTGTAAAGCATGAATGCTTTCAAAGAACTTTTTTGCCTTACAGAGCAAATAGAAGACAATAATATTTGTGTTTTTCATATGTCTTTTATTGTTTCTTCTTCTTCTTGTCAGCAGTGCTCCATTCATTTTTTTCTAAGTGACGCTTAACCCCAAATTAGGAGAAATCCATTTCTTCCACATTATCCAGGGTTTTACTAGCTGAATGATAAGAAACTGTTGCTTGCAGAGTGTCAAACGTTTTAGGACCTTCAGTAAAAAATATTTTTATTCTTGCAGGGAACAGCAAGTGGACTTTAAGTTGTCTTTTTTTCAATTCCTTTATCAGAGGGAGACATTCTTTTCTTGCAGTTATAACTTAATCATTATCAAATCTGATTATGTTGTCTTTGTATTTAACTGGAGAAGTTGACCATGCTGTTTTTAAAATAAGTTCCTTGTCCTGTGATGAAAACAACTTTACTATTATTGATCTCGGGTGATTTTTTGATTTGATGGTTGATGAAGCAGCTCTTAAGGATACATAAGAAAGAGCTTCAGGCAATTTTAAAACTTCTGGTAACCAGGTAGTAAGGAAAGTCACCATGCTATCTCCCTCTGTTTTCTCTGGTAGCCCATAGATACAAAGGTTATTTCGTCTGGACCTGTTCTCTAGATTCTCTATTTTATTTTGTAATGAAGCATTTTGTTGTGATAAAAATGTAGCTGAAGATATTGTTCTGAGAGTCTGCCCTCAGTATCATTTAAGGATCTCTCTATGTCAGCTATTTGAGACTTCTGTTGCGTCATTATTTCTTGTAGTTGCTGTATTTGTTTTGTAGATCTCTCCTCAAAAGTGTCTAGTTTGGTATTCATTTTGTCAAATTTCACTGACAAGTCTTGTATAGCATTTAATAAAGACTGTATCTCCTTTTTCATCGTCTGGTCCTGTGTGGTATGCTTAGAAAAGCTCATTTTCAGTAGACTCAGATACCTTCCTTCTTGTTTTTGACCGGAAAAATAATGTTTAAAGCCAATTTTTTTGCACTGTAGACTTCTAGTGATATTAGTAGAAGTAATTCAACAAAATAGGTTTGTCTACAATATCTAGTTTTTAAAAATTCCTGTCAGAAATATCTTTTGAGTCCAGAGCTCAGAAAAGATGCTACCAACCAGTCTACATCCTAGCCACGCCCCCGATCAGTACATATTCTGATGTCATCTGAGCTTTTCTTATGAGCTACCAGCATAGAAGATACCCATTCAGTTGGAGTTTCTACTGGACAAATTACACCTTGTTACACCATTTTATCTAATTCAGCTTTAACCCTGTCCTGCATGGCTATTGGAACTTTTTGTGCTGGCCTGATAAACTGGACTGACCTCTGGGTCTAACTTCAAGGAGTACACAACTTTAAGTTTGCCTAGTTTGTTTTGGAAAATATCACATTGGTAGAAAAAATGTGCTGGGCAGAATTAGAGTTGGGGTCTGTTAAGCTAACATGATGGACTTCCTTATTAAATGAAAGCAGTCCCATTTTCAAAGAGTCTTTGAGCCCTAAAAATTACTGAACATGCCTCTTGACCACACGAAATAATAAATTGTAGCTTCTTCCAGCAAAGTAATATGAAAGCACTACTGAGCCTTCGGCTTGAGTTTCCTCACCTCCATAAGCAACAAGTTTAGCACACACTGCCAAAACAATGCCTTTCACATTTACATACTGCAGCACATGCTTCTGCAGCCATAACATTGCATTTGGAACCTGTATCACATTTGAGCTCTGTGGGTTCACCATTTACCCAACAGTACAAAATAATTCATTCTTTGCTCTTAAATGTACTGTTTTCACCATTTTCTAAAGCACTGACACACCATCAACAGAAACTGGGCCCTACCTAACCCCTCCACACCCTTGTATTTTCTTTCGCATCAGATCTGCATTTACACTAGGCTTAGCCTATTCATTTATTTAATCTAATAAATATTTATCTAGTAAATTCAACCTCACAATATTGAATGCTCAAATTCTGCTGACCATTTTTGTATATTTTTGTACAATATTACATGTATTTTGTAATGTGTTTGTTTCTTATTTCTTGTTTTTCTGACTTGCTGTATTTTTAATTGTACTATCTTGGAGTGTGACTTTTTTATTATACTGTATACTGTATTGTAACCGGAGCTTTTCTCCTCGGGTCTCCACTGAAAATGGGCTACTCACCCAGCTGGACTAACCTGGTTAACAAATGTCAATAAATAAATAAATAAAATAAATAATAAAAAGTAGAACTGCCATTGTCTAACTGATCAACTCACTTCTTAAAATGTTTCCTTTTAATAAAAGAGTTTGGGCCTTTTGATTTACAAAATCTCTTGAAGTGATTCCATTTATTACATTTGTGACATTGTTGGCTAAAAGCAAAACAATTTTCCCTTTTAGATTCATGATTTCCTCCACAATTATAACAGTTGGCAATGAAAATTGGTTGGGGCCCATGCTTTGAGTGTGCTGACTCAACTCTTATGCTTCACTGAGACTGTGCTGTGCTGCAAAGTCTGGAATGTGCTAAAAAGTTCTGGGGTTTACCAGTAGTTGCAGCAGGGGCTGCCATGTGCTTGGGCCTATTTCTTTTAATAACGTGCTGTGTACTATCAACACAAGCTTTATCATTGTGCTTTCTAGAGCTGCTGTCATTTGTAAGCATATGTGTGTGCTTTTCTGTGAGCTCGTATATCAGACAAATCTCAATGGCCTTATTAAAAGTTAAATCACTGTCACAAAGCAAAATCTTTCTCACAGCATCATCATTTATGCCACACACATAGCCGGCCTTAGGCATAGGCCGCTTAGGGTGCCACTCTAGTAGTGGTGTTTTCCAGTATTTATTTGATGCAGGTAAACCAGGATGGGGCACCGGCTGGTGTGGTGGGGGACGCCGTGGAGCCCTTTTGCCTAGGGCACCGGTTGACCTAAGGCCACTAGACTGTCCTCTTATCAATTTATCCCTTAAATCACCAAATCTGTACATTTTAGCTTTATTTCTCAGGTCAGTTATATATGCTGCAAAAGTTTCACTAGGCTTTTAATTTCTTGTGTAAAATAAGTGGCTTTCCATTGTCACATTTGTCTGGGGGGGTTACATATTTCTCTAAATTTATATTTTAAGCACTCTGGGTCCTCCCTTGACTCAGCCAGTATAACAATGTGATGATTTTCCCCCTCGTCAGCATACATACACAAATGAGCATTCCCTTTTTATATCTTCAGATCCAGCTAAATTAAGTAGAATAAATGCCTTTGTACAGTTATTTTTATCAGAAAATGCAGCCTGTATGAAAATGACATACTGTTGCTCAAACACTCTCCACTTCTCAGCAGTATTACTGTTAAACCCAAGTGCATGGGGTTTTGAAATCAGTCTACCATGCCCACAAAATATGCACAAACACATTGAACATATGGTCCTTGTAATTATGTATTAATAAACTGTTCTGTGAGCTTCCAAATGCACAATAAACTTTTCAAAATACCTTACTTTGCGAAATATGCCCTGTAATGGCTGGACTTTGCAAAATAACTTCACTGTAAAACTTATACACTTCTGATAACCCAGATATCTTTGCTTAATACAAAAATACATATGCTTTTTGAAAAAATGTGATTGTTTCCCTTTATTTTATTCATTTTATGCAGTCTGACTATGTTTCAAACATTTTCCGTGGTAATTAGAATATTTTATCAGTATCATACATATCTGTTTATGTGAAAATTATTTAAAATGTTCTGTATGTCCCTTTTCATATTACGCAAATAAGAAATAGTGCTGCGCAAGTTTTTCTAATTGAAATTCATTTCTGACCTGTTTTATGAAGTATGCACAGTTTTGGGACAGTCCACTGCTGTATATTCCACTGCCATCTGGATAAGTGCCTTAAATTGTTTTATCCAAGCAGTTTCAAATGTCATGCCCTTTTGGTATGCAGCTTCTTGACTTCAGGCCCTTTTGATATGCCGCTTCTGGTACCATGTCCTTTTAGACATGCCATTTCTGTCACCATGTTGTTTTTTTGCCTCTAACACAAATAATAAAAAGGCTTGGGGTTTCATTCAGATGCTTTAATACATACAAACACATCAGGATGAATAGCAGTATCTTTAAGTATGAATGAACGAACTAACAAGCAGAGCTTACATACATACATGTTCACATCTCAACAGTTAACTACAAAATGGCAGCAAGGCTCACACGTGCTCATTATTTATACTCTAGTGCAAGCTCTTGAATAGCTTCTTAAAGGTATATACACATGCATATTGCTCTACACAAGGGATTCATTAAAAGTCCTACTGCAACATTAGCCATTATGAGGTAAGAAGTCATTATCAGCTAATTTGCATGTCTGTGAATTATTGTTATAACCACTATGTGCAGATCAGCAATGATCTGCATGTGGCAGTAATAAACTGCTGCTCATGTAAACCACAGTCACTTTCCCAAATACTCAAGTATATATTCAAACACACACACACACACACACACACACACACACACACACACACACACACACACACACACGCACTCATGTGCACACACACACACACACACACACACACACACACACACACACACACACACACACACACACACACATACACACACACACACACACACACACACACACACACACACACACACACACACACACACACACACACACACACAAAACACACACAAAAACACATACACACCACAGTCTTTGTACCTGTCACCCTGACTTGTCTTTCCTCTTGTGGTCTTGTGGTTCCCTCCCAGTCTTGATCACTATAATAGCTAAAGTGCCATTATAGCATGCCTGTAGTTGACCAAGTGGCTAGTGTGTCCCCTACCCCCTGAGCACCATAGTAGTTTATGTGCCATTATGGAACATTTGTGGAATCGTTTCTGCTTAGTGTCACCACCCCAGTTCCAATCCCAGCAGTGCTCTCATTCCATTATGACACTTTAATTTGTTGGGTTATCCCTGGTGTCTAGTGATTCCTCCACCCAGATCCCCATGGTGACATCAGTGCCTTTAAGGTACTTTAATCTTTTGACTTATTCCTGATGGTTCATTAATCACTCCACCCCCAACCCCCCAATCCCTGTAGTACTGCTGGTACAGTTAAGGCACTTAAGTATATTGGCTCAATGGTGGCTAGTGATTATCCCAACCCAAGAAGATTCATCTAGTGATGTTGATGCAGTTAAGGCACTTCATGGATGTGATATCCCTGGTGGCTAATGATTCTCCCCACCCTCCCAATCCCCATACGGCTGCTGGATCCATTAAATCACTTCAACAATGTGTTCTCCCTGGGGTCTAGTGACCCCCCCCCTCACCACCTCATTCCTGTACCATGGTTCTGGTAAGAAACTGAACAAAGTCTTTTAGCTGTATTTAGTACCACAATGTGGTGGTAACAGCCATGCTGATCTACGCAGCCTAGCAATTTTTTTTGAATCACTCACCATGTATATGCCTTCCAGGAAGTTGTTTCAGGTGAGAGAGTACATGGCTAATTAGGGTATGCATTTCCTCAGGACTGCATCACTAGCATTCAACATGGCTGCAAGGCCAGCTCTACACAATGCTGCTCATCTTCATGGTATAGCCCAGTGCAGCACTGAGTTAGGGCAGTTGCAGAATGTAAAAAAGGTACTACTAAGTATACACATAGGAGTACACATCACCAGAGCCAGATCAGTGTCAAATGGGGCTCTAGGCAGTTTAATGGACCAGGGCACCCCAGCTATTGCAATAAACTATTATTTGGCTGTATCTCACAAATTACCATACACCATTGTTCAACCTGTAAGTGTGCATACTATTTTCTATTTTAGTTTTACTATGATCAGAGATTTGGAACTTTTATTTCAAATTTTACAGCAAAAACACTCACAGACATCTTATAAATGAACTAAAACACTCTTACATTGAAAACTGACTTAGCATGAGAAGCAGTTAACTTTTCTCCCATTGAGGCTCACATTTAGTGAAAACACATTTGCAATCCATTAAACTACAGGAGGTATGCACAAAATTGAAGCACTAATAAGAAGCTATGTGAAGGGTGCAGAAATTAAAACCACAAGTGTGTAATACATTTACTAAAAACCTAGGACAGCTCACTACATGCAACAGCCAAGGAACACTGTCTAGTGAAGTGACTTAGTCAAAAATCACAGAGCAGACAAACAAAAGCTTAGGGAAGCAAACATTGCACTATATGAGACAGTTCTTTAACAGCTTAGAGCCTTATTTATAACCAATAAGGGCCAAACAAACAATTGTAGCCCAACATACTGCACTTCACATCTGTGTGCCTGCCAAAAAACAAAGTAAATTAAAATGTTCTCATAGCTAAAATATTAACATTAAACACATAGACTTCATGCTGTCCAGTTTATGCATACCCAAATTATATTTATATATATATATATATATATATATATATATATATATATATATATATATATATATATAAAATGTCAAGAGTTAACAAAACTAGAAATCCAAGGATTGTACACATGGCTAACATCATAGCTTCTTTGGTATAAAGAAACCAAGTATTTATAAATACACACACACACACACACGTGGGAACATCAGTTACAGCCCCTTGTATGACTGTGTACATACTCATCATATGTTTGCTTGTAATCAAATGAGTAAACAGATACATAAATAATGTCCTAGAAATCTTTTTCAGCTTCCTGTTGTGATAACCATACAATATAGTTCATTGCAAATACCATCTGTTTCTCAACTACGTAACCCAAGAACCAGGGACAAGAAACATCCCAAATCAAGAACAGGGTTTAAATAATTGTCTTTTATACCTAGAAAATTTTTAGAATAACAAGTTTTGCATTAGTGACTGTTATCCTTAAAGATCCTCTGGAAAATTCGAACTCCGTACACATATATAGATACTGGGATATGCATACCTTCAAAGTAATCCAGGTGAACAATGCTCGGTCCTCCATACATAATGTAGGAATTTACAAGATGGTTATAACTTGTATCACTCCTTTAATCAGGGAAGTGACGGGACCATTCTTACACACACACACACACACACACACATGGACACATACCAGCTTTTTTCTCCTAAAATATTTTTTTGGACTGGAGAGTGGTGGAAGTTATCAGTTTTCAAAAACAGAAATGTAATGCTAGGACTGTCACATATAGCCAGCATCAGCTTTTACTACAAATGAAAAGACCATTCTTTTCTCTCGTAGTTCACAGGATCATTCTTAACCCACTGCTTCTAGCCAGCAAAGTTAATAGCATCACAAGAATTTAGCTAAGCAATGCCTCCATTATTATGCACTGTGTTATTATTGCTAGGGAGTCGATTAGTATTCTGGCTTTTTCAAAAGTTTCTATGATAGCACAGATATGGAATGCAACTTCTTCAGGTACAGCAGGACCAAATGGTTTCCTATCTGTTGCTAAAACAGGAGGTCAGGTACTAAGAACTTGCTTGACAATACCTAATCCAAAGTTAGGCAGCTTTGAAAATGACCAAACTGCATCAAGCCAGTCACTGGAAAAGTCACAGTATTTAGTTACGCAACTTGAAACCACATATGGCTTTGGCATGAATCCACACGGCTGATAACAGTAGAGTAAAAACATTTTGTAATTAAAGATTTCACTATGTGAACACGAATCTTTTAAATTAATATTTAAAAGGCTGTTCAAACATTTGTTTTTAAATCCTACAAGAAGAATCAAGGCTGCATCTTCATTACAATGTCTTAAAGCAGTATTCCTACTCAGTTTTAGCTCCCAGACGTCTTTTATTAGCTTGAATATAAAGCATTTACACTGAAATTTGCATTGAACAATTGCAATGAAAGAACTGGAGCAAAACTGAGCAAGCCCTTATTTAGAGATGAATGGACACAGATATTTGTGTGGGAGATGTAAGTGGAACAATTTACTTCTTTTTTATTCCTTTTTTAGGTTTATGGTCCCCCTGCTAGCACCAGGCCCTAGGTAGCTGTTTTTTTTTTTCACTTTGTTCTGCATCTAACCCTGTTAAGTCACTGTTCCTTCATGAATGGATGACAGTTTGACATCAATACTATTTTCTGTGAGAATTTAAAATAGACTTTTTTTAGAACAAATACTATTCTTTTAATTGGTCAGCTTAAATTGAAAGCAATTTTTCAAACTCTGCTCTTTGTTTTTTAGGACAGAGGCTGTATATATATCACATTTTGTTAGGTACAGCAGTAAATTAAATGCACCTTAAGCACTGAGCAATTTTCAAATCATGACCCCCCCCCCCCCCACACACACACACACCTCAGCACAAACTTTATTTTTGACCATACATAAATGCAGTCACTCTCTTGGAGTCATTTTTGCTTGAATAACAGTTCATGCTTACATAGAAAAATAATAAATTTTAATGCACTAGTCATTCAGTATTATTTACTGTGCTTATTAGTTGAACAAAGTAAGTATTAACAATGAGTTAGTAGCAAACCCTCCCATTTTGGAATAGAGTGGAACAAGGAAATGTTAAGACTCAAATTAATGAACATTTGAACATTGAAAGTTGTGAGGCAAGAAAACATTAGGCAATATCACAAATTGCTGACAAGCATATTTCCCTAGAAAAAATTCAGTTGCACAAATTTATTGACATTAGCTATTTCTGACTGTTTCTATTCACAGAGTCTTGAGGCAGCTACACAAATTAAGTGGTGAAAGTCTACTGACCATTACCTAAGCAGCTTTGGCCTGTGACCTGACACCCAAAAGAGGCAATCAGAGGTAGAATGATATGAGAATTCTGAAAGAGTGGCTCTCCCCCTAAAAAGATGGCAGTAATGTTTGCCTATATAAAAAAATATCTAGTCAAATAAGAAAATAAAATCAGATGTCAACAGACCTCTCAACCAATCGGGGACAAATTTCAACAGAATCAGGGACAAGTCAAGAAAAAATCAAGGACAATCAGGGACACTTTTAAAATATTAGTGCTATTAACTTGAAACATTTACAGAATCAGAGCATGTGAATTAATACACATTTTCTGAAGTAAAAGAAGTTTATAACTCTTAATTATTGTCATTATTCATTAAGTGTAATTCAACACCTTTCCTCCAAAAGTGACTAATTTTAGGAGGGATTAAGAGGGACATAGTTAAAATTTGAGTCAAAATCGGGGATGTCCCTGAAAATTAGGAACAGTTGAGAGGTATGGATGTTAAACACTGCTGCTGCTGTTGCACTGCAGAGTTTTGAGTACTAAATCACTGCTACAGCCATACTCCTAGACTGTTAAGACTGTTAACTGTTGAAGCACAGCAGAGCAGAGTTGATCACACAGTTTGGTATTGGCGCAGCAACTCATGAGGTAAGGACTCCGCTAAGCTTGTCAGTCTTCAAGCAAGCCATAAGCCCCCCTGTAAAGCCATGGGCCCTCCTCAACTACCTGAATCATGCTTATTATAATCAGGCATTGGTATGGTAAGCTTTGCACAAGGTAAGACTTCTTACTTGTTTACCATAATTTATTTATACACATAAAGTTTAGTCTATAGGTATATGTTGCTTGTTGTGAAATATATTAAGTCAGCATTTTTAGCATAATATGTCATACAGAAATAGATTTCTTCAGAGTATCTTACATTTTTTTCCAAAAATAAGATATTACTGTCATCATAGTGTTGCTTTAAGTGATGTAGCAAACAGTGATCTGGAAGTCACCATAGTAACTGTGATTCACTGGCATGCAAATTAGCTGATAATGAAGTGGTTCCTCATCACAGCTAACACGTCTGTGAATCAAAAAAAAATCTGTGTTGTGGGACCAGGGCTTTTTTAGCATGAACCATATTGCTCTTGCTAGGCCCATTCATGAATTCCTAGCAATATGTTTCAGGAAGCTTAAAAAGGGAATGATATAATATAAAAAATGTAATAGTGGCTGTATATTTGGATACTTGATTTAATATGCAAATAATGCTTTATAATATATTTTTTATTTTGATGAATGTATGATAAGAGAAGGAATTATAGAATTTTTTTTCACAACAGACACAAAAAAAATTAAGAAGGTTTTAGAAGGAAATGTGCCTCAATAAAAATGATTAGACGAACAACCCTTAGATTTGTATCAACAATGGTTGGTAATTGCTCCAAATGTTAAAGTAAATCGTGGATGACTTTATTTAATGAATTCAAACAGTCCTGGGAGGGCTAAAATTGTGAACACTGAGGAGAATTTAAAGTCTGGCAGTTAGTGCAGCAGATTGGAACTATGAGCTGTTGACAAGTTGTTTCTTGTGGCCTATAGTTTGATTCTCTCAGCCTTTATCTGTTTATTATCTGGGCGTATAACTTTAGCAGACAGTGCTCTGCAGCTTTTAGGAAACTAAGATAGTCTCCTCAGTAGTCGTCTTAACTGCATACCCAGTAGCTACCCATGAACATAAAGATTAAACCTTTGTTTAAATTGGTGTGAACTACTATATGACAACGAGGGGGGGGGGGTATTAAAATAGATTTCCTTTCTGTGACCATCATAGCTTAGATATTTTTTGTAATATTCTTATACATGACCTATGCAACATTTATTTGATGATATATCCAGTAGCTTACAGATTCAAAATAGGAGCAACTAGTAAAAGTGAATGAAATGGACCAAAAAGAGAATTAAAGTAGTTTAAATGGGATTTCTATTCAACTAGACATCTTAAGTTCCATGGAAGGGAATTGTTTCTCTCCTAATTTAGTGTTTTGTTAATATTGTTAACATTTTTTTTGCCTATGCCAAGTAAAACAAGCTTTCATGCAATAATTTTCCAAGTGTTTTCATACAGCCACTATTCTAATGATCTGTGCTATTTTGCAACACATAAAAAAGAAATTAGAAATAACAATATGTATGTGACTGATGAAATATATATCCTTTAAAATGTTTCTTTAAATATAAATGACATCAACAGTTGTTAATAAGAGAGGTAGTTTGTTTAAGTATTTATACATGCATAAAACATGAGTGGCTTTTTTACAAGAAATGCATTTATTGCAAGATAATATTCGTAGATTAAATACAAAGGTGTATACCATGCTAGCAAGTTATGGTGAGATTCCATTCAAATTGGGTTATTGACTTGCACAATGATGAAAAAGGTATGATGTGAATGGTCATTACTAATGTCAAAAAAGAATCTTATTCCTAACAATTATATATACTGCATTCTTGGAACACAAACCTAAAATTTCTAAGAGGTATCTGGAAAAATTAACTTTGAACATGAAAGGACACTAACTGTATGCATAAAGAAAATGATGCTAGTGCAATTAATAAACCTATAACTTCAGCATTGCTAAGGCTATAGTAAACTTTTCTGACTCAATCGTATAGATGTTAATAATGTCTTTGAGTCAATTCTTTGTTTTACATTTTTTACTAATAGATTTAATATGCAGTCAAGAATTGATAGGGTATGTATTTCAAATTATATGGTATCTAAAACAAAAATGATTAGTGATAACATGTCCTTTATCAAATCACAATGCAGTTAAATATACAGTAATTATAAAGCCAAGAAATGTTGCTTCTTTAAACAGACTGACAGCTTACATAAAATAGTTAAAATATTTTAACAAATGTTTTATAAGAGAAACACAGCAGTTTTTAGCTATGAATAATAACAGTGAAGCTTTTCATATGCTTATGTAGGACTTGATAAAAACATGTTTTTATTCTTTATTATTACAAAAAGACAATGCAATGGCATACAATCTTATTAGAACAGTAATACAAGGTAGACAAAAAAAGTAAAACATAAAAAGAAGAAAATACTTGTTAGCAGAACTGAAAAATAAATGAATGCAGTTTCAGAAGATCCTACAGCACAAATAAAAAAGCCCAAATGCATTCTTATCAAATAACTGTTAATGACTTAGAGAAGTTAGCTTTTTAATCAAAAAATGACAAGAACTAACCATATCAACAATATATGTATCCCACGTAGTAATAGGAAAGATTTGGATGCTGAAAAATAGTAGACAGTTAAAATCACTATGGGTCTAATTCCAAAAGACTTGCTCTCAGAGAACATGCTGAGAGCATGAATTTTGGAATCTGGCTTTATGAAATTATTAATGCCTTTTTAAATAGGAATATGCAAAAATAATTTCAGATCAAGTAAAAATATAAAACCTGTTTCTATAACCAAAATAAAAAAGCAAATTATACATTGGATGGAAAATAAATTTCCAGGTATTATCGCATCATTCCTGAATAATATAGAATATTATCTCAAAATATGTTATCACTTTTACTGAAATAGTCATAGAAATTAAAATTGCATTCAACATACCTCCATCATGGAAGTATACAATAGTGTGTCCTCTACTAAAACAAGATAAAGATCCACCCCTATGTTCTTCTTATAGACCTATATCAATACTGAATGTTTATTACAATTTGTTAATGTTAATTAACAAATCAGTCATAACCATTTTAACTCCAGGCTCACCACAAGTGGGGATATCCACCCCAACCGAGGCCCAAATCCATCCTGTCCAACTCAAACTGCTCCAACACAAATGTCAGAACATAACATCCCCACTTTCTTCATCCCTGGGCAAATCAACAACAGCAGCAAAACCAACCATCTTTTAATGATAAATATTAATATTAGAAGTATCAAAAATAAAATACCTGAACTCCAGGCCACAATAGCACACTAATCCCCAGACATAGTTGCTTTAACAGAAACCTGGCTAAATAAAAACATAGCTAACTCAGAAGTTCTCCCTACCAGCTACAATATCATTAGACAAGATAGACCACTTCGTAAAGGGGGTGGAACTGCCTTACTGTACAAGTCAAACTTAACTGTCCATCAATTACCAAACTTCTACCCCTCCCCCAATAATTGGGACATACTTATCTCACAACTTCAACTTCACCCTAAAAAGGTCATCACCACAATTGTGATCTATATTCCACCTGGTAATACACCTGCTAGCCTTGAAGACTTCTTATCCTGGTATTCTTCCACATACTCACAAGAAACCCTTATTCTGGGGGACTTCAACCTAGATTGGTTCACCTGTATATCAGAACCACCAAGTAATCTAATAAATTTCCATGGCTACCAGCAGCTAGTCCAAATTCCAACTAGATGTGATAAAAAATCTAAAAGGGAATCCATCCTTGACTGGGTCCTAACTAACAACCCCACATTGTACCTTCACACAGGCAGTCTCCCAGACACCTTAAGTGACCACAACATAATATACTTTATACGTAGTAGAACAAGCATATGCAAAACCACTAACTATATATCCACTAGAAACACAAAAAAATTCTCTCCTGAGGTCCTCAACACTTTACTCTGTAATTGTGACTGGACCCCGCTAAAAACCCTCCCACTTAACCAGGCTGTAGCATATTTCAACAAAACATTTCTACAACACCTAGACACTGTCGCTCCATTGCACAAAATCAAGGTTAGAACCTCTACAAACCCCTGGCTCAGTAAAGAAACCAAACAAATCCTCAAGTTCAGAGACACTGCCTGGCTTTACTATTAAAAAAAACAAAGAAACACAAAGCCTAACTAAGTACCAAGAACTGCGCAACCATGCAAAAAAATGCATTAGGCTGGACAAAAAATCCTACTACACAACATTAGAAACTAAATACCAACACAACCCGCAAAAATTTTGGAAAAATGTAAACCAGCTACTAAAATCCACCCAAAAGGCTACCCCCAAACCAACCACCCCTGACACTAAAGTTCTCATCGAAACACAATTCAACTCCTACTTTGTGAACTCAATTTTATCCTTAGTATCACAGTACAGTTCCTTCCTCACTATCCCCCCAACACAAATAACACTAATACAAGCTTTACCCTCAAAATAGTTTCCACCTCTTCAATCAAAAGCATGATCTCCAAACTAAAAACCTCAACAGCAGCCGACCTACTCCCCAGCTATTTCTTGAAACTCACAGCAGATGCTATTGCTATCCCAGTCTCCACTCTCATAAACAGATCAATTGTTGAAAACTATGTGCCCAAACTCTGGAAAATATCCGATGTTACACCCATACATAAAGGCGGGACCTCCACTGAACTTAATAACTACAGACCCATTGCTTTACTCTCCCCCTGGCCAAAATCCTAGAAAAATGCATCCATACCCAGATGCTAAACTATCTCCTAGACAGCAACATCCTGTCACCTACTCAGCATGGTTTCAGACCTGCCCATAGTACCACTACAGCCCTCCTCTGCTTCACAGACACAGTAAACAATCTCAAAAATGAAAGCCTACAAGTGTCAACTCTTTTTCTGGATATGTCCAAAGCGTTTGACACAGCCTCACACCAAATCCTGCTAAACAAACTAAACCAATATCATCTATCAAATTCCACTCTTACCTAGTTCCAAAGCTACTTAACTGACAGGTACCAAGCTGTGAAATGGGAAAATTCTCTCTCTCCTCAGCTGCCCATAACTATAGGAGTCACACAGGGTTCTATCTTAGGACCACTACTATTCACAGTCTTCACAAATGACCTCCATACCTCCACACAGCATCATCTATAATTCAGTATGCAGATGACACTACCTTAATCTGTGCTGCACAAAGCATTCCCACCCTCCTGCAAACAACTCAACTAGCTTTCTCTGACATTGAAATCTACCTTACCAAAGCCCAACTTATCCTCATTCCAAAGAAAACTCAGCCTATGATTATAACCAGTTCTAACAAAAACACTAACAGTCAATTCACTATCTACTCCACTAATGCTACTCCAATTGCTCCAGTGGCACAGGCTAAGCTATTGGGAATAACCATAGACTCCCACCTAAAATGTGATAGTCATCTCAACTTAACTATTAAAAAAGTACATGCCAAACTGGGGTCACTCTACTGTATCAAACCATTTCTTACCAACAACACAAGATCAGCCATTGCTCACCCCAACTTCTATCCACCCTACTCTATGCATCTCCCATTCTGACTAATCTCAACAAAACTGAACTAAGCAAAATGGAAGCCTGCTATAACAGAATTGCCTGCTTTGCTGCAAATTGCTCATACAGAACTCATCACTGTACTGCTTTGAGACAGCTCCACTGGCTTGAACTGCCCAACCTCCTAACCTACAATCAGCTCTGCCTCTATCATTCTATCTATTACCTCCCCAATAAGTGTCCTGCCCTCAAAAACCTAGTACAACACTCAGCCAAAAGTCCTCTTAGATCATCAAGCAAACTACTACTAGAAGTCACCAACAGCTACAATAGCTTTCTAGATGCACTATATAGTAGTTCAGTGGCTAGAAAATGGAACTCTGTCCCTACAAGCATTCAAAACACATCACCCAAAGACTCCTTTAAAGACCTCATCAGGCAACACCTCAAGGAAAGTTGGCAGTGCCATGAGTGCTCCCCAGGCTAGTGAAAGCGGATAACACATACATACAAAATCTAGAGCACTTGATAATAGTTTTCAATCTTACTCACAAACACTGGCTAATCTACTATGTATGTACTGTACCTGTGTACTATGTATGTATTCTACCTATGTTCCAAATTTCAGCTGAACACCACAAATCTATTAATTACCTTTATTTTTAAAATTAATATTTTTTTGTTTGTTCTCTCTACTGTAACTGTTTATGTGCCACATACCACTGTAAAATCATGTCTCCTGTAATTTGTGTGTATACTGATCATGTCTAAATAACTAAATGTGTCTGTAATTTTTCTTTGTGGAGCTTTTCTCCCCGGGCCCCTGCTGAAAAAGGGCCTTTTTAGCTCAGTCAGACACCCCCGGTTAACAAATGTAAAATAAAATAAATAATTATTATCAATAGACTAAAAATATACTACCCACATTAATAGAAGAAGATCTAACTAGCGTTATATTAAATACCCAAGCACAGGATAACATCAAAAGAATAATTACTTTAACTGATTATAACAATAACAATAAACATGAACTATCTTCAATTAGCCTGAATCTAGATAAAGGGCCGGATTCACGAAACCACTGTGTAAGACTTAATATGCCTTATTTGGAGGCTGCAGTTGAATGGTATGATGTCAGCATGCCATGAATATTCATGAGGGCATGCTGACTCATCCGTAACTCTTACACAGACTGAGTAGGCAAGCAGGGGGCTTGTCCAACTGCCAAGCAGTCTAAAAGTCCATGCCCCTGCAAGTTTTTAAAAAGCATAATGCCACCAGACAAGAGTGAGTTCGCTCAAATGTACTTGCACCCAACACCACACTCCTTGACACTGTAAACCCCCAGCAGAGTTATAAAACGTAAAATATTGTTTTTTTTTTAAATCCACGATATAGCTGCCCGTATTTGCTCTTGTTTGCGCGGGTGTGCTCATTGCTTAACCACAGTTAGCAATTGTGACATTGAAGAGCATATAAGACCTACTTATGCAAACTAATCCAAATAGCAACAGCATAATGGTAGAGCGTATGCACAAAGCGAAGGCATTCACAGTTTGAATCCCACCACTCCCCTTCTTATTTATGTTTTAAAGCAGTATTTGAAATAATACCAGACAAATATGATTAAAATTTTATTAAAAGCAGTGACATGGCCAATGTATCAGTGAACAAAATATATATTTTTAAAGGACCCAGATATATAATAGCCTGGTGTTAAGCAATGTTTTACACAGCTAAACACAGGTGCCCATAGTTTAATAGCGCTGTACCCATCTAAACAGAGGTGCCCATAGTTTAATAGCGCTTTACCCAGTTAAACAGAGGTGCCCATAGTTAAATAGTGCTTTACCCAGCTAAACAGAGTTACCCATAGTTTAATAGCACTTAACCCAGCAGAGTAGAGTTGCCCAATGTTTAAAAGCACTTTACCCAGTGCAATGTGTTTGCACAGATGTGCGTGCTGTGGCAACCAGGGCACCGTAGGGCACCGTGGAGCAACGTAGAGCTAAGTTGCTTAAACGCAGCCACACCCCTAGCCTGTCTAGATAGTATTAAAATAAAAGAATGACAAGGTTTGAACCCAGGACCCTTAGCATCATAATCAAAGTACAGAACCACTAAGCCATGACAACATAGGGGAAACAGCCACTATTAACATTCATAAACCTAGGAATGGTAGTTTAACCATTACTAAGCAGGTCTGCAGTCAGCCTAGAATTTTACAAAATGGCCAATCACAAAAAAGTGTGGGAAATGTGGCATATATAAGCCCCACAGGTGGGAATACATGCCATAAATGATTGTAGCTCACATCTGCAGTCAGAATGTCTGGTGTTGGAGAGGGAGCGTGCTTCCGAGCGCAGAGATGGGGCATCGAGGAGTCCAAATACATGGTTTGGCTCCTAGTCCACCGTCATGAGGCAAGACTCCTGCAGGGCCAGTTCCAAGGGAAGGAGTACAAGGCAGAGGCTTAGAACTGGTTAGCTCGTGAACTCACCAGTGCCACAGGCATTCCTTGGACTGGTGAGCAGGTCCATCACTACCATGCGGACCTGAAGAGATGAAAGGAGGACCACCTGAACCAGTGGATACAGGAGGCCCGTGGGATGCAGGATGCCCCAGTACTGAGTATGTAGCCATGGAATGCAGTATGTAAGAATTTCAAATGGAGTATGTATAACGGATAGGAATGTCTCAATATCCCTTCATTTACTTTACAGCTGCAGGTGACCGTGTTACGAATCAGCAAGCCTATGCTGATAGGCTGCTAAGGCTGCGCCGCCAGGCAGGTTAGTGATTATTCTGCATGTATTGTTATATAAAATATGGGAGAGAGCATGAAAGAAAGTGTTGTAGTCCAATAATACAGCCATAAAATGTACTGAATAAGTCCTCTGCATGTACTGTCAGATAAAAATGTTAGAGAGGCAGAAAAAGAGTGTAGTAACCCATTAAGAAAGGTAACAAATGTCTGGAATAATATCTCTGCAGGCACTGTCATATAAAAGAATATGTGAGTGAGCCTGAAAAAAGAGTGTGCTAACCTATTAATAAAGGTATAATATGTCGTGAACATGTCTGCCATATATACCGTTAAAACAAATAAAGGAGTGAGCCTGTGGAAAAGTGTGTAATGTCATTAATAAAGGTCTAAAACCCAGAGTGTGTCTGTTTCACTTAGTATGAAATGTTGTTGTACCCTTGCATTATACAAATAGTAATGTGTTAGAAAGTGCTGGCAACCCAGAGTTCTGCAGTCCCATCTAAAGTGGGTGATGGAAGTGCTAGTAGCTGTGAAGTAAATATACAGTCCTCAACAGTCAGTTACTGGCTGGCATGCATAAGTAAATCTGGCACATGAGTAGCATGCTAATATGTTCCCCAGAAATGTAAGTGTGCTTCAATAAATGCAGGGTTCTGTACAATTTAAAGTGAAAATGTCATGTGAAAACATCCAGATATGTAGATAAAGAAATATAAATGCAACCATGAAATATGTAGCAGTAACATCTGCATCCTGGACAGTTAGTATGCGAGATATAGGTCAAGTATAGATTGAACTAGCCAAACCCACTACACAACCTAATGCATGGTGGCAAGTGTAATAATACATGTAGGGAATATACACCTGCAGTCACTAGGAATGTAGTGTAGAGTAAAACTGTTTATAAGATGTTAACGGAGGTTTTTCTACACCCTACTGTTTGTGCATAAACCATGCAATTCCACACCTCAATGGGTATGTGTAATCTTAAATATTTGTTGGGATATATGTCCAATTGTTCTATAAATATTTGCACTCATGTTGATGCATGTGCCCTGTTCAAACACCATGTTCATGGTGGCCTGTTGCTACCAATCATCCCTGCATGCATTTGGAATAACCACTGTTGTTCAATATATGCATGTGTTATGTTTGCTGTTCAACTGTTGGAACTGTGGTGTGTTGGGTTAATGGGAATATTACTGCATGCTGTTACAACTAATCTGGAATGCTGTTGTTTATGTTGTAATGAAACACACCTAATCACAGAACATATGGGAAGGCCAGTCCCAGCGGACCCACCTGTCCCTCCTCAGTTGGCGAGTGCACCTGGCACCAGTGGCTCTGGTGCCCAGCCCAGACTCCCCTCCTCCATTGGTCCTGTGCCACCTTTGGGTGGAAGCGCTGCAGGGGATGGGGCTCATCCCCCCCGTGCAAGCGTGGGTGGAGAAGGGCCACCCATCACCCTTCGAAGGGTCCGGGTTGTGGTGCGTAGGGAGATCCAGCATTCAGTCGCTGATCCCCTATGCCAGCTTGAGGCGAGAGTGGCGCTTCTCATGGGTGAGCCTGCCCATCCTACTCAGCCCCAGCACAGCCACCCCCGGGGCTGTGAAGGTGCAGTGGTGACTGCCCATGGGTGGGGATCTCAGTTCCACTGTTACCATCTGTGGGCTCATGGGCTTGCGATTTCCAAACAACCTTCCCCGTCAATTGTGTTCACCCACCCCATGTGTCAGATTCCGCCCCTGTATGCATCTTGTTTGTCTTGTCTGTTTACCTCCCCAACCTACCTCCCCAAATATACCTACTTCCCCTACCTCACTTACCACTCTCACCTGAAAAAAAAAAAATGGGCAATCTGTACCTGAAAAAAATTACGCCCCATACATAGCTTCCCATTTTGCACACATGTCCATAGGACATATACACCGATAATTCTAATTGGCAGTGCAACAAACTATGTTGTCCTCACCCCTCTCTCTCAGGGGTGGAAGGTCTCAAAACTCACTCCAAATTTTCAACATATGCACAGCTGTTGCTGTTAAAGAAATGGGCAGCTATGGGCCTTCCCTACACCCTTCCTGCACATCCCGAGCTTGTTTTCCTACTGTCTTTCCCTCTCTGTGCCCCCTTTTTCACCACTTTCCTATCTCCCCATTTTCTTTTCTTTAAAAGAAATTAGTGCAGGGGTTAGCGAGAGTAAGCACTGTTAAGCAGTAGTAAGCGAGGGTGCGCTTAGCTAAGCATCGCTAAGTGTCACGCAAACCCATGCAAACCCGCTTACAACTGCTTAAAAGTGCCTTAGTCACTCTGTATGACAGGGCCCTTGTATTGCTCAGCAGCAAAATAAAAATACCCTTGTCAGTCTCGAACCCGGGACCTTGGACTCACCAGTCTGCATGAAGTACCACTAAACCACAGCAGATATACAATAACTTAGTGCTGAAAGCAATTTAACATGCATTACCATGAGTGAATGTAAAGGGAAAATAGGAATGGCATAACACAAATCTTGTTCTGTGGGCCTTAACCAGCAGGTGTTGTTGAATTGCATGACATGACTGTGAAAAGAGAATCAGCCATGCTAGTAGGGAATAAGGTTACAGTAGCAGCTTACAAACCCCACACAGTATCAGAGCAGGATACACACTGGCATATTAGCATAGGTCACAGGCTAGACCTCCCAACAGTGACTGCTCTACAGTGATGACCCTGATTAGTAAACAAATGTTAGCTGTGCCCCTCTGACTCCCTGTGAAATGTACTAACAGTAGGCAGAAAGGTGTTGAATCTCACTTCATAACAAATGTCAATAAGTGAGAGTAGACACCGCTTGCACGTCAGAAAAGGTGTAGTAATAGAAATGCTCTGAATCACCCAAAGTCTGAACTGAAAAATGTCAGAACTATATCACAGGTGTATCCCAGTTATATGTACCTTTCCCTGAGGCTGTTCAAATATATACGTGAGAGTATCTGAGGCCTGGAAGAGTCAGAAACACACAGGCATATCAGCTTGTCTGCTGTTACACACTCTGCAAATAGCTGTAGAATGAATCCCACAAGCATGCCCTTATGTAGAAGTACAACACAGAAATAGCAAAAGATGTAGCCATGTACTGCTAGCAACCACCTGTGACAATGCCATTGTTCAGGTGCTGAAAAGACTGCTGTGGTGCACAGTCAAAGAATACTAGGCTGACCTCTGTCTACCATCTGGATATGTCCACAGGTGGGAGCTACTCAGACAGACTACAAGCCTTCATAGACTTACAGGTACACAGCAACTCTGCATGTTCAGCAAGATAAACATCACACGATAATAAATAATGCACACTGCAGTTCTGCACCCCTACCCAAAGGTACTATATACCCATGTAGTCAGGCACAACCAAGGGTGTAGGTAGGCATACACAGTACAGAAATATGTCCAGTCATCCTGAGCAGACTGTGCTAATGCCAACACAAACCACAAACTGTTCAGATGTGAGTAACGTACTAATGACAGTATAGCTGTTCACAAACAGTGCATGTGCCTGATATTCATAATTGGTAGTACAACATACTTAGATGTCCTCACCACTCTCTCAGGGGTGGAAGGTTTCAAATATCCCACCTAATGTATTGCATATGCACAGCTGTTGCTGGTAAAGAAATGGGCAGCTATGGACCTTCTCCACACCCATCGTGTACATCCCAAGCTAGTTTCCCTACTGTCTTCCCTCTTTGAGCACCCTTTATCACCACATTCCTATCTCCCCATTTACTTTTCTGTCAAAGACATGAGCGCGGGGGTTAGCGGGAGTGAGCACTTGTAAACAGTAGTAAGCGGGTTTGCACCAGTGTGCGCCTAGCTTAGCATTGCTAAGATATGATAAGCTCCGCCAAGCTTAGCTTACTATTGCTAACATATAATACGCTAAGCTAAGCTTAGCTTAGTATTGCTAAAATACAATAAGCTAAGCGTTGCTTAGCATCGCTAAGCGTCATGCAAACCCGCACCAACTCGCTTACAACTGCTTAAAAGTGCCTTTGTCACTCTGTATGACAAGGCCCTTGTATTGCTCAGCAGCAAAATAAAATACCCTTGTCAGTCTCAAACCCCACACCTTGGACTCACCAGTCTGCATGATGTACCACTAAGCCACAGCATATATACAATAACTTGGTGCTGAAAGAAATATAACATGCATTACAAGGAGTGCATGTAAAGGGAAAATAGGAAAGCCATAGGAATACATTGCAATAAAGAAATATGACATGCATTACAAGGACTGAATGTAAAGGGAAAATAGGAAAGCCATAGGAATACATTGCAATAAAGAAATATAACATGCATTACAAGGACTGAATGTAAAGGGAAAATAGGAAAGCCATAGGAATACATTGCAATAACTACTGTTGTATGCCAGTTAATTCCCTAATTCCAAAAGAAAGTACATACTCCCATGTATCCAGTGTTAGCATTAGGAGGTGTGAGTAAACTTACACACTGAGAAGAGTGTACTTGAAGAAGCAACAGTCAGGTTTCAGTACAACATGCATTTCACTGGCTACAACCCAGCTTCAGATATGAGACATATACCAACCTTCTGACTGACACAACAGTGTCCACAGCAAACAAGCATGGTCCCCACCTTGCAAAACTGAAAGGCCTATGCCTACCTAACCTATCATTTTATAGCAGTGTCCTGAAATCACAGTGAGAACTGCAATTACCACACAGCAGGCTGCATGCAATTACTAAATGGTGGGCACCAATTGGTGCAGAGGCCATCACATGCACATGTGCAGATACCTACAAAAGCAGCCTGTACTTGCTGTCCACACATGCAATAATATCATTGCAGCAACTGGAGAGAGAGAGAGCGAGAGAGACAGACAGACAGACAAACAGTTGGAGAGACCAAACCAAAAAAAAAAAAACAGAGGCGGTTGGAGACACCGACCAACCAAAACAAAAATAAAACAAACAGAGGCAGTGGAGGACACCGACCTAAACAAATAAAAATAAAAAACATCAACAGGTACAACAGACTGAGGTGAGAAATACAAAGGTAAGGTATGTAACACAGATGTATTTGCTGGCATCCGAATGATGTGTCTGAAGGGTACTCTACATTCTGTGAACACTCCTTATGTGGTAGCAGTCCATATCTATATGTATATGCAGATGTGCATAGGGCAAGGGACATACTGCAACTGTTAGTGAAGGCTGGACATATATATGTATTTGAAGGTTGCTATGTGCACATATCTATGTAGGTTGTAGTGTGTGGCATTGAAAACAGCAAGCAGTGCAGGTATATGTCATGTGGTGGTTAAATGCTGTGGGACTGAGTTACAGCCAGTGAGGTCTGCTACGGCTATATGGCCTGAGGACAGCGAAATGCATTCTGCACAACACTGTGCAATATTATTACATAATTGTATGTCTCACAACTGTTCCATAATTGATATTCCCACCATGAAAGGTGGCCAGTATATCTGCATATATGTGCATGTATATGTACAGCAGTGGCTGTTTACAAGTATGTGTATATATATATATATATATATATAGATATATATATATATATATATATATATATATATATATATATATATATATATATATATATATATATATATATATATATATATATATATATATATATATATATATATATATATATATATATATATATATATATATATATATATATATATATATATATATATATATATATATATATACATATATATATATATATATATATATATATATATATATATAGATATATATAGATATATACAGATATATATGGATATCTATGGATATATATAGATATATATATATATATATATATATATATATATATAGATGTATATATATATATATATATATATATATATATATATATATATATATATATATATATATATATCTATATATATATATATATATATATATATATATATATAACTATATATATATATATATATATATATATATATATATATATATATATATATATATATAGTGAGAGAGGGAGACACAGGGTCAGACATATTGCAACAGGTGCCTGGTGACCAAGGCATGGACTGAACACCAGTGTTGATACTGCAGTGCCATACCCCATTCCAAAACACTTTACCCACTAACTACCAGATAGGTGGTTGCCTGACTAACACTGAAGGTGTCAGAAGGGAACATGGGACACAGGTGGACAGTAGCCTCCCCTTTGATATTCACAGTGCCACACTAGTCTTGTAATCTGTCTACGTGGTACGTGTAATCACAAACGATGTGTCATGTACGGAAATATAGGTCAGTGTTCCCCTGTACTCATCACAATGCCCCATGTGGTATGTACCTCACATGACAACTACAGCAAGTGGAAAGTCCACAGACATACCTCACAAAGGGTAATACTGCCCTGAAACACATACCCTATGCAGACTGACTCACATAACCACAGCTACAGTGCGTTGTATACCGGCCACCCAGAGGTTACCTCTGCCAAACATACAGAGGCATGCCACACCCATAGCAGTCAGACAACCACCATGTCAACACCTCACAATCCCACTGGGCTACACGGCCTAGGTCCCTAGTCCCCACAACATCACTAAACAGCACATGCTGGAGGGATAGGCTCCTATTGGCAAATATGCCATACTCTGGAGTAAACCACCCAGCATGAACAAACAAGGCTCCTCAGTAGCAGATGTCAGACATACCCCTGATGATTGTCTGGGGGATAGGTAACATGCCCTGGGAATCACCTCTGTGTATCCGGTTGACAGGAGGAAGTGAAATCTAATTACATGTGTGTCACAGGCCAGGGTAGCATATGGCTAGGCTGCTGTAGGCCCCAGGGACAATAGCGTATTACCTACTTATGACACAATGCACACAGACATGTACACAGTGCAATACCAGCTATGTGAGGTGGAATGAGTGTGACAGTGAATGTGTGCAAGGTCTGTGATGGTGTGATAGCTAGGAGTGAGGTTGTTTCTGTCATGGTCATTTGTGTCCTACGTGTGAGGCCAGAGAAAGATGTGTCAGTTATTGGGATGCAGACATAGTAGGATGGTATATGTTGTGATGTAGTTCCTTGTGTATGACTGTGGTGTCCCATCATAGGCTGAAGCAATACATGTATGCTCAGTAAGTGGTACTGCTGGTGAATCCATCCGACATTAGAACTGTTGTACCACCTGAATCTGTAGGCCTAAACAGCACAGTATGGTGTATGTTCACATTCCCTGGTAACACTGTCTTGTGTGTTTCCTGCAGTCTGCACAGATTACATTCCTCAGGCATAGGTATCTGTAAGTAGGGGCACACAGTACTGTAAGGTACATAGCAAATGCTCATCTGTGTTAGCATACATTTGTGTGTGGTATGAATGTCTGATGTGTGTGTAATGATGCCTGTACCATGTCTGCAATCACATGTGTGATGCAGGGTTTGCGTGTGTACCTAGCAACATGTATACTCTGTTACAGCAGTATGCCAGCTATATTAACAACTGTGCACATATGTTAGGTAGGGGTATGGCATCAACGACTAGGGTGGGTTACTGGTTATACTGTAACTGTACTTCACATTCATTGCAATGGATGACATATATCTGCATGCATTAGCTTGATATGTACCCCTGGCAAGGCTGTGCATTGGATCCCAAACAGTGAGCCGAGTACTGGTGTATACTGGTGTGTCATATGGAGTGTGGCAGGCACTGTCAGCCAGTTGTGGGCTGAGCACTGATATGTGGTATTGAATGTGTGTATCCTGTGACAGATGAACAGATGCTATATATGGCAGTTAACTGATATCTGTACTGTATAATGTTAAGTGTGCCACATGACTTGCTCACACATATCGTTTACTTGTCTTCCAGGCTTATGGCTCATCACAGGAACCCCTGCTACACAGCTGCAGAGGAACAGGAAATCCACCACAGCCTGGTACAGCACTATACCCTGCTGTTTTCAAGGGCCAGCCAGCACCAGCAGGCACCTACTGCACTGTGGCAAGAACTTGTTCATCGGGTAAATGACATAGGCATGCATAACCGGACATATGAGCAGGTACGCCATCACTGCAGTGATTTAATTAGACATGTCCAGCGGCGTGCATCTGATATCCACAGACAACAGCTTGCCACAGGTGGTGGGGTGGCCATACATCCCGCCCTCACCAGAGTGGAGGAACTGCTGCTAAGTGTGGTGGCTCCTGGCCTACAGCAACAACAACATCACACATGTGTCATCATGGAGGCCGGAGCCACCCAGCATAGTGACATGGAGCATGCAGGTAACATGCCCTAGCTGTAGACTACTGTTACCTGTATTGTTAGATTATGCATGTGTGAGATGTGTACTGTGTTTAGCAGTTGTGCTGCCTATTGTGTGCAATACTGATAATTTGAATAGTATCTGTACACCTATGCCTGTTGTTCTACTGTAGTTTAGCACACTCACAGTAGCAATGCCACAGGTGTGGCCACTGACAAACTGTGTCATATTCTTGCAGGTCCCTCTGGTGTGACAGCAGGGCAGACGTTACATGCTGGTGAGTGTGTTAACACTTTAAACTTGGTATTGAACTGTGCATGTCATAGGTGAGGTGTAGGCCATGTACACATAACACACCTACGCATAATGCATGCTGTGCATGTTTGCTGTGAGACGTGAAACATCTCAGTAATGTCAGTAGCTGCCTCATTCACATGCAATGCACAGAGCATCAGACACAAATGTGGCAACACTGTACTGCACATTGGATAGGCATAGTTGACACACATGTACACAACATAACACGTTTGTCATACGCAGTACACCTCAACATGCTACACATAGTGTAACTGGACAGCCGCTGCCAGGTCACACTTCAGTATCCCACATATCATCCACACACCACATACTATACCTGAGGGTAGGGGCCTAGCATGGGGCTGTGCAACACTCCTCAACACATAACACAGTCATGTTAGGCAATGCTCCCTATTGGACACCTCACACACCCTTGTGCAACGTGGCTGTGTAATTGTGAACTTAGCCACGGCACTGCGGTTCAGGTACAGCATGCTAGGCGGTGGTCTAGCACACTTTAGTGGCCTTGAGTGACCACATGATGCATGATGATGATGGCTAATGGTACTACACCCCATACTGTTACAATGGCCATGTCCAGGATTGGTATCCCATCACGTATACATGCACCACCCATCCCGTGTGTGTACATAGCATGCATGTGCTACACCTGTGTCCACAATTATCTGCTACAGACACAGACACTGCAATCAGACATGGAAATCCATGTGACACACAGATAACACATGCAGCCATGGTATGTATACCTGTGTGTGATGGTGCACAGGACATTGCAGAGCTTATAATACTTGCACAGAAATGTTGTGTCCTTGTACACATTGTGTTCCAGGGTGTAGGCAATCACTGAACATGTACACACATGCACCACAGCCATGTACACTGTCATCAACTATGGCTGTCTACACTCACACTGCATGGACTTGATCAACACTTATTCTGCATGCTGACACGTGTGCGTGACTGTTTGCCTTGTGATACTGTCACCCACCTTCAACCAGTATTGAGTATGATTTGGAAGTCTGTTGTGTGTGTGTATCTGCTGTAGTGAGGAGTGTGCATGTGTTCCTGTGTTCCTGTGTGCATGTGTTCCTGTGTGCCTGTGTGCATGTGTTCCTGTGTGCCTGTGTGCATGTGTGCCTGTGTGCCTGTGTGCATGTGTGCATGTGTGCATGTGCAGACCGTAATGTGTGTTTCCTGTCTTCCTCTCACAGGTGCTGAGGTAGGGCTTGGCGAAAGCAGCAGGTGACCTGAAGCCACTGCCATGGATAGTGGTGATGATGAAACATGTATTTTGGCACAGGGAGATTTGACAGGGTCTGTCGTTGGTCCACCAATCGACAGTACACAGCGTTCAACCCCATCTATGTGCACACTCATACTGCCATTACATCCCTCACCACCAATGGCCATAGGGGAGGGACAGCATACAGTTGGCATTGACCAGGAGAGTGTGGTACCCATGGCACGTGCATCCCCTCACAGCAGCCATAGCCATAGACCCGCAATGGTACCACATAGGCGGAGGTCCAGGGGTTCTCGGGGGAGCACCACTGGACGTATTGCCCCTGGCAGGCGTGCCCTCACAGGTCTTATGATGACCACTATGTTCCGGGCTGTAATGCAGGCTCAGGCACGTATGGAATGGTACACCAGGCAGGGACTTAGGGCACAGAGGGCACATAACACCGCTATCAATGACAGCATCCGTGACCTTGCCAGTGCCATCCGGACATACACCGAGGTCATTGATAGACGTTGGGGGGAGACAATAGATGCCCTCCACAACATGTCTTCCTCAAGCCAGGACCATGCGGGATGGTTGCAACGTCAACGCGGATGCATGCCAGCAACAGCAACAGCTGGCAGTGGTCGCGGATGGCCCACAGCTCACAGCCACTCCCATAGTGGCAGTACCAGCCCCAGCAATGCTGGGGCTGGCCTGTCCATTGTCCATCCCAGTAGACCATGTGCACATGGCTCTGGCCAGTCCCAGCAGGGACATGGGTCCAGTCATCATACCTCTGCCTCTGATGACAGTACCCAGTCAGGGTTGGTACCTGATACCGTCCATAGCACCCCTGCCAGGCACAGGTACTGTGTCCATGGCTGGAGACAGTGATCTGTACAGCCAAGCAGGTACAGTCTGTGGCTGTCCCACAAACCACCATATATGGCAGCCACATGGTGGAGCTGTGTGCATGCAGACACACACACATTAAGCAAACAACTAGGGCTCACACATACACACACACATTACATCAACATTGGCCCATGCTGTACTGTTGTCCCACACACACACACACACACACACACACACACACACACACACACACACACACACACACACACACACACACACACATGTTGATTGGATGGGTCAATGTCAGGCTCTGGCAAACAACAAAATGCCCTGTGCATATGATGATACCTGTGCCGCCTCCTGTCATCTGCATTATCGACGGAGGGACAGGCTAACATGGTGCTGATGCACAGGGTGACACTATAGCAGTGTAGCAATAATAGCGAGTTGTCAACAAGGAAGTCTAACTACATCCTTGTAGGTATATCTGAGCAGACATTATGCATCAAAGCTCTGATTGTCAATGTAGCATTGTTTACACCACTGTTAGGTCTGAGTATGTATTATCCACCCATGTGCCACTTGGCTGATGTGTGATGTGTTGCCAGCATGTGTTAGCGAGTGGACAGTACGTGTGTGATGTGTGCAGTACAGATTAGCAAGTGTACATCTGTGAACATGGTGGGTGCGCACTGTCTGGATGTACATGCATAGTGGACACATGGGACATGTGGCATACCCTGTCGTACACATTATTAACATCCCATTGCATCTTTCAATGGCCAGTATGCATTCTACTACAGTTATGTACTAACATGGGTAGGCGTGTGTATGACATGGGTTGACACTATGCTGCGGGTGATACCATTAATATCAGTCAATGATTTGCAGTCTGGTAGTATACACAACCTCAACAGCATGACTATAAGCAATCATTGGATGATGTCCTGACAAATGACACACAGTAGTAGGGAACCCAGTATCAATTGGATCCTTCCGGTGCTACACTATAACACTAACCAGTGGTGATGACCGCCACCCATTACTGTGACCACACCTGTGTGTCATATAGCCCCTTAGGTACATGCAGACACACTAGGGATGTGTCCATCCAAATCTGGGAATGCATGGAATGGCCTACAATGCATTCCCTGGATGGGACGCATATCCTACACAAGGGTATCATACAGACAGATACCTGTTGTGTGATACATGCTGTATAGCAGTAAGCCGACTATGGCATAGTCATCCTCATGTACTATACATACTATCCCATCAGTACCACACTGGTGGTAGCCCTCAACATGTATGTCGGGTACCATTGTGTACATACAGACCCATGTTATGTCATGTGTCCCTTGGTATCCACATATCCATAGGTATTGTGGAGTCCCAAGGTGTATCACAGACATTAGAGGCCTGAATGCATATCCACAAGGCAGTCATACACCTATAAAGACTGTCCATTCTTGGCAGACTTTGTTGTGTATGACCATGTCTGACATATACCCCAGGCATATACCCTCACTCACACTACTCTTAAGTAACTGTCATGGGTGTGTGTGCCACAGATGACCTTGGCCACAGAACACGACAGTGGATGGCCATGTCACATACATACATATGTGACCTACGATCTGAGTAGCAGCGGCACAACCTGTCAATGGAAACAAATGTATTCATGTAGTATGCAGGCTTCACACCTATGTACTGATTGAGGGGACATGTACACATATATATTTGCCATGCAGATACCTGATGTCTGCAATGCACTTACTGTTGTCATCATACTATGTCATACCATAGTAAAAGCAAAACCCACACCGTGTTGACCAACAGTGACACACACACAGTCAGCATTTGCAGGATTCAAACCCCTACCTAACAATGTTATGATACTAGAGAGTGATGCATTAACACTGCACGCTATTTGCTTAACTAACTGGTTTATTTTCTCCTGCTGTATTTGTAGGATGGTGACATCATCAGACTTTCCAAAGAGGAATGCACCTCTTTTACTGAGTTTTCCCAGTCCCCAAAAAGGAATACCTCTCAAAGGAAACTGCACACATACACTTTGCAGGATTCAAACCCCTATCTAACTATGTTATGATACTGGAAAGAAACACATTAATACGTTGTGCTATTTGCTTTACTGGCTGGTTTGCCTTCTCCTGCAGTATTTGTAGGATGGTGACATCATCAGACTTTCCAAAGAGGAATGTACCTCCTTTACTGAGTTTTCCCAGTCTCCAAAAAGGAACACCTCTCAAAGGAAACTGTACACATACACACATCCCCCCACACACACACACACTTTGCAGGATTCAAACCCCTACCTAACTATGTTATGATATTAGAGAGGGATGCTTTAACATGGCATGCTATTTCCTTCCCCTGCTGTATTTGTAGGATGGTGACATCATCAGACTTTCCAAACAGGAATGTACCTCTTTTAGTGTGTTTTCACAGTCTCCAAAAAGGACACTCCTTTCAAAGACAATTGCACACATACACACAACCCCACACACTCACTGTTTGCAGGATTCAAACCCCTACCTAACTATGTTATGATACTAGAGAGAGACACATTAACACAGCGTGCTATTTGCTTTACTGGCTGGTTTCCCTTCTCCTGCTGTATTTATAGGATGGTGACATCATCAGACTGGACATGGTGATGTGTGTACACTTTGTTTTATGCCATTCCAGGAATGGTCCATGTGGGTCAGCAGGTGTCAACAGCTTGAACATGACCTCAGTATCCTTACCTTGTGTGATCTATCTGTGGACACATTGACATTCCGTCATATGTCAACACATATTTATGCACAGCTTCTTGGTTTTGTGGATACTACATGTGTCTGGGATGTTGATAAAGGGCTATTCAAAGTCTATGTGACACATGTGTAGATGTGTTCATTGATGTATGTCCTGGGTGGCTGCCTTGCAAACAGTCTAGCATGTTTGGGAACCATGATCCGCACATGAACATACCACAGTTGGTAGGGTTGTGTGTGTGTCAGCTTCCAATAGCTCTGTTTATGACTGCAACCATGATGGACTCCATGACCTTGCAGATCAGACCTCATAGGCATACTGGACTTGACTTCCCATGGTGTGTTGTGCACCAACACTTGTGGGGAGTGCCATATGTAGCTGTGACACATTCAACGGTTCCACATCCTGTGTAGGGGGTGCGGCTCAGCTAACTGTTCAGGTGCATGATCTGTTTGTTCTGTAGTTTGTGCATGACACATATTGGGAATCAATGTATTCCACCTGCTGCCATGCTTTTGGCAGTGGGGGTAGCTGCTCATCCATTCTACATGTGATATCTCCTGGTATGATGATGTGGACTATTGTCAGTGGGGGATGGGTATGTACATATGGGCCTGTCTGTCATGATGTTGGCATTGACACTCAGGTACAGTTGGCCCTGACTCAGGACATATATGTGTGTACATTGATATTTATGACATAGCTGAAGGAGGTGCCATGATTCAGTCTGGACTCCTTCTCAGCTCCTCTTTACAACACACTAACGAACATGAGCACTAATCCCTGTTATACTCTTTTACATGCTTAACACCCTACTGATCCTTTGTGATCAGGCTACAGAGTATGTCATGATAATATCCTGGCATGTCCAGGGGTCGGTTTTGTGTGTACTCTTCAGTCCAGCTGGTGGATATTGTGATATTGACACAATGTCACATCTGCCTCATGTACACAGACAACCCTCTCCTCCTCCCGACAAACTCAGATATATGTGTGAGATGCACCTATATAGACATACAGGGAGCTGAAGTCTCTCGACCCATGACTGGCACAGTGTATCAGGTGGTGAAGGTAACCACACACACCACATATCAGTCTCACATATCCTCTAGCAACAGCACTCAAACCACATTAGCACACATTGACATACTCGGATGCTGTAAATGTACTCTACCTAAGCAGCAGAGACCTCCAAAGCAGACACACACACACCTGCTACCCCACTACAATACCCACATATCACTAAGTTCACAATGTCAGTGTGCCACACAGTCACTGCCCTTCAGGCTAAACAACACACCTAATACACTTGTAATAGGTGACACTTATGTTCAGACACACTGGCGTACCACTCACCAGCCCTGACAAGGGAATAGTCACTTTGGGCTGTCTGTTGGGTGCCAGGATCTGCCGCATAACACAGGCAGTCAGGTCACTCCAAAGCAAGTACAAGACTGGCACCATCATTGTCCATGCTGGTGTGTGTCACCTCAGACGTTACTCCCTGGACCACATGACATGATACATGGAGGTACACTCTGATCATGTAGCCCAGGCCAGTATGACCCTGACCTTGTCTAGCATCTTACACCCACCAATTATGATGTCACAGTATACGGACACACATATCACATTTAACAGTTGGCTAACAAATTTGTTTCATTCATAGGGGATACAGTGTCTGTCAGCATATGGTGACATGCTCAACATGCCACGTAGCTTCACTATGGACAGCTTGCACCTGTCACCCTTGGACTTTGGTATGCTGGCTAAGGCTCTTGCTACCACCAGAGTGCCTTTTTATGCAGGGCTCAGAAGACAAACCCACCTCCATAGACATTACAGGTTAAATGAAACTAAGGGTAATGCTGCTCAACAACAGTTGTGTTAACCTCATATTGTGGCCACTCAGGACTCTCCTCAGTATGGAGGAGAGCAATATCTGTGCACTGACAGACACCTGGTTCAGGCTCGCTTATGCACACCAGCACTACCAGGTTATGTTTCATACCATGCTGTCTGACAACAAGACTTGGAACAGACAACACAACTAGGCGAGTATCCATATACATCACAGATACACACACCTCCAGGTTAGTAGCACTGCACAAAGCATCACAGACCATACATAGACAACTACCATTGTGCAATACTGCCTTTCAGTTTGTTGCCTGCTACAGAACACACTCCCAAACTCAGGAACCACACTCGGCTTTTGTGGGAACTATGGAGAATATGCAGGTCTCCACAGACACCATTATATTGTGTGACTTCATATACACACATATTGACTGGGGATACTACTCAAGCCCCGACAACCTCACCCAACAGTCACTACAATTTGTGGACTCATATGCTTTGGCACAACCAGTCAGCACAGCCACAAGGGGGAATACATATTGGACCTGCTCATCACCAACATGGGGACTCTATGTTCCACACCAGCGATATACCCCTCATTGGTAAGGTCAGAACATACATGTATCTCACAGGACATACATATACCCTCCACACACCCATCCTGGGTAATCTTGGTGAACTTCTCATGAGCCAACATCTCACTTCACCTAAGCAAGGTGGTATCCTTCAGAGATCCTGAGACAGTGGCATATACGGCTCACACTGCTGCATCCTTTACATACACATTCTATGGACACCTAGTGGACTGCATGGATTGTGCTATCCCAAATAACAACAAGACCCACTACTACAATGGCAGGGGACCTGTCTGGTAGACCCCAGCCATTAATAAGCTGTACAACGTCAAGAGGATGCTACTACATGATAGAGCACAATCCCAGACAGGGAAGGCATCTGTGATCTGTACTAGCAGACAGCTACAATCACTCATGGACTTTTCTAAGGGCCGCTTCTACCAGACAATTGCACCTGACACGTAGGACCATCACACGGCCTTCTTCAGTTATGTCAGGAACCTGGGTGGACACTCACTGATATGCTGTGAGTTACTGCATACTGACTAAACCTACCCTGAACCCACTGGCATTGCCTACATCCTGGCAAACAGGTTCAGTGCAGATGTCTCCCACCCATCCCCCCTAAGGAGCAACTATCCATCCCAACAGAGTATAACCTCCCTGACATCACACAGTAACAGGTGAGTGCTGCCCTCCCACAGCGTACATCACAGTATCAATGTGACCAGATGGTGTCCCAGCCTGCATCATACACGAGCATCATGACAAACGCAACCCTCACATTACATCACTGTTCAATATCGGAGTTACCACAGGATATGTACCCAAGGAATGGCATACTGCGACAGTGGTCCTGCTCCACAGAGTTGGTGCCACAATGGACCACAGACAATATTGCCCTATAAGCCTATGTAGCCTGTTCTGCAAAGCTATGGAGCATATTGTCATAGGACTCCTACACATAGACATCGGGAACCTACAGACACTGTGTCCTACTCATTTCAGCATTGTTGTGGGCAGATCTTGCCTCTTGAACCTGTAGGTATTCTTTAAATGGCTAACAGGTCCATCGACATAGGGATGGCTATCCACACAGCCTACCTGAACCTTGCAAAACCATTCAACACAATAACCCACTGGGCCATTATGCATAGGCTCACCAGCATCAATTTGGACACATATCTCACACAATGGATTGATACCTAGATCAGGGATAGCACCCACATGGTCAGGATTGCAGGTGCCATGTCTGACTATACACCAGTTACACATGGCATCACACACAGCTTGGTCCTGGGATCTCTCTTGTTCAGTATATATTTGTCTTACGTACAGGCTATCACAGGGGGAATATGGCTGAACATGTTTGCACTTGACTGCAAACTGGGTGCCATTATCAACTCTCCAGCTGCCACATGCATACTCAATCAGGGTCTCACAGAGATGGATGACTGGTGCCTGAGCCATGGCCTACAGCTAAATGCCATTAGTTGCATAGTCATCCCCTTTGGGAGTAACAACATGCCCACACATTACCACATAGGTAGTACTCCATTACATATGGTAGGAGTTGTTAGGGGTTTGGGGACATCACTTGTTCGTACTGTTGCCTTTAACATTCACATTGCCAAAGTGGTTGGACACACCTGCTATGTGTGCCACCTTATCCCATATGGTTTCACATCTAGATCGAGTGAGGTCATTGTGCCCCTATACTCATCACATCCATGCTTGGTTACAATGCCACATTTGGGGTGTACCTTACCTGACACCTGCAGCAACTGTACTGGCCATGGACGGTCCTCACCAAGCAGATCTAGGGACTCACACAGATGCCCTGCATAGTTCAGATGCAGTAACTCCAGCTCTACTCAGTCGCTTACCACCTACTCAGATATGATGTGTGCCTGTTGTTTACAGCTATACCCAAACCAGTATTACTGGACATGCTCCACCTCAGGATATCCAACTCCCTTGGAGCTACACACTGCAGGGACATATACCTCAGCACAGATGTTAATAGGACATTGTGGAGGGACAGATTCTTATCCCAGAGGCTCCACTCACTACAGAATGTAATCCCAGTTTCACATAGGCAGAGCCACCCACTGACCACCTACTGGAGACATCTTGACGACTGTATGGGTGATTGTATATTTACGCCTGGGATATCCTCTGTGTCCCTGCTAGACAGAGGCACACTAGCATAAATGTACATGGGCTATCTTGTGTGACCTACTATTCACACACACAGTGTAGTAATGTGACAGGGTTGCGAATGCCAAACACACTCTGGCTAGGTTTGTACATGCCCTAGGGCAGATAGCCTAGTATCGACCTCTGAACCTATGCTTATGTTCATGATGCACAATGTTTATTGCTGATACTGTTTGCAGGTCTTTATCATCTTTGCTTTACCAGTTTCCATGAAGAACTTCAGTATCTGCAGAACATATTTGATTATGACAGGGTTCCACTATATTATAGATGTGTCTGTTGTCATATAACTGTGTGCACAGGGTGGATTGCTGTATAGTGACAGGTTCCTGGGTTAACACATGCAACTGCCAGATATGTGGCCCACTGCTGTACTCAGACATAGCCTAAGTGTGTGAGCATGCCCAGTTCTGACATTACATGTTTTGTTGCCTGACATTTGTCTCATTTATTCAAGTGTGTGAGCATGCCCAGTGTGAACCTTCAGTATGTTGCTATCTGAGGTCCACTACATTTGCTGATGTGTGCGAACATGACCAATATTAACATTTATACTGTGTGTGTTGGAAGTCAGGTTCTGTTCTCACTGCAGGACTCACCTTTGTGTCATAACTCAACAAGGATTATGCTGTGCCTGCAGTGTTTCCATGGAATACTTTGCATAGACTTATCAGCATTCTGTCATACAGGTGGACCACTGCAATACTGTCATGGTTTAGTGGTTCAGTACTTTGACAATAGTGCACAGAATCCTGGGTTCGGGGCCCATCACTGCTTTATATTTTCATACTGAGCAGACCAGACTGCTTAAGGGCCTGTTAAGCAAATATGAGCATGTTGGCTTTTGTTCAGCTATGCCCTACTTAGACCAGGCTTGTCTGACATTGCTCAATATTCACCAACATTGCTGGACATTGCCCAATATTACTGAACATTGACCACAGTTGTGCTAGTTGGTGTGTGCGATTTTGTTTGCATATACTACATGGTGGTAATTGCTGTTTAGCACTGCTTTATATTGCTTAACACATGCCATTCATGCCTTAGGTGGTGCTGCAGGGCTGCCTATGTTGGATGCACATACTACACTCCCTGCACATGTTTGGAAGCAGGTAGTGTCAACTTAGTCATCCCTTTTACTTTATGTGTAAGTCGGAGAGGGGTATAATTTCCAGAGTTTTTACTGAGCCAGTGTATGTGCTATATGTTGCCTCTTTGCCAAGGCCAAATCATACTGGGCATGCCTCCTTCTGCCTACTGGGGCAGGCTCAGGTTGTTCCTCCCCTGAGTCACGCTCTGCCTGTGATGGCCTTGGCAATGGTGGGGGGGCTGTTTGTCCCAGGCCTATGCTGGTCCTGCTGCAGCTGTTTTCACAGGATCATATTATGTAGCATAGCACATACCATGACAATTTGGATACATGTAGTTGGTGAGTACTGCAAGGCTCCACGAGATGTGTCCAGGCACCAAATCCGTGACTTGAGCAGCCCAAACACATGCTCTATTACATTATGTGTTTGTGTGTGCACCTCATTATGGCGCTCCTGTTCAGGTGTGTGTGCATTTCTGATGGGTGTCATCAGCCACGGCTCCAGTGCATAGCCAGCATCCCCCACTAGGTGACCATGTGGAATGTCCCCATTGGCAAATGTCTGGTACAGCTTGTGTCAGATGCCAGATATGGGAATCATGGTAGCTTCCAGGGCAGCCTGTACACACATTCAGTATTATGCCCTGGGCATCACACATGACCTGGCAGTTGATGGAGGGGAAGCCCTTGCGGTTGAAGTAGACCCTACCCCGCTTGCTGGCTGGTGTTTTGCTGCATATGTGTGTGAAGTCTATTACACCCACTACCTCTGGGTATTCCGCTATTTGCTGGAAGAGACACATATTGCTGGCCAATACCTCATGGGAATTGGGGAAATATACATGATCACTTACATGTGCTGACATGGCATCCAGGAACTGGTGTAGTACCCTGGATGCTGATGCCTGTGATATCCCCATCATATCACCAGTTGGTCTCTGGAAGGTACCTGTTGCTAATATTCTTAGGCCAACACATACTTTGGTTTCCACTGGGATGGGTTCCCCTCTGTTGGTTCTGTGTGTGAGGCGTGGCCTGCACAGCTCAACAATTTGCTGCAGGAGGTCTCTGTCCACTCTGTAGTGCTCCACTATCTCCAGCTCATGTAGACCCTGGTAGGTTACCCTGGGCCTGTATACTATTCTCCATCTCCTCACTATGGGTTGTCCAGCAGCATTTCCATTGCCACCACCCTCAGCATGTTGCATATGTCACCTTATAACAGCAATGGCAGCCCCTAACATTTATTTGTCTCAGTAAAGCTTTTTCAGTTTTCACTTCTATTAGCTTACTGCAGTGTCTGTTGTGAGAAACATAATGGACTGTTGTTGGCAGAGTTTTAAGTGCTAGGCTGGGCTGGGCCAGTGTACTGCCTGTGTAATTGCCTAATTCTGATTGTTTTCACCTGCTAGCTCTGCTAGTACTCCCTGGTAGCTTCCTACTATTTGTTGTGCTTCCTTTTTCCTTTCTGTTTCCTCAGGGGGAGCGCCGCACACACAAGCACAAACATGCACACAGCAGCTAACATGCACGCACACATGCTTACAAGGACTAAAACTTGCTTATTCGGATTAACACGCACACACACCAGTGCAAACGCGCTTACAACTCTTTAAACAGCCTTATACATGCTTACTCTGGCTTAAGCGCACGCACTCACGCTTACACACACGCACTCTGTCTTACTTGGGTTTACAGGTGCGCACACGCACGCATGCACGCTCAGCAAGAAACTTTGGTGTTATCCACGGTATACACCTTCCATTTCTTGGCTTTCCCTAGCCTACCTGTTGACACACCTCTTTCCATGATGTCTAACTGACAGCGGACACATGCTACTCTGCTCCAGTGAGCTTCACTTCTTTCAAACATACCCCCCTCATGATGTCATCTATCGTCTACTCTGTTACTCCCCATATCCTACTCCTACACTCCACTGACTGTGCTCATTTGCTATATAAACTAGCGATTCACTATCCTAACACTCATTTACATAGGATTGCCTACTAATGCTTGGTTACATGTCTTAGACTGAGCTTCTCCCCTTAGCAACCTCTATTTGGTGGCCATGTTGTCTTCAGCCTGCCATTCCCTTGCATTGTACAGTAACAATTTCAATAAAATTCACATTTGTGGGTTATAATTTTTATTATTCTGTGTTTTAGAGTGCAGCCCATTTGCGCGGCGCTGCGCTAGGCTTAAACATCGGAAATCGGCATAAAAAAATTATTTTTATTTTAATTTTGCATCAGGGAACATTTCCAATGGCCGTATATTTGGCCATTGGCATGCTTCTTGCACTGGATGCAACCTTTATTTGGAGCTGTCACGGCTCCATTTTGCTATTTACAGAATGGTACTCAGTTGTCAACTGAGTACATTTCTACAAATAACACTGCTCTTACTCGGACAGGTTCGGGTTTCCTGAATCGCAAATCTACCTCATGTGCATGCCTTTTGCCTACAATTGAGGTGATTTACATGTCCCAGCCCTGTCTGTGTAAGAGCCATTTTAGGAGCTCTCTTACACGCCCCTACTGTTCCTGGATCGCTCGTCGGACATGATGGCTGCATGGAGTCTTACTCTACTCTTAGACTCTCTGCAAGCCATCGTGAATCCAGTCCAAAGTCTTCACTTATGCAAACTGGTCTTATTTAACTAAAATATTAGAAATATACAAATTTCCAAGTAATTTTATGTCACTTAAGAATCATCTTTATCAAAATTCACTCTTATAAGTTAAATAAAGGTAATTTATTTCTCAGTCAATAAATATAAGCAAGAACACAAACAAGGATGTCCCTTATTTTCTTTATTATCACTTCTGACTATTCCGCCTGCACAGATGAAATAAAACTTAACAGTATAGCAGGATTTAAAATGAATGATTAACATACTATTACAATTCAGCTGTTTGCAATGATATATAAATGATTTACTGCTAACAATACATGATACTGATTCTCCATTAACAAATATAAAGCAATCTTTAAAATACTTTTAACTGCTGTCATGACTGAAGTTCAGTCAGGCTTAACTTATTTGCTGGAAATTATTAGCAAATTTAAATGTGATAATAAAGTGATTACGGTTACTGTTACATGCAATTGCAAAGAAACAGCAACAGTAAATTATCAAAATAGTTTAGACAATATCAAAACAAGAATAAATAATGGAATAAGTTATTTTTTTATATGGTGGATAGATTGATTTTAATCAAAATGGTTATTTTACGCAAACTACTATATGTTATACAGACAGCCGTTTTAGTTCCTTTTAAAAACACATTAAACTTAATGAAGTTTGATAGAAGCTATTATGGCACCCCAACAGACCTAGAATAACTTTGAGACATCATGCAACAAAATGGAAAGATTGTGTAATATGATTTCATAACTAATACATTAATGCAATATCTTTAGTTATTACATTAACAGCTTTATGGTTGAATTGTGATTATTCAGACAACTGAAAAAAGTGGATGATTTTTTTTTTTTTGGTTAAATAAAGAAGAATGTTAAAATACAACATATATAAATCTTGGGCAATAATATGAAGTAGCTATTAAAGGTATATTTTTTAAAACACCAATAATTCAACAAATTATATTTACAAAAACAATGGGCTAGATTCCAAAACAGTTGCTGTCAGTGTTTGCCATGATTTTGAAAGAACTGGTCTCAGTGTAAGTTTCTTACCTCCGTGTAAGGTTTAAGTATAAACCAGCTTACTATGGGGACCAGATTCCAAAGTACCTGTTCTCAGTGAAAGTGGTCACTTATACTATGAGGACTGAGAAAGTCTTTTGGAATCAGGCTCAATATGTAAAAAAAATATTTAGAAATGGCATATATAAATGCATAGAGATAGAAGTATGGCATTTAACATTATTCTCTATATCAGTAACATCTGAATGTATGTAGAGTCTGTACTTATAAAAATATTGATGTTAGAAATAGGGACTTGATTTTTGATAATCAGAAATTAAGCAATCTAAAGTGCTTAACATAAATTATTTAATGGGTAAATGTGGTTTGGATATGCAAAACTGGCTTATAGACCAAATCAGTAGAGAGTTTTTTTTTATCTTGAAAGTTGATTTACATCAAATATAATTAAAAATAATATTTACCTATTCCTGATTTTGATGGGAGATTCTGATCAGGATGCATCAAACCTGGCCTGAAATTTGCAGTGAAGCAGACAGTTAAGAAGAAGCTAATAAATATGGAAAAGGTACATCTGGGCATTCCTAGTCTTGGAGAAAGCATATGACATGGTCCTATGAAAGTTGATTTAGGCAGTCCCATAGTATTTCAGTCTCCCAGAACCAATAATAGAATTAATGTAGATTATATATAAAGACTCAATGACACAAGTGTGAACAGTGTTTGGACTCACAGAGTGGTTTCCAGTAGGAGTGGATGTGCATTACGGTTAAGATCTAGGTCCACTGCTGTTCATATGGGAGATGGAGTGCCTTAGCAAACTGGTCAGAAATGATGCATCATCAAAACTGTTGTATGCAGACAACGTGGTATTAAGAGTAAACTCTGATGAAGACCTTCGGCAGATAATAAAGGAATGGAATGCAAAACTGAAAGCACACAGGATAAAATTGAGTACAAATAAGACAGTTGTCAAAGAAGCAAATGGGCGATCAGAAAAATCTGTAAATTGAGATAGAAAACAAAATAATGGAAAAGGGTTACAACTTCAAGTATCTGGGAGGGGTGATTGAAGAGAAGGGGATGTCTGAATCAGGAGATCAAAGTTAGAACCTGAAGGGATGAAGTCAACTGGCACAGAGTGTTAGGGGTAATGAGCAACAGAAGAATGTCAAAGAAGCTGCATTATTGTGCATTTTCTAAAGTAGATAAAGTCTGACACTGAAATATACTTATGTTATTATGTACTGACTTTATTACTCCGTGATGTGACTCAAACAAATCTAATTGCATAAGGAATGCTACAATGTGCTTTAAACATGTGGACAGTCAGCATATATAAAAGCAGTGCAAGTATGGTCATGTACTATACATATAATGAATATTTTACTGCAGTGATCATGACATGTATAAATGATGACACAGTAAATGTTAACATGACACACTTCTGTTCTAAACTGGCTCAGAATCAGAACTGTCTATATCTCTGTACATCTTATTTGCACAAACCGGGTCTATATTACGTTACTGAACTTTTAAAAGTTCGAATGTCATATGGTTGACACCATATGATCGAACTTTCAAAAGTTTGAATGTTTCAACAGAGATCTTCGTACAGTATGGAATGGGAAGATTTCCCTTTCCTGCTCAGTAGTGTGATCTCGGAGTTGGTATATTTAAAGAGCGGGGGTATGGGGGGATGCATGGGGGCTTGCCCCCCTGCTTAAAATGTTTAGGTAAGTTTTTTCTGTGGTTTATTTATTTTTTTATTAGATTTTCAAACTTTTAAAAGTTCGATCATATGGTGTTGACCATATGATGTTCGAACTTTTAAAGGTTCGATCATTTAATGTAGACGCGCTCAAACCTTGGCATGGAGCAACCAAGACCACTAATAATTCCTGTTCTAAGTTCAAAACCTCAAAAAATAATTACACATATGCTAATAATTCTCCACTGTTCGTGCATATGCGTTTGTCAGTGATGTACTTCAAGAAGTGATTTTGACAACAAAAAAATAAATGTTAATGTATTATTTGCATATTATTCAATGGCCTGTTGTATAGAAGATATGATGAGTTCCTTATGATGCTGTCTAAAGACTACCTTCTGTAAAATATGTTTGCACTCCAAAACATTATAATTGCAAATGATGTGCAATGTTGTCGGATCTTTGGACACACTTGCTGAGTGGTATCAAGTGGTGTAATTTTGTACATCTGATATGTATGTTTTGTATTGGCATTGCACATCATACAAACATTAAGAAATATTGATAATGCTATACCAAAAAATTGAAGATTTGCATACAATAATCATGAGCTGAATAATTGCAGGTAACTCGTCTGTTTGACCACTGTGGTTATCATTTATAATATACATGGTCAACATGCTATAATATTAAACAGCTAGCTATCACTAACCATAACACAATGCCCATTAGATTATATGACTTATCTGAGCAGTATGTCATTTCTTTTGATAAACACATTGCTGTTTTGTCTGCTTGCCAAGGCACATTCATTTTTACCCAAACATGTGATGCACATTATATGCTCTGCAACTCACTTATGATGTTATCTTTTCAAATGTGTTGCATCTCAAACTTGTAGTTAGACTTCTCCTGTGCTGCTCGGTGTTGCTATAATGTACTCTAGGTTGGGAAATTAAATAGGCAGATGTTCGAATCCAGCAGTATGTTTATGTGTATGTGTGGTATCTTGTGCTAGATAGCAATGGCTTCACCTGCTGATTTCATGTGTACACTTCCACTCAGGGGAAACATTTACACTGGAAGAGGGCTCCCTCATCATTTCCTTAACAATTCTAGCCAAAACATGTACTCTGCAACACAATGATGATGTCATCCATTTATATCTGCTCCATGTAACACTTGTAGTCAGACTTCTCTTGTGGCAATTATGATTAATACACTAATCTTTAGATTGTGTAAATAGATAAGTAGGTGTTCATATCCAGCAACTACGTGTGTGTGTGTGTGTGTGTGTGTGTGTGTGTGTGTGTGTGTGTGTGTGTGTGTGTGTGTGTGTGTGTGATTTTAGATCTAGGCATGAATGGCTTCAGCCACAGGTCTGATCTGTACATTTAATTTGAGAAAGGGTCATCACATGACTTTTACCCCATTTAGCACAACCATCTGTGTGATTGTAGAGCTAGGTAGAAATTACTTTATCAACAGATTTGATGTGGAATGGAGATTTACACCAGGAAAGGGTTCACTCAGCCCTTTTAGTCCAGACATCTGCTTTTTCAAACACTGATGAGGCCACCAGTTGAAATGTGCTTTATCACACCTTTGTAGTAAGACTTCTCCTGTCGCACTCTAGATTGATGCAATTATGTCTAACCTATGGGCTGAGGTAAGAAAGTGTTTGAATCTGGCGTTCTCTAAATATTGTGACTGCACGTTACTGCAGTCACCGGGATGACTGGATTAGGCAAGACATTGACAGTGGGAGATAAATCACACTGCTCTTTCTCTCACTTTTCAGCCACACATATGCCTTGCAGCACAATAATGATGTCATACCTTCACAAATATCTTTCCTCCCACTTGTAGAAAGACATATCCTGTGGTGTGTACAGTTAATACACAGTTCCCTACTTTGTGTACTCATATTGGCAGCTGTTCAAATCAAGCAAAGTCCAACATAAGGTGAGTACTGTGATATGAAACACTGCCTTATCCAACATTCTCACAAACCCTTTCCATCCCATTTAGGTCTAACCTAAGCCTTTTAACACACCTGATAATTTCATCCTATTCAAACTGGTGTTCTGTGATCCTTGTAGTAAGCCTTCTCCTGTGTCGTGTGTATGTGCAAAATAATAATGTCAGACAAGAGTGGCTTAAGCAGCAAATGATGGCAAATGGCTAACTCATAGTTGGGTGAACAGTAACGTGACTAAAACCTTATGACCTCTCAAAAGTAATTTTAGGAGCTACATGACCATTCAACACATTGCTTAGTTCAGAACTCTGAAATGTGTCTTTTCTGACAACTTGCACATTAAACTGCCCTGTGTCAAAAGGAGGTAATACACAACTCTGTAGAGTGTGGAGCTTAACAGGCCAGGGTTTGAATCTGGTAATATATGCTTGCCAGGCAATAGTGAAAGACAAGAAAGGTCTACCCCAAACAATGATGAAATAACTAACAGTGTTGCGTTTTGTGATGCCTCAGACTCCTTTATAGGAGAGCCGTAACCATTCCAACATAGCAGTGATGTAATCCCTTCAAATGTGTGCTTCAGATCAAATTGCATATAATAAATTCTGTGCTGTGAATGATTGACATACAGCTCTATGAAATATGACTGACAGGTGTTAGAGTCTGATTATGTCAGAGAATGTTTATGGTCATGATTTGTTTTCCCCAAAGGAATGCTATTTATTCTGTGACTTTTTGACAACATTTACATATGCATTTTATTATTTTGTTCACAATATAGTCATTAAAGACAAAAATGGCTTATTTACTATTTGATTTGTGCCATGCTGCAAATATTCACAACTTGTGATTGGGCCTGAGCTATAATACTTTCTTGTGGTTTTGTTATTGATGGGTGATGTTAATGCTTTTATTGCTGTATTTCTTTATGATCATGCCCAGTATAATGACGTATTACATGCATGCTGCTTAACAAGAAAGCACATTAAGTAATCTATGTTATGAAACACACCTAGACACGCAAGTCAAGGGAGTGACTACACATGAGTTCTGACTTGGTTGATGTGCATGTTACTATATCTCACATGTCCATGTCCCTCATTTTGCAACTACGTATATCTCACATCTGTTATAGCTAGACATCTGTAAGTATGGATAGCACCACACACTTTTGTTGATGTGCTGGTCAAAGTGATGATTCTGCGTATGTGTCAGGTCCATCTGGATTGTAGTACATAAATCCATGGCATGTATGAACAGTCATGCTTTCTATCATTCACAACATGCAGGCTGCTGCCACAGCTGATTGTTTCCACAATTACTTCTGCTACTATTGGAATGATGTCACATGAGTGCATGAATCTTCTCAATATGTCTCCGTATTTACAAATCTGTACATTGTCATTACAACTTCATTATTATTTCCTTAATAAGGTGAGGAAAGGGATACATTACTGTGACTTGTACATGTTTTCAAAACTCACTTCATTCCTAGGTAAATGATTGCCTTTCTTTATTTTTGCAGTATACATGACAATGCCAGTGAAGTTCCATGACTGTGTACTACTTGCAGTATATGCAATATCCAGTAAGTACTGTTTCTTCTTTTCTTGACAAATGTTACCTCACTTCTCAACTTTACTGATTATTTATGTACTTCACCGACTTTGTTATCCTGTAGCTGTGCATGAAAGTTCTAATTTTTTTCTGTTTTGCATTTCTTACCAAAGGAGCAGATTGTATTGGAAAACATAAGTTCTTTTTTTGGCCCAGTCCTGTATAAATGTGATAGGGTCACCAGAGCGGGCGATTGTTGAGATTATTCAATCTCTTTCCATCTAGCTATGTATTTGTCTCTGAAAAAATCATCTATTTTAAATTTGTTAGTTACCTCTTTTCCGAGTAAGAATCTCATCTGTCATTGAATTCCTACTGTTGCTGCTTTATTTTATTTCAGGAATTCATTGAAGCACACTTTAATTACTGGCCTTGAAAAGCATGCACGGCTGAATTTATCTTTTCACTTTTTTACTATTCTCATACTTAATTCACTTTGAATAAACTGTGAATAGACCACTGAGATGCAGTACCTCTTTTTTTCAGAGACTTTGGGGATAGACTGTCTATTGAAGTTATGTATTAAGCCTCTAGGTTCACATTCAAGTGCAGAAATATTAATTGGTGTGACTGAGAATAGAAAACAGCACTTAGCTCAGAATTAAACAAATGACTACTGCAGTACATAATTATCATTTTCCATAGACTGCTAGGTATATGCACTTTATATATATATATATATATATATATATATATATATATATATATATATATATATATAAATAGCCCTGACATAAACAGCACAGTAGGAAATTATACACACTTCACAGGAGGTCAGGTCATAGAATAAACTCAGTATTATTGACAGATTTAAGCATTTTGTAGCTACAAGTGATGTAAATTTTCTCAGACTGGAAGTATAGCCATTGATGTGTTTAGCAGTTATATGTACAAGCAAGCAATGCACAATTACAGAAGGTGTCCTTGACCTATAACATCTTTATCACATGCATGATCCATAGGACATTGTCGATGGACAAGGCACAGCATGATCCATAATCTGATCTTACCAGTTATTGATGATGCAAGCAGTAAATGCAAATGACAAAAGTTTACACAGCACAAACAAGCTATGTATTCTGTAGTGGTATGAAAATAGATGGTAAAAGAAATGATAAACATGCATTTTATGACTCTAAATTAATGCAGCAATAACTCACCACATTTCATTGTGTTACTATTGAACCATCAGCTGTGATGCTGACAGTGGTGCAAGGCATCTGTTTGCCAATAGGTGCAAACTGAGAGCCATGCACTTGGGTGTAAAAATGTTGTCAGTAGCTACAAATTGTAAGGTATTTGCAGGCTAGGGATCACCCATCTTGTTGTTGTTGGATCCATCAAACCTGAAGTGGATAATTGCATGCAGACCAGTGCAGGTGTCGTTACATAGGAAAAACAAAACATGAGTCCACTGCTATTTGTATCATGTGACATGATTACATATGGCGAGGACCTGTTTAGACAGAGCAACCTTTCATTTTGTGCAGAACCATATAATCTGATATTTAAAATCAATTTATTTAAAATCAATTTTTTGCCATTGAATCATGACACATTCTGTCATGAGAAGACTCTTTCTGTAATGTTTCACCTTTTATGATTATTATTTTGTTTTCTGACTGAGAGGGGTTGTCTAATGAAAGACGTTTAAGTCTGGACCTGGACTCCACAGACATTAGACAATACATCATTCATTTCAGTGTGCCAATTCAAGGGTATTCTAATGCACGGAATTATATGTTAAAAGCTTTAATTTTCTTTTAAATTTGTAATGATAGTTAAAAAGATATGGCTGACACTGTGCCTATTTCCTGTGTAGTATATAAAGCTTAAAAATAACTCCTGCACAGACGGACAGAGTCATAAAAACTGGAAATTATTTGCTTTTATGAAACTTAAGTGCATTAAAAAAATTGAAAAAAATCTAAAAATGAGAGAAATTAAATGAGTGAATTCCATTCATCTTCCACTACCAAATTATCATTAGCCTCTGAATAATTACCATTAAACTGTTAAAATGAATCAGTAGTAATTAAAATATTTTAAAAAATGCACCAATTATAAAAATGTAGCCAGATCCATCAGACTATAATAAAATGTATTATATGAAAATTAATTACTCTAAGTAATAAAAAAAAATTACATATTCTGCTACTAATTTTCACTTATCAGTTCTGTGATGTAGGATCATTCAAGCTAAGTTGCTCATAGCATAGTGTTTTCATGGTGTTCTTAGTTTGAAACATCTACTATGATTTATTTTTTATTAAGGATGGATAGGGTCAATTGAAGTGTTTTAAGGATACTTGTGGAGTAATGTGCCATTGCATCTACCCTACATCTATAACCATTGCTCAGAACTCTGCATCTCAGATGAACCATACCATTCACTGAGGCAGTTGTCTGATATTTCACTAAGATCAGTTACGGGGCATAGATTTAACAAACAATTAGCTATCCTCTTCTTTTTAATTAGGAAAAAAGTGTTCAGCTAAAGCAGAAATTGAACCACCCCACTGTCAAACAAATGGCCTGCCTATACCAGTAATATGAAAGCTGGTATGCAAGAAAGTTCCTTCATGAATCTTTCCTTATACAGATTTTATGATGTAATAAACTGGTCTAATTAACACTGCCAAGCAAGCTGGAAAAAAAAAAGAATGCCGATATGCAGAAACTTATTGTAAGAGCATCATAGGTGGTAAGAAATTTACTACAACATAAAGATGTCATTAAGTTTATAGGTAATATATGTGAAAAAAATAACAGATTAGCCTGCATTGCCTGCCCAGAGTGTGAAGGAAATAAAGTTATCAAAATCAATTTAAGGAAAGGCTAAAAAAGTGTCTGCAGTGTAAAAAGAAAATTCCAGTTCTTGTGTTTACAGGGACAACAGAAATGTCCAAAAGCTTTAAAATAAATGGAATAAAACAGATCTTGAGAGAAGCTTAGAAATGTGTTGCTGTTATAATTTAATCATAGTTAAACAGTTTAGTATAATGAAAAATTGAGGATGATGGTTGGAAAAAAACGCTGCATGCAAAGAAAATCAATGTGGTTTAGAGGAGGGGCACAGTTGTCTGCCTTTATGTACCCCAAGGAAAATTATTTCAAGATAAAGGGTGGTATTCATAGTCTGGGGCTTTACATATTTGTAGCAGTGAGGTGCTATGAGGTTATGCAAATCCCAAACTGTCAGGATTACTATGGAAATGCAGAGGACTTTTTTGTGAACACACCTCCCTATTGGAAATGCGTGATGTGATTAATACATAACCAGTAGGGGCAGCTACTGTGCTAGTAAGTTGCTTTACACATATGAGCATGAGTTTGATTTATAGACATAAATCTATAATGAACTCATTCACCATGAAGTTATGCCAGAAACCAGCAGCTTTTAGTCAGAATACAGAGATACCAGGGGAGATCAGTAGGTGCTCCTACATACCTGGACATTTTCACTGAAGGGGTCACTTGGTTAAATGTTTAATTTTGATGCCTGTGCATATCTGGGCATTTTACTCAAGTGGTTGCTTCCGGAAATGTTTCATTTTAGTGTATGTGCACACCTGGGCATATTAATGAAGGGGTCATAGGTTCATAGGTAGGTACTAGGCTATCGGCCCTGGGGCCTATACAAGCCCAGCCAAAAAGGTACCCTGGCTTTTGCCACCCAAGAAAATTATTTTCCTGTGCCACTGACAAGCAGAGCCACAGAGGTGATCCTCGGGGTGAATTTCCTATTTCCCATCCAATCATAAAGATTTTTCTTGAAGAGTGCTAATGAGGAGCTTTGTTTGATATAGATAGGTAGTTTATTCCAGAGTATGGGAAGTCTCTGGGACAGGAATCTATCCCTCCTGCATGTTCTGTTTATTGTGGTGACAAGGTTTAGGTCCCTAGAGCATGTAGCTCGGAGGGACTGGGATTTCTTTAAGTGGAGCATGTCCAACATCTCTGGGTTTGACATAGCTTTGTATGTTAGGCAGAGATCACCTCTGAGTAAGCGTTATGAGACGGAGTAAAGCTGGAGTTTTCTGAGATGGTCTGTGTAGGGCATCTGTTTGAGGCCGGTAATCCTCTTTGTGAGGCATTTCTGTGGCCTTTCCAGTTGTTGTAGATGTCTTGTGAGGTACATACCAAAAGGGGCTTTGTACTCTATAATGGGTCTAATGAGTGATGAGTAGAGAGGAACAATGACCTCTTTTTTTCTGGATGAGAAACCTTTTGTGATGAGGTGTGCCACGTAGAAGGATTTCCTGACTACTGTGGCAATGTGATTATCAAAGGAGAGACTACTGTCCACCTGTGTCCCAACATCTCTTATCACACTTTCGGTGTTAAGTATACTACCGCCTATGTTGTAGTTCATGGGTACAGAGTTTTGACCGAAGGGAATGACAATGCACTTTTTGGTATTGAGCTTGAGGCCATGGCTTTGACACCGGGCATCTGTCTCAGTGAGGCCCTTTTGTAGGATGTCCACATCGTTAGGAGTTTCGATTATGGCTCCTAGTTTGCAGTCATCTGCGAACTTCATTAGCCAAAGACCTTCTGTGTTAGCCTGTACTTCAGAGAAGTAGATACCAAACAGGGGAGGACCCAGGACTGAACCCTGTGGTACTCCACTTGTCACTGGTCTGAAGTCAGATTGGGAGTCTGCTACTTTCACAGTGTGGTTCTGTCAGTGAGCCAGTTGGCAACTCATCTTATGACATAGGGATTTATACCTAGTTTAGTGAGTTCATCTATAATTCCAGAGTGGGGGAGGTGTCAAAAGCCTTGGCAAGATCTAGATAGGCAGTGTGAACCACCTTACTCTTGTCTATGGCTTTGGTGACTGCTTCAAAGAAGTCTATCAGGTTTAGGAGACATGATCTGTCTTTTACAAACCCAAACTGGGTGGGATCCAGAGTTTGGCGATTATGAATGTCTTTGTTTATAAGTTCCATGATGATATGGTTCATGGCCTTGCAGACCAGGCTCATCAGGCTAATGGGGCAGCAGTTCCCAGGGTCCGTGGTGGCTCCCCTGTTGTGGAGTGGGATAACCATTGCTGTGTGCCATTCAGCAGGCACAAAGCCTGAGGTGAGGCTATGACTGAACATGGTACTTAGGTGGGGTGCCAGTTCATTCTGTAGTTTGTGTAGAACACAGCCTGGGATGTTGTCTGGTCCCATGGATGCTGTGTTCTTGGCTTTGGAGAATGTGGTTTTTACCTGTGCAGCCATGATTACAGGAACTTTGCATTCTTCCGGTATAGAGATGGGCTCTTTAGGGGGTGAGAGAGGTTAAAGTTAGCACTGAACCTATCTGCCAGGATGTTGGCAATATCAGTTGGGTCTGTATATTTAGTGCCATTGTGCAGTAACTCAGAGCAGATCTGAGTGTTGCCATTCAGATTCTTGACATAGCTATAGCATGCTTTGTGGTTGTCTTTAAAATCAGTGGCAATTTTGTTTTTGTAACTAGCTTTGGAGGATTTTATCAGGGATCGCAGCTTCTTACTGAGGCTGACCAGGGAGTTCCTCCACTCATGGGATTTTACTCTCTTTTGCAAGAGTGTCTTCCTTCTGTTGTACAGTTTGTTTATGGCAGGGGACCACCAGATTGGCTTTCTTTTTTTGGAGGATAGCGTCTTGGTTCTGTTTGGGACAGCACAATCCATGCACTCATGTAAGTGCTTATAAAGTGCAATTGTGTAGGATTCAGTAGTCATAACTTTATTGTCCATCTGCATGGGTATCATGAAGTTCACCACTTCTGTCTTAAGAAGCATGAAGTTGGCTTTGGAGAATTTTTTTACCATGGTTTCCTTAATGGGGTGTGGAGACAGGATGTGGATATCTAGGGTAATTAGCTTATGGTCGGATCAGACCAATGAGGCATTGGCTTCAGGTGTGGAGCACCGGTCACTCATAGTGGTAATGACTAGATCTAGGATATTGTTGCCCCTGGTGGGGGTGTGGATAAGTTGATCCAGGGCATTGGAGTTTATGAATTCCAGAAAGCATTGAGTGAAGGATTTGTTACATGAGTAGTTTTCCCAGTTAATGGTGGGGTAGTTGAAATTGCCCATTATTAGGGTGTTTGGTTGAACCCTAATATTTTCCAGTACATCAAGAAAAGAGGAGTGGAAATCCTGGGGCATGGTGGGTGATCTGTAGCAAGCTACAGTTTGGATTGCAGTTTTGCCCAGAGTTAGTTGCACTTAGATAACCTCGGTTGCATTATGCTGAGCAACTAACCTGGAGGTGTGGATATCCTTAATGAATATGGATACACCTCCGCCTTTGGTGTTCCAGTCCAGGTTACATGGCCGAAAAGTGTGGTATGAGTTATAGCCTGGTAGTGCAGAGGTGCTCTCTGGAGCCTTGAACCAGGTCTCAGTCACTGGACAGATATCGATGTTCTCCATTTTAAGGAGTGCCTCGAGTGAGTGCATTTTGAGATTTAGACTTCTGGCATTGAGTAGCATCATCCTCAATTTTTGCTTACCTGTTCCTGTTACGGTGGTGAATTTGTCATTTGAACCTTGCCTAAAAAGGCACTATAGGGGCGGCAAGAACCTTAGCCAGTATCTGGAATCCCAGGGGTGACATGTGCAGGCCATCTCTGGCAAAGCATCGTGGTCTGTCGACCATGTCATCCCAGGCAGACAGATACTGGATCCCTTTAGAATGGCACCAGAAGCTTAGCCAATTGTTGAAGTCAATCATTTTGTCCTTGTACTGTGGCATCATTCTGAGTGATGGCAGAATGTTACTCAGGGCTATGGTCATACCTGCCTGGGCTACAAGATCGGAGAGCTCTTCCATGACTCTTTTCATGTAGTCCAGGGAGGTACATCTCAGGTCGTTCACACCAACATGGACAATGACAGAGTCATATTTGTACTTGTTGTGGAGTGACCTGAGTGCGTGGGTAATGTGGCGGATCCTGGTATTCGACAGGCAGCTGACAGTAACCTTCTCCTTGTTTAGCCTGGTGAGAGGGACATCAGTGTGCCTGACTATAGAGTCGCCTATGACTAGTGTGTTGGGTATGTTGTTTTGCCTTATTGGCTGTGGTTGAGTGGCACACTGATTCTGCAGGCTATGTGCCATTTGGGTTGTGTTGGGGGGTGGAAGTTACTTGCATTTCTGCTTTGGAGGTCTCTGTTGCTTGAGCAGATTATTATTGAGAGCCTCCGCGAATGTTTGTATATTTCTATGTGTGGATTTCGGTGGTGTAGATTTAGTGAGACTATGTGATGAGTGTGGTGTGGTGCAAGTGTTTACCTTCTCCTCTTGACTGTCAAGTCCAGTCTTGATTGGAGAGAGCTTTACCTCCAGTTTGGCTAGATAAGTACATCTCTCACAGGTTGTAGTGTTGGGTGGTAGGAGGAGAGGGTTGTCTGCGTACATGAGGCAATTTCTACATTGCCCCAAGATGCCCAGATTCATCACTTTGGTGAAATGTTTTATTTTAGTGCTTGTGCATGCATCTTTCATATTACTGAAGAGGTTGCATCAGTGAAATGTTTATCTACTGCTTATGCATACCTGGACATATTATTTCAGTAGTTGCTTGGGGGAAATGTTTTATTTTATAGCCTGTGCATATCAGTGCATGTTACTGACGGAGTTGCTTGGGTGAATGCTTCACTTTGGTGCTTATGCATTTTGGGCCATGTTATTTTTGTAATTGCTTGGGTTAATGATTCATTTTTGGGCTTGTACATACTGGGGGCATATTACTGAAGTGGACACTTGGGTGAATGCGTCATTGTGTTCCTTATGCATACCGTGGTATGTTACTGAAGGGGTCACTTAGGTGAATGCTTCATTTAGGAGCTTGTGCATACCGGAACATGTTACTGAATGGGTCACCTAGGTGAATACTTTATTTTGGTGCTTGTGCATACCAGGGCATGATACTGAAGGGGTTGCTTGGGTAAATATTTTGTTTTGGTGTTTGTACATACTAGGGAACATAACTGAAGGAGTTGCTAGAGGAAATAATTTATTTGTGTGTCAGGAAAATGCCTTTGCATACATGGTCACACTGCAGAAGTGATCAATAGGCAACAGAATTAGTGCTTGTGCATATTTAATTCAAACTAACGAAAGGGTTGCTGTGAGAAATAATTCATTTGTGTGTCAGGGAAGTGCTTGTGCAAACTTGGAAAAACAAGTTCATGGATTGCAACTCCAATATCAAAGAAGAAGCACTGAATTTAGCAATGGATGTGCATACTGCTGGGATTTCAGACTATGAATTGCAAAACTGCCTCATAAGCATAGTACGCTTTACAACACTTCTCAATTACATTCCATTATTTTTAGGCCTTGTGCATTAGCATAAATGGCCTCTATGAATCACACCTCTGCTATGCTCATTTGTAAGCATCAGGAACACCCCTGTCTCATTTGCACTAGCGACTATGAATACTACCCTAAAACTGTTGTAAAGGAAACAAAAAAACTCTCTAGAACTAAGATGCAGGTGTTGTATTAAAGACCATTATTGTTGCCTAGTTGTGTTAAGGAAAGCTCAAGTGGAATTTACTGGATTGCAATAGAACTCAACAGCTTGTTTATTTATGGGCTGTAGCAGAAATGTGAGATGATGCCAGAACTGCTGACTTTAATTCACATCATGAACTTTTCCATATTTTAATTTTTCTGCTCAGATATGTTAATATTTTGTGAACCATGATGCTTATTAAAATGCTAGCAGCTTAAAGTGCATCCAATACATGTGTCAGCTATGTTGCAACGACAGCCACACTGCTACGTGCCTTTATTATACCAGCCATACATTATACTCTATAGAGTTGTAACAAAAAATGCTCTACATAACATCTGTGGCAAGTGATAGTTTTTAGACAAACCTGATCTAAAGACAGAGAGCATATAATACATAGATATTAAGAAAGTCATGCACATAAGAAATCATGAAGTTTACTATGTAAGGTAAAATATCCGATTGATAAAACAGGTAAAGCATATATGAATGTCCTTTTTATAGTCAAAGAAGAAATCCTAAACAACACGTCTCAATTTCTGGAATTAATACTTTAGTACTTTTCAGTTCTGATAATTTAGAAGTTAAATAGTTCCAAGATTGGATAAGAAGTCACATACAGAATACAACTCTAGTCTGGTCACTTGAATAAATTCTTAAAGCTAGAAACCTTGTACAGAGAAAAACAAAACTAATCCCAATCATGACCAAATAGCAGCAGTAAGAAATATACGAGTATGGATACGTGGAATCCATGTAGTCAGCTGAGCTACAGCTGCTCTAATTTCAGTAACTCACAGTCAGGGACTTGAACTGCTGTAAGCTCAACTGACCCACTGCTCACACTAAGACATAGTGGTTTCAGCCATGCAGCTGGCACACCATCTGCTTGTGCCCTAGGAGATGGATGCAAGCAAGTGCTTGCTGTAAAACAGGTACATAGGAAAGGGGAGCAGGGAGGTACCGTTGGGTTTGGAGAAGTGGACTGTGATTATACTGCAGACTGCAGGGATAGGGAGCGGGATGGGGTTTTTAGGTCTCTGGACCAATGGGGACTTTACAGTTAGGGAGCAGGAACAAAGATTTTAGGTTTTGGGAGCAATCGTGGATGGGGGGGGGGTTAAGTTTTGTTGAGCGAGACAGAATGGGAGGAGGAAGAGGACTTTAGGTTTAGAGAGCCACTGGGACTTTAGGGATATGGAGGGGAAGGGGATTTTTAGTTTTATGGAGGGATGGGGGACTTTAGGGTTGCACACCGGATGAGAGTATTTAGGGTTAGGATCAGGATTCTGGGAGGGATAGTAAGCATTACAGGGTACAAGATACTTGTAGTTAGAGCATCTGCTGAAAGAACTTGAGTGACAATCAGGATGTGTGTCTCAAGCACATGTATTAGCCCCCAGATACACGGGGATCCTTAATGGAGTTTTGACTCTTTTTGCAGTAGACAAACATAATTATTTTCACAAAAGGTCAAATTCATATAATTCTGATCATAAAAGATCAGAATCACTAGATTACTTACAAAATCATCAAATCAGTGTGTCTGAAGATGGCAGCCTCTGACTGTACCCCCAGCATGCACCTCCCACATCCTTTGCTGCTTTATATACTGACTCTAATTTCACCACCTCAGGGAAAATATAAATCATTGAGGTACTACAATCTCTGATTTTCACAGCAAATGCCAGAATCACACATTAATGGAGTATCAGTCATGAGTTCGTTGTTCATTATTGTGTCAACAACAACACACATATAAATATTTCTTTCACTACATAATAATCTAGTTGATAATATCAGGATGTCCATGTAAAACATCATAATAACATCACCTAGCAAGACCTGTATGGTGCGTGTTGAAACATTTTAATGTTTGTTAGAGTATGTTCCTATGTTGTTACTGACTATTACTAAGGAGATAAAACATTTTCTTTCAAAGAGAGCTTTAAGGAAGGTTAAGTAGAAGAAAACAGTTCAACTGTGTGTCAACTCACTTTAATATTACATGTACTGATAATAGGAGCATTGCTGCAGTATTTATAAATCTGGACTGGAATAGCTGCCAAAGGCAGACATCAGCTCTTGATCAGATTTTTTTCACAGTCAACTATCTTCTAATATATCAGATTTTACTCTCAAACCATTACTGTTAGGGGATATCATGACTATAAAAGAGAAAAATACTTCCTCTGTTTTTTTCTGCCATGGAAAAGATGAACAGAAAGAATGTGTGCAACAAATGATCCTCTGAAAAGCCAAAGGAAAGCTAAAGCAAAAAAAAGCTATGCAAATAAAAAATGCAAACTGTTTCAGATGTAGAGCTATACAAAAGCATAAACACTCATCCTAACTTTTAACATGAAGTGACAAATCTACAATAAATATTATTGAGCAACTATCTAAATAGGCTAAGATCTATCAATGAATCCATAAATAATAAGGTACAGACCTATGAAAACATTTAACTTTTACACATGCAGTACCTGAGTACAGGAGGAAGGGAACCTGCCCTGCAGCAGATATGGTGAGTTATTACACAACTCTGTCATACACATCATGCTGGTCACTGCTAGAGGATTCATAAATCCATACTAGAAAATGTAAACAATAAAGCTTTGTTGTTATATAAGTGTAGTTGATGAAACAAATGTCCCTGCAGGACCACAGAAGCAAAGATGGCTTATCTCGAGACTGGACATACAGTTATGGACATACATAATGCTTTGACAAACTGTGGGTGAATGTCCATGTAGAAACCTGTCAGATACTCTGAGCTGCTATATTCTTAAAGCAGGCCAAATTAATGCCTGCAGGCATTGTGAGAAAGCCTTAACATAAGGCTTTGCTAAGGTTTGGGAGGGTGCCCTAATGGTTAAGGTGTTTGCCTTACAAACATGAAGTGTGGGGTTTGAATCTCACAAGGGGTAATTGGCTAGGCTTAAAATGGCTTGCAAGTGCAGTTAGTCTAGTACTAATCTCTGAACCTCTCTATTCAATGTCTTTTTATACTTAGAATAACATAAAATAATCACATGAAAATTAAATGCTTGTTTACTGCATATCACAGTTTACATTCATGTAAGAAAAAGACAACTGACTGCATAATTACTTTGTCTTTCTTTATACTCTTGAGACAGAAAACAAAAAGCTAAATAGATTGGTTCAAAGTAAAGTCAGAGACCACCTGTGGGATAAAGTAGGAATCAGTCTAAAACATCGCCCTTCATTTTCAAAGCCTGTGACATGGTATTGACACTTTAAGGCCTGTAGCTCTGAAGCAGAGTCTTTTAAGACACATATTTCATGTAAGTGATTACCTCAAAGTGAGGTAAAGTCATTTTCATTGAATCAAAATTTAACTCCAGGTTGAAGCTGCTGAATGGTTTGGAAGTATTAAATATAAAATATCCATTCATAATAGGTGCCAGTTATACAAGTAAGCACTATAACTGAGATTCTTAGTATATTGGGGCTATAAGATAGACACCCTTAGTGTATTAGGGCAGTAATTATGAATTTAGTGGAATTTTATAAGTGTAGGGTGCAGTATTTTGTGCTCCACCTACATCATGGAACACTGATCCCAAAGCTTGTAAATATACTAAGTATGAGTATTGGAGTCACATCTGGTGTTATGGGGAGATGAGTACACCCTAAAAAAAAACAAAAAAGAATACATTTTGCCTTTGTATAGTAGGCTTTGGAATTTGGAGCTAGGGATGTTAATTTATAGTTTGTTTTCATTGTAGTGGAATCCCATTTATGTTTCTTGAACTTCTGACAGATAGCATTTATGACTTTCTTAACAACTTTAAAGCTAAAAAAGTCTCACTTTGTAAAGAAGCAGATGCATCTGAAAACTATACCTTAGTAGCTGAGTAATCTAAGTCCGTTTCAGATAATGACACATGATACTGCAAAGCTTGAGGAACTGAAGCACTGTCTACATTAATAGTCAACATTGGCACCGCACAAATAATCTACTCAATTTAGAGGAATAATATTTTCTAGTTTTTGTTTTCTAGCCTTGATTGAAATGAACACATCTCACGAAAGAGTTTATTTCACTTATGCTCTTAAAATTGAGATCTGTTAAACTGGCTTATAAAACTTATTCCTGGTTGTTTCAGTAGGATTTTGCTGAGATATGGTATTACTAACTCACAGATGAGTTACGATAAAGACAACCATAGTTCAGTCAGTTAACTCATTTGCCATCAGAGACTGTGCTAAGGAGGTATAGAGAAAACCCTTGATCCTAGGAAGGGGGAAGACACTGGTTGCCCCATCTAGAAGAGGAGGCAAGCAGAACAGAAGAAGCTTGCTTTCTGGATGTGATGTAACCAGATATCTCTTTGAACTATACCATATTTTTATTTAGGATTTAGGAATCTTCATCTGTCCACAGACAACTCATTAGAAAGATACACTTTTTTCTGATGAGTGTTTGCTGTTTTGATTTGCTCTCTTGGTCAATAAATTTCTTATACAACTAAGTTTAACTAGTCATCTGATCCTGAAGTTATTGCAAGCCTGCACAACTGGTAAGAGAGAGTTTGATTTTCTCTTCCATGGATCAGTGCACTGTAGCTTTGTCTTTGCTATTTATTTATATATTTATTTATTTAATTATTAGGTTCATAGGTTCATAGGTTCATAGGTTTATACTAGGCTAACTGCCCTAGGGCATTTATAAGCCTAGCCCAAAGTTATGTGGCTTACGCCGCCCCTTATGTTAGAAATACTGTGCCCATTAGTTTGTTGTGCCTCTGTCCAGTAGTGACACAGAGATGATTCCCGGGGTAAACCTACGATCTCCCATCCACCGGTCAAGATTTCTCTTGAACAGAGCCTGCGAGGTGCTCTGCCTCACATGGACCGGGATTTTATTCCACAGCATGGGGAGTCTCTGGGTGATAAATCTATCCCTCCAGCATGTTCTATTTATATCCGTGCTAAGGTTTAAGTCTCTTGCTCTAGTGGTTTTGGTGGATTTGGATTTTTTGAGGTGGAGCATGTCCATTAATTCCGGGTTGGTCATGGCCTTGTATGTCAGGCACAGGTCACCTCTGAGCAGATGGTATGCAACTGAATAGAGTTGGAGTTTCTTCAGTCTGGCAGCATATGACAAGTTTTGTAGTCCCTTTATCCTTTTGGTGAGGAACTTTTGGGGTCTCTCCAATTGCTGCAGGTGTCGGGTGAGATACATCCCGAATGGGGCATTGTACTCGATCATTGGTCTGATAAGTGAAGAGTACAGGGGAACAATGACCTCACTTGATCTGGATGTGAATCCCTTCATGATCAGGTGGGCAATGTAGAAGGTCTTTCGAACCACTTTAGCAACGTGAGCGTCAAACTAGAGGCCACTGTCAACCTGGGTCCCCAGGTCCCTGATAACCTCTTCTGTGCTTAGTGGGTTGCCACCTATATGGTAGCTTGGGGTTACCTTGTTTTTCCCGAAGGGTATGACTATACACTTTTTTGCGTTTAACTTCAGGCCATGGCTCTGGCGCCAGCTATCAGTTTCCGTGAGACCCCTCTGAAGGATGTCTGTGTCCGATGTACTATCCACTATGGCACCCAGTTTGCAGTCATCCGCAAACTTTGTCAGCCATAGTCCTCCTATGTTTGCCTGTACTTCTGAGAAGTAGATGCCGAACAATAGGGGGCCAAGGACTGAGCCCTGTGGGACTCCACTTGTAACCGGCTTGGAGTCTGACATGGCTCCAGCAACTCTAACCCTGTGGGTTCTGTCCTTTAGCCAGTTTGCAACCCATCTTGTGACATATGGGTTTACATTTAAGCTGGTAAGTTTCTCTATAATACCCGAGTGGGGTATTGTGTGAAAGCTTTGCAAGGTCAAGGTAGGCTGTATGGACTGCCTTTCCCTCATCAATGGCCTTGGTGACTGTTTCGAAGAAGTCGACCAAGTTCAAAAGGCAAGATCTGCCCTTGACAAAGCCAAACTGGGTTGGGTCCAAGGTCTGCAAGTCCCCTATGTCCTTGTTTATGAGTTCCATTATGATCCTCTCCATAGCTTTGCAGACCAGGCTTGTTAAGCTTATGGGGCGGTAATTACCAGGGTCCGTAGAGGCACCGCCTTTGTGGAGTGGGACCACAGTTGCCATACGCATTTGTTTACTGGGATAGTCCACTGGGCCAATAAGAGCCTATTTTCACTGGAGGCCCGAGGAGAAAAGCTTCATAAGAAACACATTTATTATATACAAAAACACACAGCATAAACATATTACAAAGTGATCTAACTACAATTTGTATAAAAAAATGAGTAAACATTATATCAACTACCTAGCATACACATTTTACAAAGGTTTTGAGCTTCTGTTTACAAAATCAACTACTACTAGCTAAGCTAAAGGATTTGTAAAATATATTAGAACAAGTGAAGATAGTACATGAAGGATGAGGGGAAAAATTAGGTCATGGTAGAAGCGGGGAGTATAGAGGAGATTATAAAAAAGAACTTGAGATAGAGAAATAGGAAGAATATTGTTAATACTAAAAGGTGAAATAAAGAGAGAATGGGTAGTTAGGTAATTACTTTAGAAATAAGCAGAGAGTAGATTGTTAGATGCATTAGGAGATGAAGGGAATCACAGAAGGGTGCTGACAGCTAGGTTATTGAATGAGGAGGCTTAGTACAATTATAGATTCACTGAAGAGTGGGCATGCTCACACAGAGATGTTTTGAAGGAAACAAGACCTTGAGTGGTGTGAATAGCTAGAGGAAGGTCATTCCAGGTTTTGGCTATTACCCAGGATTACAATAGTTGACCAGCCAGTAGCTTGGGTTTATGGATTTGCAGGAGGTGCTGACTTTCTGATCTTAGGGACCTACTGGGATTATAGTGGGAAAATAAAGAATTTAGGGCAAGATAATCTTGAGGTTTTGTGAGTGACAGTTAGTCAGAGATAAATGAGGTTGTGGGGGAACTCTAGTCAGTTTAGTGATTTTAGGGATGTACAGTGGTGCAGGTGGGTATTTGGTGTGAACGTTGGGATTTTGTTATAGTGTGTTTCTAATTTAATTGTGAGTGAGGTTTGGAGGCTGGTTAGCAAGGGGGCACTGTAGACAAGAAAATGAAGTAGATAGGTGGAACCAAGTAATAATTCAGTACGGGGGGGGTGTTTATGCCTGCAAAGAAGGCCCAGTTTTTGGTGTGTCTTTCTGATATTATGTTGTATTTGTAGGTCATATTTTATGCTTTCATCAGTTATGACTCCCAGCAGTTTGGTATGGCCAACTGTTTTGATTTTTGTGCAGTTTAAGGAAAGTATGGTAATTTGAGATTTGTTGATGGAAGTATTTTTCTTGGCCATAAATATTATGAGTTTGATTTTATTGGGATTTAGAGATAGTTGGTTGTTGTGGAGCCATGTCTCTATGAGGAAAATGCAGACTGAGTGATATGTTGTAGTTGTGGTGTATTTTCAGCCGAACATATAATAGTGGAGTCATCTGCATATTGTACAAGACTCCCATGATTGTGGAACACTGCTGGAGTTGTGAATATATGGGGATATTGAATTGTGCCATTTTGCTGCCTGCTCTCTGTCAGATACGTAGCTTTTGAATCAGATGAGAGATGGAGCAGACAGTCCGATTGTTGAAAGCTGAGCTAGAAGGAGTGAGTGATATATAGTACAGATAGATTTTGATAAGTCAAGAAATAGAGAGGACACAATCTTCCCAGAGTTGCAGGCTTTATTGACTAAGTCCAGGAAGGATATTAGGGCAGTTGAAGTAATATGACCTGCTCTGAAACCATGTAAAGTTTGAGATATTATTTTATTATTAAGAAGAAAATGCACAATTTGCATGTATACACATTTTTCAAGGAGTTTGGTGATGGGAGATAGAATAGCCTATAGGGCAAAAGTTAGAGATATTGGATGAGATACCACCTTTGTAAAGGGGTAGAATATAAGCTCTTTTCAAAAGCTTGGAGACGTAAGATTCTTGGATGGATCTGTTAATGAGCACGCTAATAGGGTAAGCAATAGCTTCTACAAAGATTTTTAAGTATTCTGGGGGTAAACTGCTGCGTTGGAGCTGGGTTTTAGTTTAAGAAGTAGTCTTTTTATGGTTGAAATTGTGACTGTAGTGAGTGTGAATTCAGGCAAGGTATTTATTGTAACTAACTTTGTGTATGTGATTGAGGGGGCTTGGACTGTGAGTGTTGAGAATGTGTGGTTTGATAAGGAATATTTGTTGTAAAGAGAGGTTGTGAAAAGTTATATTGCTAGTTATTATGTCTATGAAGTATGAGTTAAGGAGACTTTGTCTGGATATAGGCAAGTGCTGTTTTTTGTTCCTGTGTTTCGAAGAGTTCCAGTGGAAGTCCAGAATTGTTTAGGGTTATCCTTATGGGTTTTTTTTGAAGTTTTAGGTAGCATGCTTTTTTGTCTTTGGATACAAGTCTTTTCACTTGGTTATGAAGTTGACTGAACTTTATTAGATCAGAATCATTTTTCTGTTTTGGCCATAGTTTCCAGGTTTTGACCCTAGTTAGCATTAGCTCTTTTGTAGGTTTAGTTAGCCATGGAGCATGGTTAGTTTTCAATCTTATTATTTGAGAGGGTGCAAGGCTATCTAATATTATTGAAAGGAAGTGTTGAAATAGTTTAGAACATCATCAAGGGAGAGAGATTTTAGGTTATTCCAATTGATACTTATCAGGATGTGAATGAAAGTCTGTGAGTTAACGTGGGGTAGGTTCCTAACATGTTTGAAGTGATGTGTTTTATGGAAAGGGGTGTAGTTCAAGTAACAAAGGCTGAAAGTTAATCACTTAATGTGTTGGGGAGGGTACCAGCTGACAAGATCTTAGTGGGGTCAGAAACTGGGATCAAGTCTAAGATTGAACCTTCCTTTCTACTGTTATTATATCTAGTGAGGATGGTGATAAGTTGGGTGAAGTGAAACAGGTTTATATTTGAGGATGGAATTTTTTAACTAATATTTAACCAGTTGATGTTCACATTGCCATGTATTATGGATTTGTTTTTTATGGTGTGGGAGACCTAAGATAGTATTTCTTCCAAAACTAGTGTATTACTACCAGGGGGAATATATAGAACTATGATACAAAGATTTCTTTGAGTTATTTATTTTTAGGAAAGATACTAGAATTTCAACATTGGAGATTTGTGGGATGTGATCACTATATGGGAATAAGTTAAAGATATTAGGGAAAAGGATGGTAACACTACCTCCTTTTTGTTTTGTTCTATCACCCATTATTGTATTGTAGTTAGGTGGGAGGGATTTTGAAATTATTATATTTGGTTTTAGCCATGTCTCGGTAGCTACAAGAATATCAAGTTTATTATGAGCTAACTAGGCATGCAGGTCAGTAGTTTTATTGACAATGCTCTGTAAGTTTAGTGTAGCAATATGTATTGATTTGTAGCAGTTTGCAGGGCTGGTTGTAGTAGGGTGGGTGGTAGTAGTAGCACCTGGGTTGGGATGGATGTTATCACAATGGAATAGTGTTGAAAAACTAAATGAGTGGGGATGTGTAAGAGTAGGTTGTTTAGAGATGAAAATGTGTTGTAGAAGGGAGAGGGTACAGTCTGAACAGAAAGTTGAATAGTTTTAGGGATAATAAGTATCTTAGAGCAGAGTAGTGGACAAATTTGATACAAGCTAGGGTGTATTTCAGAGTAGCTTTCAGATCGGGTTGGTAGGGAGGTGGTTCCAGATGTGTGTTTAGGAAAAATTAAGGTAGAGTTGAATAATGGGAGTTGTAGGAGTAGGGCCAGTAGTAGTATAGTATAGTATGACATAGGAAGACTATATCATACTATACTACCTACAAGGCTTCTGGTTTTAGAATTGTCTGGAAAGACCTCAATGCCACAAAGGAAGATATATTTTCTGCAGTTATGTGTTCCTTCCTTTGTGATGCAGAACAAGTTCTATGTATTTAAAAAGTGAAGTGTCCATGGTTAGTGTGTAACTTAAGGAGGAGGAAGGAATGGGAGACCATGGCTTAAGATTAGTTGCTGGTTCTAACACTGTAACTGAATGATTGAAGACTGCAGAAGTGGAAGACAAAACTTCAGTCAGGATTCTGATTTCATACGTTCCTCTCACACCATGGAATTGTTCTCATAGGGAGCCTTGTCACTGGAAGGATTATAAAAAAAAGATATTAATGCCAATACAGTCATTATAGTGAAACCTTCTACCATAATATAAACACTGTCCTGTGGGAGATAAGGCATGTCTTTGTTAATAAGATGGCCCTAAAGATCCATTTATTTCAAAAGGCAGTGTACCTGATTTCCATATCAAGACTATCTACACATCTGGGAAGTACTGATGAAATGTGCCGAATAGAAGAGCTCAAAGCCTTCAGAAATGATGCTTACATTAGCAGTTAGGGAAGTGAAATTTTGAACTCCCTTTAGTCTCAAGTGTGTAAGTGCAGGAACAAAGCACTTCACAAAAAATTGTGGGTATAACCAAAAAAGCCTTAAGGCAAGGAAGTAAACTAAAAACGAGACTGTACCACTATGATCCTCAAAAATTAAGAAGTAGATGTAAGCATCCTGCAGGGATGGCCTTTGGTTAACTGGTGCCCTAGGCAAAAAGTCTTCACAGCAATCCTCCCAACACCACCTGGTGCCCCCATCCTGGTCTGCCTACACCACCCAGATTACTAGAACAGTGCCCCTGCTAGAGCTGCATCCAAGATGGTCGTCTAGTTGGCCTGTGCCTAAGGCCAGCTAAGTCCTGCAGGTCCAGAGTCACTAGAGTGTCTCTTGTTGCAGAAAATGCACAGAGTCAAATTTTTTATGATCTTTTATATACTTGACTTGTTTCATGTAAGACATCATTATTTTCTATCTCAGTGACCGGTAAAAAGCACAAGTAAAACTCTACATGTCTATCTGCAGCTTCTACTGCTTTATATTGCTTAGATGTATAACTGATTTTGAAAGAACTTTCACGGTCAAGGACTTTACTGTCCTGGGACAAAAAAGTAATGGGGCCCTGCACCATACCTCTCAACTGTACAGATTTTTGCAGAATGTCTAGATTTTTGCCTCATATTTTTGATCTGTTTTTCAAAAAAATGTGGTTTTCTGGCAAATTTGTGGCAAATCATTAAAGACTGAAGTTTATAAAACAATGACAGAGATTTGAATTTCAGATTTAAAACCCTTCAGAAAATTCATGCTATTGCAAAACCTGTTATTCTATCAACTTTTTAAGTTTGTAAGAGCAATATTTAAAAATTGTCCCTATTTCTGGGCCTTTGCTCCACTTTTATTTATGCATTTTCCCAGATGTCTTGCTCAAAGAGGTTGAGAGGTATGCCCGGCACTCTAATGTAGTGCCTCCTCAGCTTTACATCTCTGAGCAATGATATGTTGTTAGATGATGTCACTAATCATAAAGTGATATTATGCCTGCTATGTGCAAGTCATATTGACGGGTAGGAGAGGGGGACTGTGAAAAATTAATTTTATTATGCCATAAAGCACTGTGCTGTTACTCTGATGCTTACTGTGATAGATTTGAAGTCTTCTTAAGACACTCAGTCTTGCTGGCTGGATTCTGCTGAAATCAAAGTCTGGTTATAATTGCATTCACAGTCTGTTTCATACAGAAACTTGCAGAATATACACTGATGAGAGAACATACTTTGCAGCACCTGTCTTTAAGAGCAATAACCAATAACTTTTATAATAAAGCACATGTACTTCTGTTATAGCTTCAGAAAATGTTCTACTTTACTTCTCATATACTACAGATGATGTGAGAGATATAACATTTACCTCAGGATAAAATGTGTCCCTACCATTACCCCTAACATAACTGGATTTAATACAGACTTTATATATATTTTTAGTTAAACACATGCCTTCTTGGTTTTGGAAAGATACTGCTTTGATGACGCAAATGCTGACTCATCTGTTCTTGTGCAAATGCTGATAAGTAAACTGTCTTCAAGGAAATGCCTTGTGGATTAGAAAAGTATATTTTTAAACTTTCTTAGAAAAACATGTCCTGTTGTCAGTTCTTTAAAGAAAGCAAATTACATTCTTGCCATGTCTGTAAGAAGTCAGCTGTCTTGATGTTTGTGTAATACACTCATAAGCAAGTTCCTTATTTTTTTAAGCCACAGTCATTTAGTATGGATACTAATCACATATTACTAAACTCTGTTTCTGCATTTAAGCAAGCTTTATCTTAATCCTTATTTATGTTGCATATTTGTAGCAAAGTTACTTTCAACCTTAATATATTGTTGAGCTTAATCTTACAATTCCCTCTTTTTATTTTTTATAGAAAACACATTAAGAAACAAAATCTTTAGTCCTCTTTTGATACAACAAGTCAAAATGCAATTTTACATAGTTAATACAATAATATCAAGTATTACTACTAAAACTGAATGTATTTAACAATTTTTTCTTTTACAGACCATTCTGTGAAAATATTTTATCAGTTATGAGCGTTGTCTGCTTTAGTTTTATTTTTTAACTTGATTAATTTATTCTTTTGCAATCAGAGAATTTAATTTATGATTTAGTACTCTTTTATTAACTTTTTGCACTCATCGAATTAACTCTTTACTTTTATTGATTATTTTATATCAAAAGATTAGAGATAGACTAATATCTATAAGAGACAAGAACTATGTGCCACTGCAAGCATCTATACACTGCTGAAAATATACAGTTTGAATGTCATTCCAACCATAACATTGTGGTCATTTCTCTGAACTGCCCATTAACATCTTGGTTGACAGTGAAGTGAACATAAAGTACTAAACTGGGCTTAGATTGAATGCAATTATTTCAGTATTTTTAATACTTGAGGATTTAAAAAAAACATGATGTGTATACCAAAGAATGTCTTGTGCATATCATAGGTTCATAGGTTCATAGGTTGGTACTAGGCTATCGGCCCTAGGGCCTATACAAGCCTAGCCATAACAATTCCCTGGCTATTTCTTCCCACATTATTTACTTTCCTGGATCCCTGTCTAGCAGGGCGACTGACGTGATCCCTGGGGTGAATTTCCTTTCTCCCATCCAATCGTCAAGGTTCCTCTTGAAGAGGTCCAAAGAGGCACTCTGCTTGACATGTATGGGCAATCTATTCCAGAGTCTGGGGAGTCTCTGGGTCAGGAACCTATCCCTCCAGCATGTTTTGTTTATTGTGATGACAAGGTTTAGATCCCTGGAGCATGTAGCTCTGAGGGATTGGGATTTCTTTAAGTGTAGCATGTCCAACAGCTCTGGGTTTGACATGGCCTTGTATGTTAAGCAGAGATCGCCTCTGAGTAGATGATATGTGACAGAGTATAGCTGGAGTTTTTTAAGGCGGTCAGCGTAGGGCATCTGCTTTAGGCCTGTGATTCTTTTAGTGAGGTATTTCTGAGGCCTTTCCAGTTGTTGCAGATGTCTTGAGAGGTACATACCAAATGGGGCGTTGTATTCTATAATGGGTCTAATGAGGGATGAGTACAGTGGGACAATGACCTCCTTTTTTCTGGATGAAAAGCCCTTCGTGATGAGGTGTACCACATAGAAGGATTTCCTGACTGTTGTGGCGATGTGGTTTTCGAAGGTGAGACCACTGTCCACCTGTGTCCCTAAGTCTCTTATCACACTTTCTGTGTTTAGTGTACTGCCACCTATATGGTAATTCATGGATACATGTTTTTTCCCAAAGGGGATAACAATACATTTCTTGGCATTGAGCTTGAGCCCATGGCTCTGGCACCAAGCATCTGTTTCTGTAAGGCCCTTTTGTAGAGTATCCACATCATTTGGGGATTCAATAATGACAATATCAGTCCATTAGATGTATGAAAACAATATTCAGTTTTCCTTTAACTGGGGTAACCAATAAGATTCCAACTTAAAATCAGTGGTAATATCACAACCCGACAAAATACTTTTGAACCTATTACAATGTATCCTGTACAGTATGCATTTGCACAGACTGTTTGCTATTCATGCATTTCAATCTAGCAGCTATCCTGGACTGAATTTTTTTAAACATGTTTTTCACATATATTTATTACTAGACATTAATTTCATTTGTACTGAATTATTTTGTATTTGTACATAGTACAATTCTACAAATTTAGTAACATTAACATGAAGCAAAATCTTGGAAAATTCTTATGTTTCTTTAGAAGTATCTAGTGAAATTGCCACCAGAGGCAACTATGCTTTTTGAATACCAACATTGTCTTGCCAAAAACATATTAAAATTAGTGACCATTCTTGCTCAGTTTTTACATATCTTTACTCTCTCTCTTGTATAGCTTTAATAAAGCAATTTTAAGCCATCCCTTATATAGCTTTATAGTTTAACAGGTTGTAAATACAATTTAATATTAATAACTATCATGATAGCTATTAGCAACTTGTAAAATATCTTATCCTGTCAGGTTTAATCCAGTATTTCTAATGCACTAATACCTGTTTTTCCCTCCCCCTGAAAGAGTATTGTCAAGAAGGAATGAGATATTATTTCTTCCTGTAGCTTTATTTTATACCCTTTTGCAATACTGCTCACACAGTCAGTGTAAAACTGAGAAAGTACTCCTCCCCCTGTAGTACTGCAGTATTGTTTATTTACTTTATAATGTATGTCAGCCCAACACTTTGGTTATACATTTGCTTTATTAGGTTATTAAACTATAGACCTTTGTCTGATTTGATCATCTTTTCTGTTGCCTTTGCTGTCTACTTCTAATAGTATTTATTTGTACCTTCCTGTATAATTGATTTGAACTGTATGTATATTATAACCCATCTGTTGGCTATACTTGATATAACTGAGTTTTTTTTACTTTTATCAGTGACATATATGCGCAATTGTGATGTTTTATTATAATTATCAAATAATGTTGCAGGTGAACATTTTAACTCAAGCCACTTGTCTGGCAGTTTCGTTTCTTATCTTATCTGCTCAACATTTCCTGTAACTTTTCATCCAGTCTAGGAAGGTCTGAGCACACATTTCAGTTAACCCTTTTAGCATTTTTCTTTTAATCATCTGTTAGTAAAATGCAGTTAGAAAACACTTAGTATTATATTTGTGATTTGTATAACTATGCAAACTAAACATTATTTTACAATTAGCTTACATATTTTTTAACTTTTGATTTCAGTATTTTTTATTTATTTAACTGCTCTGTCATTCATTTTACAAAGACTGTAATTTATCTTGTTAATGAATTCACAAAACTATGTTGCAATTAAGGGACATTAGGCTGATTATGTTGTTGCCGTTCATTTTTTGCTCTTCTGTATTTCTGTTTCTTTGAAACGACCCTTTAGTCTGAGCCTGCTGATGTCCCATTTGCTTTCTGACATGGAACTGTTTTGTCTGAGGGGTAATTCATAGGTTCATAGGTTCATAGGTTCATACTAGGCTATCTGCCCGAGGGCATTTACAAGCCTAGCCCATCGTTTAGTATGGGGAACTATACCCATTATTTTGCTGTGCCTCTGTCGAGCAGTGACACTGAGGTAATCCCTGGGGTATATCTGCGATCTCCCATCCATTGGTCAAGATTTCTCTTGAACAAGGCCAGCGAGGTGCTCTGCCTCACATGTACCGGGATTCTGTTCCACAGCATAGGGAGTCTTTGGGTGATGAATCTATCCCTCCAGCATGTCCTATTAATAGCGGTTTAAGTCTCCGCCCTTGTGGCTCTGATGGATCTAGATTTTTGAGGTGAAGCATATTCATCAAATCTGGGTTTGACATGGCCTTGTATGTTGAGCAAGGTCACCTCTGAGCATAGCGACTGAATAGAGCTGGAGTTCTTTCAGTCGGGCAGCATAGGATAGATTTTGAGACCCTTTATCCTTTTGGTGAGGAACTTTTGTGGCCTCTCCAGCTGCTGCAAGTGTCGGGTCAGATACATTCCAAATGGGGCATTGTACTCAATCATTGGTCTGATGAGTGATGAGTAAAGGGAGACTATAACCTCCTGATCTAGATGAGAATCCCTTCATGATAAGGTGGGCAATGTAGAAGGTCTTCCTAACTACTTTAGCTACATGGGTGTCGAATGACAGACTACTATCAACCTGGGTCCCCAGGTCCCTGATAACTTCTTCTGTGCTCAGTGGATTGCCTCCTATTTGGTAGCTAGGGGTAACCTTGTTTGAAGGGTATGACTATGCATTTTTTGGCATTTAACTTTAGGCCGTGGCTCTGGCACCAGTTATCCATTACTGTGAGACCCTTCTGAAGGATATCTGTGTCAGATGTGTTTTCTACTATAGTTTGCAGTCATCTGCAAACTTTGTCAGCCATAACCCTCCTGTGTTTGCTTGTACTTCAGAAAAGTAGATGCCAAACAAGAGTGGGCCCAGGACTGAGCCCTGTGGGACACCACTTGTGACAGGCTTTGAGTCTGACATGGCGCCAGCAACTCTGACCCTGTGGGTTCTGTCACTCAGCCAGTTTTCAACCCATCTTGTGATGTATGGGTTAACATTTAAGCTGATGAGTTTTTCAATGATACCCGAGTGGGGTATTGTATCGAAGGCCTTAGCCAGATCGAGGTAGGCTGTATGGACTGCCTTTCCCTCATCAATGGCTTTGGTGACTGTTTGAAAAAGTCAACCAAGTTTAAAAGGCATGATCTGCCTTTGACAAAGCCAAACTGGGTTGGATCCAAAGTCTGCAAATTCCCAATGTCTTTATTTATGAGGTCCATTATGATCCTCTCCATGGCTTTGCAGATAAGGCTTGTCAAGCTAATGGGCCGGTAATTACCAGGGTCAGTGGAGGCACCGCCTTTGTGAAGTGGGACCACAGTTGCAGTGTGCCACTCCATCCAGAGGTAAGACTTTGATTAAACAGCTGTCCTAGCTGTGGGTTTAATTCCTCATTGAGTTACACCATCAGGTCCCATGGATGCTGTGTTTTTGAGAGCAGTTCTCACTTGGGCTGGAGATGTTTGGGGGCTGCAATCATTTGGTATAGATATCTAGTTTGCACTGAACCTGTCAGCCAGTATGTTGGCAATGTCTGTAGGATCAGTAATCTTCACATCATTTTGAACTAGTTCTGAGCATATCTGGGAGTTTCCTCCTAGGTTTCTAACATAGCTAAAGAAGGCCTTATGATTGTCTTTTGAGTCTTTAGCTATTTTCTCTCGAAATTTGCTTTGGATGATTTTATGAGAGCTCTTAGTTTTTACTTATAGTGATCAAGGGTGTCTTACCTTTTAAGGATTTTGCTCTATCTTGTAGTAGCTTCCTCCTTTTGTTGTAGAGTTTGTTTATGGCTGGGGTCCACCAGACTGGGCGCTTGCCTTTGGTACAAAGAGTCTTTGTTTTGCTTGGGATTGCCTTATCCATGCAGTCCTGCAGGTGCTGGTAGAAGGCATTTGTAAGTGATTCAGCGGCTTGAGTACTGTTTTCCTTCTTTCGGGGACCTTAAAGGAGACCACACTAGTCTTTAGAAGTGTGAAGTCGGCTTTGGGAAGTTCTTTACTGTGGTCTTTTTATTTCAGGTGGGGTGGGATGAGGACCTCCAGCGAGATTAGTTTGTGATCTGATCTCACCAGTGAGGGGTATACTTCGGTGTTGAACATTGTGCTCCCATGTTCATGATGATGAGATCAAGTATGTTATCTCCTCTTGTGGGAATGGTGACTAGTTGTTCCATGGCATTTGAGTTTATGAATTCCAGGAACTTTTGGGCTAGGGTGTTTGGGCTTGAGTAGTGTTCCCAGTCTATATTTGGGTAATTGAAGTCACCTAGTATGATGGTGTTTGGTGATACATTTATCCCCTCTAGTGTTTTCAGGAAGGCCATGTGAGGTTCCTGTGTTTGTGAGGGTGGCCTGTAACATGCTACTATTTGCAGAGCAGTCTTGCCTACGGTTAATTGCACCTGGATGGTCTCCGATGCATCATGTGTTGCCACCAGTCTTGAGGTGTGGGTGTCCTTGATGAATATGGATACCCCCCCTCCTTTCTTGGTATTTTCCTGATTTTGGGGCGGAGCATGATATGAGGTAAAACCTGATAGCGCTGGGGTGCTCTCAGGAGCCTTGAACCAGGTTTCTGTCACAGCACAGACATCGATGTTCTCCATACTGAGAAGGGCCCGTGCATTTTGAGATTTAGACTTCTGGCATTGAGCAGCATTACCCTTAGTTTATTTCCTTTTTGTGTTCTAGGGTGGTAGGTTTAGAATTTGAGCCTTGCCTAAAAAAGGCACTATGGGGGTGGCAAGAGCCTTTGCCAATATCCGGAATCCCAGGGGTGACAGGTGCAAGCAGCATGGCTTGTCCAGCATGTCATCCCAGGCAGACAGATACTGGATCCCCTTTGAATGACACCAGTGTTTAAGCCAATTGTTAAAGCTGATCATCTTATCTCTGTATTGTGGCATCATTCTTGGTGAAGGTAGGATACTGCTCAAGGTCAGGGTCATACCTGCCTGGGCTACATAATCAGAGAGCTCCTCAATGTCTCTTTTCATGTAGTCCAAGGAGGTGCGTCTCAGGTCGTTTACACCAGCGTGGACAATGACTGAGTCATATTTGTACCTGCTGTTGAGAGACCTGAGTGCTTGCGTTATGTGGCGGATTCTAGCGCCCGACAGACAGCTTACTGTGACCTTCTCCTTACTCAGTCTGGTGGCGGGACATCAGTGTGTCTGACTATGGAGTCACCAATGACTAGTGTGTCTGGCATTGTGTTTGGGGCTGTGACTGTTTGACACTCTGACTGTGAGGTCTATGTGTTGCAGGTGTTGTGTTCTGAGGTGGTGGTTTTGGGTGTCTGCTTTGGTGGCCTCTGCTGTTTTGGTAGATTTTGATCAGAGCCTCGAGTATGTCTTTGTGTGTTTATGTGTATGATTTGAGGTTGTAATGGTACTATGTGAGACTGGGTCTATAGTGTGTGTGGTAACCTTCCCTCCTGACTGGTCTTGCCAGTCCTGTGTTGAGAGAGCTCAGCCTCCAGTTTGGCCGTATAGTTGCATCTCTCGCATGTATTTGTGTTTTGTGGGAGGAGGAGAGGGTTGTCTGTGTACATGAGGCAATTGTAACATTGCCTCAATATTCCCAGGTTCACCAGCTGAGCAGGAGATGACACTAGCAACTGATCCTCGACATGCTAGAAGGATAGACAAAAACTTTAAAAAGATTCCGGAGGATGTGGGTGACCGAGAAATGGGGGGTTGCCTTTTTGGGGTGCTATCTATAAGAGTGCCGTATCAAGGTAATAAGTACTGTAGGAGCAAGTGCTAGGTTTAACAGATAGAGAATAGTCTACTTAGAGTCAAGTAGAGATGATCTTTTTAGTTATAGGATACGCTGATTAGATGAGTAGTATAGGTCGAGGAAGGTAGTTTCAAGGGAAAATTTGAAGAGTGGACTTTAGGTAGCCCAAATAGTTTAAACCTGCTTAACCGGAGCTGCCCTAGTGTGCAACAGTGGCAACTCCGCTTATAAATCTAATTAATCTTGGCTAAAAGCGTGCTTTATAGCAGGGGCTGGAAAAGACAGGAAATGACCCAAAATGGCCAATAAACTACAAGTTACTGCCTTAAACCACTCCTCTGAGGACAAACAGGCAGTTCAGTACTCCCTACTCCCACTAGTGAGTAAAGAAACTACCCCTTGACCAAACAAGGAAAATGGAGAAAACAGGAACCAAGACAAAGCCCAGGGATCAGCAAAATCTGGTCTCTGGAACACTAGTTTAGGAAAGTATGGAAAGCAAGGATATTTTTTGTTTTTCAAGTTTTTTACAGAAAAGCAGAAAACACAATAAATGCTATGATTTTCGATTAAATGCTATCAAAAGCTAGTACACTTGAGTGTATTAGCCTGTAGTTTAACTTTTAGGCAAAACTTAAACTAGCAAGTGCAGTAAACAGTTTTAACTTATAAACACAGAAAAACAGTGCAAACTTTGATAAAATAAGCAGAAACAGTAGTCGAAAGGCACAAAAAGTCGAAAAAAGCCAAGAAAAATACTTAAAATCTGGAAAGGTAGTCTTTTCTGGTCTCTGCTGCTAGAGGAACACTGCTGACCACCACGAGGAGCTGTGCTGAGTTCTCAATAGCTGGAAAAGCCCGCCAAAATGTGCTTTATAGCAGGGGCTGGAAAAGACAGGAAATGACCCAAAATGGCCAATAAACTACAAGTTACTGCCTTAAACCACTCCTCTGAGGACAAACAGGCAGTTCAGTACTCCCTACTCCCACTAGTGAGTAAAGAAACTACCCCTTGACCAAACAAGGAAAATGGAGAAAACAGGAACCAAGACAAAGCCCAGGGATCAGCAAAATCTGGTCTCTGGAACACTAGTTTAGGAAAGTATGGAAAGCAAGGATATATTTTTTTTTTTCAAGTTTTTACAGAAAAGCAGAAAACACAATAAATGCTATGATTTTCGATTAAATGCTATCAAAAGCTAGTACACTTGAGTGTATTAGCCTGTAGTTTAACTTTTAGGCAAAACTTAAACTAGCAAGTGCAGTAAACAGTTTTAACTTATAAACACAGAAAAACAGTGCAAACTTTGATAAAATAAGCAGAAACAGTAGTTGAAAGGCACAAAAAGTCGAAAAAAGCCAAGAAAAATACTTAAAATCTGGAAAGGTAGTCTTTTCTGGTCTCTGCTGCTAGAGGAACACTGCTGACCACCACGAGGAGCTGTGCTGAGTTCTCAATAGCTGGAAAAGCCTGCCAAAACGTGCTTTATAGCAGGGGGCTGGAAAAGACAGGAAATGACCCAAAATGGCCAATAAACTACAAGTTACTGCCTTAAACCACTCCTCTGAGGACAAACAGGCAGTTCAGTACTCCCTACTCCCACTAGTGAGTAAAGAAACTACCCCTTGACCAAACAAGGAAAATGGAGAAAACAGGAACAAGACAAAGCCCAGGGATCAGCAAAATCTGGTCTCTGGAACACTAGTTAGGAAAGTATGGAAAGCAAGGATATTTTTTTTGTTTTTCAAGTTTTTTACAGAAAAGCAGAAAACACAATAAATGCTATGATTTTCGATTAAATGCTATCAAAAGCTAGTACACTTGAGTGTATTAGCCTGTAGTTTAACTTTTAGGCAAAACTTAAACTAGCAAGTGCAGTAAACAGTTTTAACTTATAAACATAGAAAAACAGTGCAAACTTTGATAAAATAAGCAGAAACAGTAGTCGAAAAAAGCCAAGAAAAATACTTAAAATCTGGAAAGGTAGTCTTTTCCTATCATATTTTGATACTTTCAGAAAGAATATTTGATTAATATTTTGCATAATTATTCACTTTTTTTCCAGTTGCCACAGAACTGATACCATAAAGAAAAAGACCTTATCCAGAGGTATGTTTATTATCCTGGATTTTTCATCATATGGAAATCTTAACCATGCATGCATTCTTAGAAATATCTTGTCTTTCACACCCTTTGGAAAAGATTGTGTTCTTAACCATGCATGCACACTTATAAAAAGAACCAGGAATATCAGCTCAAAATCTGCCCTTTACTGTATCACCCTCACATATGACCATATGAGGGTCATAGGTTCATAGATTCATAGGTAGGTACTAGACTATCTGCCCGAGGGCATTTATAAGCCTAGCCAGAGTATGTTGGCTTTTGCCACCCTATTGATTAATTAACTGATCCTCTGTCAAGCAGAGCCAATGAAGTGATCCCAGAGGTGTATTTTCTGTTAGCCATCCACTCATCAAGGTTTCTCTTGAAGAGTGTTAGTGAAGGGCTCTGCCTGATGTAATTTGGAATTTTGTTCCAAAGCATGGGGAGTCTCTGTGACAGGAATATATCCCTCCAGCATGATCTATTTAATGCTGTGGCAAGGTTTAGCTTACTAGAGCATGTGGCTCGCAGTGACTTGGATTTCTTTAGGTGGAGCATGCCCATCAATTCTGAGTTGGACATGGCTTTGTAAGTCAGGCAGAGATCACCTCTGAGTAAGCGATATGCCACTGAGTACAGCCGGAGGTTTTTTAGTCGGACTGCATAAGACATATGTTTGAGGCCAATAATCCTCTTGGTGAGGTACTTTTGTGGTCTTTCCAGCTGTTGGAAGTGTCTTGTGAGGTACATCCCAAATGGGACATTGTACTCTATGATGGGTCTAATGAGTGACGAGTAGAGTGGCACTATAACCTCTTTATTTCTAGATGCAAACCCTTTAGTAATTAGATGGGCCACATAGAAGGATTTCCTAACTATTTGGCAATATGATTGTCAAAGGAGAAATTACTATCTACCTGGGTCCCCAGATCTTTTATTACCTCTTCTTTATTAAGGGGGCTGCCACCTATGTGGTAATTCGTGGGTGTTTTGTTTTTCCCAAATGGGATGACTGTACATTTTTTGGCATTTAGCCTGAGGCCATGACTTTGACTCCAGGTGTCCGTCTCAGTAAGGCCCTTTTGGAGGATGTCCGTATCAGCCAGTGAGTCAGTTATGGCTCCCAGTTTGCAGTCATCGGCAAACTTAGTTAGCCATAGTCCTCCTGTGTTTGCCTGTACTTCTGAGAAGTATATGCCAGGATGACTGAGCCTTGCAGGACACCACTTGTTTCTTCGAGCGCATGCATTTTGAGATTTAAACTCCTGGCGTTGCGTAGCATAACCCCCAGTTTTTTGTTAATTGTGCTGTTTACGGAGGTGGGTTTGACTTTTCAGCCTTGCATAAAAAAGGCACTATGGGGGCAGTAAGAGCCTTGGCCAGTATTCGAAGGCCTAGGGTTGACAGGTGCAAGCCGTCTCTTGCAAAGCAAAGTGGCTTGTCAAGCATGTCTTCCCAGGCTGACAGACACTGGATCCCCTTTGAATGAAACCAGAAGCTTAGCCAATTGTTGAAATTTATCATTTTTTCTTTATACTGAGATATCATTCTTGGTGAGGGCAGGATGCTACTCAGGGTCACGGTCATACCAGCCTGGGTTGCATAATCAGAGAGCTCTTCCATGTCTGTTTTCTTGTAGTCCAGGAGTTACGTTCACACCAACATGAACAATGACAGAGTCATATTTGTACTTGTTCTGGAGTGACCTGAGTGCCTGTGTCATGTGGCAGATTCTGGATCCCGACAGGCATCTAACAGTAACCTTCTGCTTGTCCAGCCTAGTGAGGTGGACATCAGTGTGCCTGACTAAAGAGTCACCTGTTACTAGTGTGTTAGGTATATTATTTCGCCTTAAGGGCTGTGATTGTGTGGCACACCGATTTTGTGTTTTATGTGTTGTCTGGTTTGTGATGGGAAGTGCAGGTTGTTTGGGTGTCTGCTTTGGAGTTCTCTGATGATTTTGCAGGTTTTTATTTAAAGCCACCAAGTATGATTTTGCGTATTTATGTGTATTTTTTGTCAGTGCTGTTTTAGTAGGTCTGTGTGTGGCTGGAGGTGTGGTGCAAGTGTTAACCTTCTCCTCTTGACTGTCTGTTCCAGTCTTGGTTGGGGACAGTTTAGCTTCCAGTTTGGCTGTATAATTGCATCTCTTGCATATGTTAGTGTTTTGTGGTAGGAGGAGAGGGTTGCCTGTGTACATGAGGCAGTTGTAACATTGCCTCAGGATACCCAGATTCACCAGCTGGACTGGAGAGTGCATCTGAAGTTGCCCTTTGGTCATGCCTGAATAGTAGGGTGAGCTGCTTAGTCGCTTGGTTGGTGAGGGGTGAATAAAGAGCCTTGCCCTGCTGGGCAATCAGTGTCAGGGTATATTAGTGCTTGCTATTAGGTCTGAGCAAGTGCTGGGCTGTAAGATGCTTTTTGAGTGCTTAGGCTCAGAGTTAGACTAGTTTAAGGGAAAAACTGAAGAGGAAACTTAGTGGAGCCGGGAATAATTTAACCGTAGCTAACTGGCACTGCTCAGTGTGCAAAACCGTGCAAACATGGTTTTTGTAGTAGGGAAATGAAAGAGATAGAAATTAGCCCAAATGGCCAACAAACTACTAACTTCTGGGCTGGAACCACTCCTGCAGGGACAGATAGGTTGCTCAAAGCTCCCCTCTCTCTCACAGGAACAGAGAAACTTCCTTCTATCCAAGTAAGGTATGGGCAACTCAGAAACTAGTATCACAGCCGTGAATTCAGCACAAGCCTGAAAACTGGACTATACTAGCTTAGAAAGGTGGGAAACAGGGATTTTTTTTTTTTGAGACAACTTTATCAGCTTAACTTTATCAGCTCTTCCAATCAGTTTTGACATTTTTCCCCAAGACAGTCATATACAATTTCTTTATATAAATCATCAGGTTATTGTAAGGTATCAGACTGGTATGTTGTAGGTCTGGTAATCTATAACCCTGATTCCAATCAAGTACAATCAAGACATCTGTCAAGTACATTGTGTTTTTTTTTCTGAAGTTTTTTTTGTTACTATTATTAATGCAGGTATTATTGCATTTGGACCTGATACTTTAATGCTCTTATAGTCAAAATAGCTGAAATTTAACTTGTTTTCAGATTCATCTAGTACCTTGTACTCCTTTTTGATGGCACTATTCATAATGCAGAGATGACAGCTAACAGTTTATGAGATTCTAATTTTTTATAGCATAGCTAGCATCGAGTATGATTAAGGTAGCAGAGTATACCAAGGCATCTACCAAAGTAATCCAACTTCTTAGGAGCAGGTTGCATGGTATCACATGCTTGCACCAATTCATGAAAATTCAAGAGTAATCAGTATGTGCAGTTTTAACCAGAGGCTTTGAATGATCCTGTTTATGAAGCTCTTTACTTTTTTTACAGAACAGACTTAACCATGCACTAGACAGAGAACTGGCTTTGCAGCGCCACTACCGCAGACACATGAAGAGAAAGAATGGCAAAATAAAGTACCCAAGTTACATATGTGCAGGGATTTGCTCATGACAACTTGTAATGACAGAGTTGTATCAGTCCATTGGACTCCCACAAAGATTCTAGCAGCACTGCATGCATTTTGTACTTCAAACAATGCATGCTAGCCTGCCAAAGCTACTTGAAAAACAGAAGGCAATGTGAATGCACTTATTATGTGCACATGTAGCGCATAGACTGCAATTGTACTCTGAATTCAGGAAAAAAGCATGCTTGCCAAACGCTATTCCAGGAAAGTGCCAGCATGGTGCCAGAAAGGTGCTTTTGTTAAACGCGCCTCACCCATATTAAACTCTATTCTGTTGGTAGAGAATTAACAGCAGGGACCATAACAGAACAGTGTCAGGAACTGAAAAATAACTTTAAAATATTAAGCACTTCATTCAGCCTTTCTTTTCTTCAGCCAAATGAAGTGTTAAATTGCTGCTTTTTCATCTTCTCTCTGCCAGTCTGTGGTGGCCGCTGTCTGTGTGGCTGCGGTATGTGTGTTATAGCTTTTAAAGCTATAAAACAGATAGAACTTCTACACTTTCTTCTTTAACTATTGTAATTCATAGAAGCGGTTTAAGCTCTATGCACTACAAAGAATAATGACCAAGTCATTTTGAACATAACTGTTTATGAAAAGTGTTCTTGACATGGATGTCAAATTTCACCTCTTGATTTTCACTCTTTATGTGAATTTTTTGACATCCATGTCTAAAACTCATAACAAACTGGTTGTTATCAGAGAACGTATTGTAATCCTGTATATTGTGTCTATAATATTACTGCCACCTTCATAGAGCATTCTGCCCATAGTGGCAATGTTACCCCAACCATGGAATACCTGGACCATGAGTTAGGTTTATAAAAGCATTGTTCAATGAAATGTGCAAACCTTGAAATCTGGAAACACTCCCTAACTAAGAGTATGCTTCACTCACTGGGCTGTTGTAGTGGATGGATGAGATATAGAAAACATTACAATGGTAAATATATGCCCATTCTGTTTTAGCAAGTGTTTGCTTTAAGTGTGATGTAGACAGAATGGTAGTTACCCTAAAGTGTAACTGACAAATTACTCCTCATTTGTTTTGGGGTGCCTGCTTGGTCTGAATGAATCTGATCTCATTAAGGTCCTCTTGTGATTCATACTGTCCTGATGACAGCAGATCACTGCAGAGGTAAATAGACTTACTAACTCTAGCTGTAACCTTTCTAAGAGGGGTTGTGTACTTCTGCACTCAAAATATGCAGGGTTTGCCCCAGACCCATGATCTCTAAATAGACTACCTCAAAGTTTGCACTAATATAAAAAAATAAGTCACCTATTTCCTTTTCTCCAAGTTGGTGTGACCACAGAGGTTGTACAGGTAGAGACTGCATGCTATAGGGGCAGAGTGCTCACATCTGGGGTATATAGGGCACAGCATCCTCTCCCACTGAAAACATTACCATAAAAATCTTAATAGCGTAACTTTGTCATGATGGCCTACTGGATGGTAATAAGATTATCTGTATTAGGAGTGGCACATTACAGTTAACTTCAGTAAGACTAAAATAATCCATTTCCACATGTACAGCATGTCTTCTCTTTCTGTACTTGTGTTACTCTATTCTTGTTAAGTTCAAATGCTTTGCATTTAATTGGCTGATATTTATAAAGACTGTTTCACGGTCAAGCAAATTAACGTAACAACAGTCCTTCCTACTTATACCATTGCATAATCATTTAAAAACTCACAGGTATTAACAAGCTCAGTAACATACTCAGACTGCTGACCAGTGAAGCATATTATTATTGTGGTAACTGGACAGCTTGCTTATATTCTTTGGTTATTTTCCTGCTTTGGTGTTAGTCTGAACATTAAGCTGTATATTTCTACTTTTCACTACTTAGCTACTTACATTGCTCTTATATTGATGTTATTTTACATCTATCCATGTCTTATCCTTGCTTACCCTTTGGCAACTGCTAAAATGTAAACGATACTTTATAGTGAAACTAAGATTGCTAATTGTTGCTCCTATTATATACATTTTGTTATATGATAAATATTGCTACTCGTCATTTGTACTTGACGGTGTGAAGTAAATTGCAAACTATTATGTAAATGTTATTTGTGGAGCTTTTCTCCCTGGGTCTCCTCTGAAAAAGGACCCATGTCCAATTGCAATTTCCCAGTAACCAAACGTAAAATAAAATTAATAATAATAATAATAATAATAATAATAATAATGATGCATGTCTTAAGTTTTACTGATGTTTGCTGTACTTTGTAAATGCTGCACTGCTGTGTATTATGTAGTGTCTGCATGATAGTGCCATTATACTTATTCATCAGGTTATCCAAATTGTTGTCTTTTTCACTTGATAACTTGACATCATATAGAACATAGGCCACAGATGCACTGCTATTCATTTGCACTGAATATTTCTTTATAGTACAGCAGTCCTTCCATGGCTACTTTGTTTTTGGTGGCTTGGCTTTCACTGTTATGTCTGTTTGTGTGCTTCAGGAATACCACCAGGTGTTTTTGGCATGGTCGTCTGTGTCTGACCCAGTGAATGGATTATCTCATGCCAGTGGACAATTGGTTCTTCTTTACTTTGCTGGTTTGCTGTGACCCAGTTTGATATGGTTGTCTTATATGTATCGGCCTATTGCCAGTTTATTTTCTCCAAATGATTAGGTAATTTACACACCCTGTCAGGAATGGACCCCATTCCTAGTTCAGGCTAAAACTGAAATTCATGAAATCGGTATTGTTTTAGTCTTTGTTGTTAGCAAAGGTTGCTCCTCTCGGTACCCACACTGCACCCAGCAGCATGCACCTGCAGTTGTGCATTACTCTGACAACATGACTTTTACATACATAAATCATAGAATGAGTTGTAACAGATCTTCTTGTTGTTTTACTTTGAGATAATTCAGTGAGATGTTGGAAAATTTATATTATTTAGAGACTTGCATCCTTTGTGTTTGTTACAGGATCACTTGCAATGCCACTGGATTACTTCCAGCTCATCATCTATAAAATCTTCTGCAAACATTTTGATATTGCAAGATGTGGCTGTTATATTTATAGAAAGCCAATTTCATATGTATGATGTGCTTATCCAAATATCCTTTATTTTGCATTAGAATAATTGTATTTTGAATTATATAAGCCCTGTTGTCTCTCCCATTGCAATTTCAATGGTTAACCTTTGCTTCTGCTAAGTGACACTAAACATTCTATTAGTCTGCATATCATTTAATTTGCATATTCCAAAATTTCATCTGGTAACCTTTTTCTTAGCCACAACTGCTTTTCAAATCCCAACATAATTTCTACTTTGATTGACTAATCACAGTTTGAAATGGAATTTGATGATACTTGTGAGGTGAAAAACTCTCTTAACACCCCCGTCATAATGGAGTTGTGACTCCATTCATCCCCTTAGTTATAATAATAATGAACTCTAAATCTGCAGAACCTTGAGGACAGGGAGATTGTATTCTGTGTATCTGAACTTTTTTTCATTTAGAGAAAATTATCAGTTAAATCAAAGTCAAAGAAAACTTTATTGTCATTCAGGGCTACACCATAGGGTAGCAAAACGAAATTGGGATGCTTCCTTCCCAGTGCAAAAACATACATACACAGAATAATAATAATAATAACATAATATAAAATAAAAGTAAAAATAAAATAACATGATAACATAATGACCAGACATACTTTACATATAAATAGAATTGAGTAACATGTGCATGACCTTACTATAACATAAGAACTAAGCAGCATATGGATTGGTCAGCATGAATATTGCACAATGTAATTTATATTGCACTTCATAGAGTCCTACAGTAAGGCAAAGTGCACATCAGTTAGTTATTCCACATAGGTTTAGAGGTTCATAGGTGTGTACTAGGCTAATGGCCCTGGAGCCTTTACAAGCCTAGACCATAGGATTACCCTGGCATCGTGCCACCTGACCTTAGTTCGCAGTACCTCTGTTGAGTAGAGCCACTGGAGTAATCCCCAGGGTGAATTTTGTTTTTCCCGTCCACTCATCAAGATTTCTCTTGAAGAGGGCCAGTGAGGTGCTCTGTTTGACATGTATGTGATGTCTATTCCATAGCATGGGCAGTCTCTGAGTTATAAACCTGTCCCATCAGCATGGTCTGTTGATTGTGGTAATGAAGTTGAGGTCTCTGGCATGTGTGGTGTGGAGGGATTGGGATTTCTTTAGATGTAGTATTTCTAACAGAGCTGGGTCAGACATGGCTTTGTAAGTCAAGCATAGATCACCTCTAAGTAGGCGATATGAAACAGAGAATAGTTGGAGTTTTTTGATTCTGTCCATATAGAACAAGTATTTAAGGCCTAGGATCCTCTTTGTGAGGTACTTTTGTGGCCTCTCCAGTTGTTGCAGGTGTCAAGTGAGGTACATGCCAAATGGGACATTGTACTTGATGATTGGCCTAATGAGGGAAGAGTAGAGGGAGACAATGACCTCTTTCTTCCTCGATGCGAATCCAGTGGCGGCTGGTGACTTCAAATTAAAGGGGGGGCTGCAGTAGACAGCTGAATGGGTGGGACCAATTGGGAAGGGGTGTGGCCAACTAGCAAGGGGTGGGGCTATGCTCAAAACCACAACAACTGGAACTTTAATTAAATACACTGCCCTGGATGCCAAACCGTGATTACAAGAGTCCAATCAAGACAACACTAAGTGTAGAAAAAACATATTTCAATGCACTGGCTACATGACAACTTACTTAATATCTAGATGGAAACACAAAGGATGTGAGGCATGAAAAAATGAATTACTTTTTAAATACATTACTGGAATGCCCGTCAAAATCAAGTATATAAAACAAGCATCCCTCAACTCAAGCCACTTCTTGCACTGCAGTTCTAATTATAATTTATATTCAGCTTTATAAAATTACCAAGTAACATGCTGAAAGAAGCAATCTGTGTGATACCCCCACTTGTAAATATGTTTCTTATCCAAAAAAGACCTGCTGCCTGACAACAACTATCTACTTGTTTCATGGGGAAGACATGATCAAAGTAAAAAATGAACAGCAAACAAGAAACACGCTCAAGATAAATTGCTTAAAGGATTACTGCACAGGTTATGGACCACACATGATAGATTGGCATTCTGTTTAGTTTACAGTTAAAGCCTGCAAAGATGACTGCAAGTCTCCAACAAATGTAATGAGCTTCTGAAAATACTGTAATCCTGTCCTTTATTGCAAATACTGTCATATGCATTTCAATACCTAAGGCTTATACGTTATCTAGTTATGTAAATATTCTCTGCATGGCAACAACGGAAAGGCTTTCAATGTTGGTAATTCTAATTATTTAACAATATGCTTATTAAAGCTTACTTGCATCTTACAATCTCCGACAAGCTTACCTGATGGTCATTAAAGCATTGCTACTTAAACACAGAGCAACAGGGCACTGCGACAGCATGCATTTTCTGAATAATAAGAAGCATAAATCAACAGTATAAAAATATGACAGAAAACCAGAACATTCTGCAAAATCAAGGACAGATGAAAAGCCATGGTTGTACTTGTGGTCTACATTAGATGGGGGGAATACTCTGCACACTTAACTGCATAACTGCTCCTTGCCTTGCTTGAACACATCGCGAGCCACTACAATGGGGCATGGGGTGCAACAAGTATGTCACAATTTGAAATGTCTCTGGCTGACTGTGACAGCTCTGACACTCATACCTCTCAACCACAGAGCAAGTAATCTGGATAAAGCCTTACACAGAAGTGGGACACAGGTCCAAAACTAGGGACAATTTTAAAATATTGCTCTTATAAACTTAGAAAGATAATAGAATAGTAGTAGGTCTTGCATAAGTATGAATTTTCTTAAGGGTATGAAATCTAAAACTCAAATGTCTGCCATTATTTTCTAACTTCAGTCTTTAATGATTTGCCACTAATTTGCCAGAAAAACACAATTTTATGAAAAACAGACCAAAAATGTGATGCAAAAATATAAAATTGCCACACAATACAGCTGGGATCCTGTCAAAGAAGGGACACCTTTTTAATATTAGTACTGTTAACTTGAGCAGCTGACAAAATAAGAGCATCTTCGTGCATTTCTGAAATAAAAGCAAACTATAACTCTGATCATTAAAGTTATTTATAATTGTAAACACTCCACATTTTCTTTCAAAATTGCATTTTGCGGAGGGATTATTAGGGGGAGAGCAACATTTTGAGCCAAAATTGGGGACGGTTGAGGTTTGGATATTCATAATTCTATAAAGCAATTTATTTGCACATACCACTCAACTTCTTAATGCAGGAAATCTGGACAAGGCCAAATATATTGGGGAAACATACAAACAGTACTAAAAATTGCTCTTGTATAAACTTAAGACAGTTGATAGAATAACAGGTCTTGCTTTAGCATGCATTTTTCTGATGGTTATGACATCTGAAACTCAATGTCGGTCATTATTTAGTGACTTCATTCCTAAATGATTTGCCATAAAACCACATATTTTATGAGGAACAAACCAAAACTAAGAAGCAAAAATCTATTCATTCTGCAAAAATCTGGACAGTTGAGAGGTATAGTTCAGCCAGGGCTGTCTGAGTTTGTTGTCCCTCCCCCCCTCACAAACTCATGGTCGAATGGAGCCCCCCCCCTGCAGCCATTCCAATGTCCCATTCCTTGGTTATTTCACCCCATTTACCATAAACACTGTAATGTGCATACGGGCCACAAAGTTGCAGTGGTTGTCATTGTTGCCTCACAGCAACAGGTTCTCCGGTTCAATCCTTGGCTGGGGTACCTTCTGTGTGGAGTCTGCATGTCCTTCCTGAGGTCGTGTGGGCTTCCTCGTGGTGCTCTGGTTTCCTCCCACATCCCAAAGACATGCTGCAGGTGGATTGGACACTCTAAATTGGCCCTAGGTGTGTGTGCGTGTGTGTGTGTGTGTGTGTGTGTGTGTGTGTGTGTGTGTGTGTGTGTGTGTGTGTGTGTGTGTGTGTGTGTGTGCCTTCTGTGGAAGGTTAGGTAGCGGGCTGGCAACTCAACACTGTAAAACTCCACTGCCAATCATGAGCAGACAGGTGATCTGCTGTGGTGACCCCTAACTGGGAAAAGCCAAAAGAAGAAGACTGTAATGCGCATACTGCTTTACTTCTGCGATGATTTGAATTTCATTTGAAAGTTTTATTTTGCATTTTACAGTATAAACCCGGACAGATATCTGTTAAACAAAGCAATGCAGTCTCACAATGAAAATAGACTTAGCATTAAAACTTCTCTGATCTTGAAACTCACATTCATTGAAACAGCATTGAAACCCACATTCAAAAAAAATACATTTTGCCAGTGACAGATAAAAATTTACTTTGAGCTGTTTTCAAATCATAGGCCCCTTGAACATGAAACATACACATGCTCTTTGATACACCTTCCTGACCTTGTACAATACAGTACAGTTGTTATATGGCATTTTAAATGTATTGTTTTGAACATTTTTCCAGTAAACAATGAAACAAAATGCATGCACCAGTAATGACAAAACTGCCCGATTTAGAACATTTCCATCATAAAAGTCTACTCGAACTCCTGCAGTTCACCAGTATCAGTAAATATGCACAATCTCTGAAGAAGTAAAAGCCATCTAAAAAATTCCACATTAAAGAAATCTGTAACTAATGAAGAGGTTGCTGCTAGCAAACAACTTTATATGTCATTGTTTCATCTACAAAAAAAGTGCCTATTACCCTTGAGGAATAAATTGCCTATGTTGCATTAAAAAAATGATAAGCTAGTAATATCGCAATAGGGAATGGATGGCAAACTGATAACAGGTTCATAGTTACTAGGTATCTTTCCCAAAAAGGACTTCAGCATCCACCCCCTTTACAAGGCAGTACAGTATCAGCAATGCATTTACCTATTGTGGGAGTAGAACCCACACCCGTCTGCATCAAAAGCAAGTACACTACCTGTTGTGCTATTAACAATGCAAGCCAAGTCAGCATAAGTAGCATTAAACTTTTGATCCCCTGCAGCTCTCAGCTCCTTGTAAAATCTACTTGACACTTAGCTGTATCTCTGAACTTTGCAGCACAAGAAATCTGGAAAAAGCCAAAATTTATTGGGGGCGGGACAAAAGCCCAAAAAACAGGGACACATTTTACACATTGCTTGTATAATGTTGGAAAGTTACTAGAACAAAATGTTGTGTTACCACCATACATTTCACTGCCAAGTCTTGAACCCAGGGGGCCCTGTGCAAAACAGTCAGGGCAACATACCACTATGCAAAATGAGCTGTTTTGTGAAAGAGAGGAAGACTGAAACTTAAATGGCAACCATTTAGTGAATTTAGTTCTCACCATAGCTCTCAACCTCATAGCAAAAACATGTGGACAAAGCCAGTAATGGGGGATACAGCCCTCAAACATATTCTGTGAATTCAGTTCTCACCATAGCTCTCAACCTTTGCACAAAAAATCTGGACAAAGCCAATAATGGGGGAATACAGTCCCCAAAATAGGGACAAATTTAAAATATCCATGTTATAAACTTAGAAAATTACTGAAATAAAAGGTTTTGTGTTACCATGTACTTTCAGAAGAATATGAAGTCTGAAATTCAAATGCCTGTTATTTTTATTTAACACTTGTTAACCAGGAAAGTCTGACTTGGAACAAAAATCAATTGTCAGCAGAGCAGGAACGAACAGTCCAGATACATGCCTTTGCAAGATGGGAGAACATGCAGACTCCGCACTGAATGCACCACAGCCAAGAATCAATCCAGGGAACCTGTAACTGTTAGACAACAATGCTACCAGTGCACCACTGCACTACTGGCTTTGGAAGTTAAAACAAACATACAGAAACCACAGATTTTATGAGGAACAGAGCAAATATGAGGCAAAAATCTGCAAACTTTTTACAAATGGTGGTGGGTAGGGAATTCAGGCCCTTGCCACCTGCACCCAAGGTGCAGAGTTCAAGTCTGAGTATTCTCTACCTACCACCATGTGTTCTCTAGCCACCAGTATATAGCATCTGGGGCATCACATACACACACATGCACACACACACCTTACCTGAATCCTCCACAGCAGAATCAACATCTGGTCTCCTTCCCTGAATAATCCATGGAATCAATGGCTTAGCCCGCAAAGTTAACTGCTTCACACATGTTAATCCAGTTGCTGGTTTCCTTAGCCCACTCATGCAAAATGGCTGGTTGGCTCTGAGACTAGGGTTTCCTGGCTGGCTCTGTGAGTAGGCTGGGGTTTCCTTGCTCTGCAAGTGTAGGCTCCAGCCTGTGGGTGATGCAGTCCGGTGTCCTTCTGTTCTGTGTGGCGATCACCGCACAGACATCTAGGGCTGCAGTGCAGAAATGCCTTTCTCCCCTGTCTGGACTGCCTAACACAGCAGTCTGTAGTTCTGTGAGTACCAGGAGCTCTAAGCATGTGCATGCGTGGAGTTCTGGGATTTGCAATTTTTTTTTTTTTTACTTTTGTATTTCTGATTTTTTTTTTTTACTTTTGTATTTCAATTATATTTCTTTATTATTTTCTTCTACAGATGGGGACATGCATTCTTGCAGTCCTATAGCATGAGCCGCCCCTGTGCAAAACCCTTAGTAATGAGATGTGCCACATAGAAGAACTTTCTGACCACAGTGGCAATGTGGTGGTCAAAAGAGAGGTTGCTGTCAACCTGTGTTCCCAGATCTCTTATAACGCCTTCTGTGTTCAATGGACTACCATCAGTGTGGTAATTCATGGGAACTGGGTTTTTCCCAAGGTGGATGACAACACATTTTTTGGCACTGAGCTTAAGGCCATGGTTCTGAAACCAGTCACTGGTCTCAGTAAGCCCTTTCTGTAGGATGTTAACATCACTTAGGGAGTTAATAATAACTCCTAACTTGCAATTATCTGCAAACTTTGTTAGTCAGAGTCCCTTCATGTTGGCCTGGACTTCAGAGAAGTAAATACCAGACAGGACAGGACCCAGGACTGAACCCTGTAGGACTCCACTCATGACCGGTCGGCAGTCTGACTTGGAGTCAGCTACTGTCACACTGTGGGTTCTATCTGTGAGCCAGTTTGCAACCCATCTAGTGATATAGGAGTTGATGCCTAGCTTAGTGGGTTTTTCTATGATTCCTCAGTGAGGAATGGTATCAAAGGCCTTGGCCAGATCAAGGTAGGCTGTATGAACCACCTTGCGTTAATCTACAGCTCTGGTGACTGACTCAAAGAAGTAGACCAAGTTGAGGAGGCATGATCTACCCTTCACAAAACCAAATTGTGTGGGATGCAGAGTTTGGAGAGTCCCTATATCCTTGTTTATTAGGTCCATGATGATGCATTCCATAACTTTACATATCAGACTCATCGGGCTATTGGGGCGATAGTTCCCAGGGTTTGTAGTCACTCCTCCTTTGTAGAGAGGGATGACTGTAGCAGTGTGCCATTTGATAGGGACAAAGCCTTAGTTGAGGCTGTGATTGAACTGGGCACACAGATCAGGTGCCAGTTTACTCTGTAGTTTATGTAAAACACAGCCAGGGATATTGTCAGGTCCCATAGAAGCTGTATTATTGGCCTTGGACAGTGCTGTTTTAACCTGTGCAGCAGTAATGCTGGGTGCCTGGCAATCTACTGGTATTGTGATTGGTCCTTTGGGGGGAGAGGGGTAAAGTTGGCACTGAATCTGTCGGCCAGTATATTGGCAATGTCTGTTGGCTCGATATAGGAGGTACCATTGTGCAGCAGCTCAGAGCAAATCTGGGTATTGCCGTGGAGTTTCTTTACATAACTATAGAAGGCCTTGTGATTGTCTTTACAATCTGATGCTATTCTGTTTTCATAACTAGCTTTAGAGCATTTGATGAGGGATCTCAACTTTTTGTTGAGGCTGATAAGGGAGTTTTTCCAGTCTTTGGACTTCACCTTATTCTGCATCAGTTTCCTCCTTATGTTGTAGAGTTTGTTTATGGCAGAGGACCACCAGATTGGCTTCCTTTTTTGGAGGAGAGCATCTTGGTTCTATTGGGTATGGCAAGATCCATGCATTTGTGTATGTGTTCGTACAGTGCATTGGTGTATGATTCAGCAGTCATGCAACTATTCTCCATTTGCATGGGTGCCGCGAAATTAGCCACCTCTGTTTTTAGGAGTCCAAAGTTAGCTTTGGAGAAGTTTTTCATGGTAGTTACCTTTGTAGGGGGTGGGGGGCTGGGAAGGATGTGGATTTCCAAGGTGATTAGCTTGTGGTCAGATCTAACCAGGGAGAATTTGACTATTGGTGTAGAGCAATGGTCGCCCATGTTAGTAATGACCAGGTCAAGGATGTTGTTACCTCTAGTGGGGGTAAAAATGATCTGGTCCAGGACATTGGAATTAATGAATTCCAGGAAATGTTGGGCAAGTGCATTCGTACATGAATAGTTTTCCCAGTTAATGGAGTGGTAGTTGAAGTCGCCCGGTATTAGAATATTAGGTTGGACCCTAATATTCTCCAGGGTGCTTAGGAATGTGGAGTGTGAGTCTTGGGACATGGTTGGGGACCTATAGCAGTCTACAACCTGAATCACTGTCTTACCTAATTTTAGCTGCACCTGAAGTATCTCAGATGCGTTTTGTTGGGCTACCAGTCTGGAGGTGTGTGCATCCTTTATGAAAATGGAAACACCACCACCTTTGGAGCTTTGGTGCAAGTTCTGAGGCCGAAATGTGTGAAATGAGTTATAGCCTGGTAGTGCAGGGGTGCTTTCTGCTGCCTTGAACCAGGTCTCTGTTGCAGCACAAATGTCAATGTTCTCCATTTTAAGAAGTGCTTCGAGTGAGTGCATTTTGAGATTTGGACTTCTAGCATTGTGCAGCATGACCCTCGGATTGCATTTGTCTGTAGCTGGTACGGTGGTAATTTTGTCATTGGAACACCACCTGAAAAAGGCACTATAGGGGTGGCAAGAGCATTGGCCAGTATTTGGAAGCCCAGGGGTGATAGAAGCAGGCCATCTCTGGCAAAGCATTGAGGTTTGTCAAATCATGTCATCCCAGGCAGACAGATACTGGATCCCCTTAGAATGACACCAGAAACTTAGCCAGTTGTTGAAATCAGTCATTTTCTGCTTGTACTGTGGTATCATTCTGAGTGATGGTAGGATGCTGCTCAGGGCTAGGATCATACCAGACTGGGCTACATAAACCGAGAACTCCTCCATATCTCTTTTCATGTAGTCCAGGGTTGTACATCTCAGGTCATTCACACTCACATGTACAGTAACAGAGTTATATTTGTACTTGTTGTTGAGGGATCTGAGTGTGTGCGTTATGTGGTGGATCCTGGCACCTGAGAGGCAGCTGACTGTTACTTTCTCCTTATTCAACCTAGTGAGTGGGACATCAGTGTGCCTCACTATCAAGTCACCTATGACTAGTTATTTGGGCGTGCTGTTTTGCCTTAAAGGCTTTGGTTGAGTGACACACTGTTTAGGAGAGTTATGTGTCTCATGATTAGTGTTGTGTTGTGGTGGTCAAGTGCATTTTTGCCTTGGAGGTCTCTACTGTTTGGGTAGATTTTTACTGAGAGCCTCTGCAAAGATGGGTGTGTGGTTTGTGTTTTTATGTGAAGGCAGTGCTGGTGTGTGTTCTAGAGGGCTATGTGTTCCATGTGGTGTGGTGCAAGTGCTGACCATCTCCTCTTGACCACCTATTCTGGTCTTGGCTGGAGAGTGTGTGACTTCCAATATGGATATATAAGTGCATCTCTTGCAAGTCTTGAGTGTTGGGAGGTAAGAGTAGAGGGTTGTCAGTGTACATGAGGCAGTTGCTACATTGCCTCAGAATGCCCAAGTTCACCAGGTTAATAGGAGAAAGCACAGGGAACTGACCTTTAGACATGCCTGAAAGGGTAGGCATTAATAATAAGTACTAGAGCTGTTTCCTTGTAGAACGTTTAGTGCTGGTAGCACTTTTGTGTGCTACAATAATTGCTACTAGAAGTCTGGTAAAGTGCTAAACTAATAAGCTAGTAAAAGTGCAGGAGAGGAAAGAACTAGCAGATCTAAGGTAATAATTGAAGAGCAGATTTTGACACCACTTGGGGGACTCAGAAGCTTACAAACAGTCCTGGATAAAGCAAATCTGTATCTGAACTAGACTAGTTATAGGAAATGAGGGAAACAAGTGCAAATGCAGGCTTTTAAACAGAAAAGTTGAAAGCGATGAAAAAATTGCTCAAGCGGCCAATAAACTACAATTTCTGGGCCAGAAACCACTCCTCTTGTGGTAGATAGGCTACCTAGTGCTTACCACTCCCACTGATAAGCTAGAAGGCTTCCCTCCAACACAGAAAGGCTTGCTGGGCACAGAAGCTTACTAACAGTCCTGGATACAGCAACTCTGTATCTGGACTAGGCTAGTTACAGAAAAGGTGGGAAAAAAGCGCAAATGCAGCTTTTAAACCAGAAAGTTAAAAGAGATGGGAAAAAACTGCCCTAATGGCCAGTAGCTACAATTTCTAGGCCAGGAACCACTCCTCTTGTGGTAGATAGGCTACCTAATGCTTATCACTCCCACAGATAAGCTAGAAGGCTTCCCTCCAACACAGAAAGGCTTGGGGGGCTCAGAAGCTTACAAAGAGTCCTGGATACAGCAAATCTGTACCTGGACTAAACTAGTTACAGGAAAGGTGGGGAACAAGCACAAACGCAGGCTTTTAAGCCAGCAAGTTGAAAGAGATAGAAAACTGCCTAAACGGCCAATAAACTACAATTTATGGGCCAAAACCCACTCTTCCCATGGGCAATAGGCTACCTAGTGCTTACCACTCCCACTAATATGCTAGAGGGCTACTCTCCAACACAGAAAGGCTTGGGGGGCTCAGATGCTTACCAACAGTCCCGGGTACAGCAAGTCTGTATCTGGACTAGACTAGTTACAGGGAAGGCAAGAAACAAGCGTAAATGCGGCTTTTAAACCAGAAAGTTGAAAGAAATGGGAAAAAACTGCCCAAACAGCCAATAAACTACAATTTCTGGGCCAGAAACCACTCCTCTTGTGGTAGATAGGCTACCTAGTGCTTACCACTCTCACTCCCACTGATAAGCTAGAAAGCTTCCCTCCAACACAGAAAGGCTTGGGGGGGGGCTCAGAAGCTTACATACAGTCCTGGATACAGCAAATCTGTATCTGGACTAGACTAATCACAGGAAAGGTGGGAAACAAGTCCAGATGAAAAAGCTTAATACTTCTAGTGCAACAAAGCCTGGATATGTAAGGATCTGTACAGTCAGATAAGTAGCATAACTATGTGGTAGGAGGGGAAGAATGCATTGACAGTCTCCTGGCTCATTTTTCACAAGAGTTCATTAGTCTAATGGAGAGAGGAAAGAAACTGTTGTTATGTCTAGAAGTCCTACTGTGTATACTTCTGTATCTCCTACCCAAGGAGAGCTGGGAAAACATACTGTTTGTAGGATGCAAAGGATCATTGGATATCTTCCGGGCTGTACTGATGCAGTGTGATTCATGTAGATCTTCCAGAGGCACAAGAGAGGAACCAATGATTTTTTTCTGCTACCTTACAACTCATCTAAGAGCCTTGCAATCGGAGTTGATGTAGCCCCCATACCAGACAGTGATGTTATTTAGCTGGTCAGTAATAACTCATCTTATTAACTACAGTCATTCAGAACTGGTGCCATTGGGAGTTAAGCTCTATCAGTGGAGGAAGTATATTTATTAGTTAAAGTGCTTAAAAATGGTGAATCAGTCGGTGTGCATCCTGAAATGGTCAACTTCTATTGAGTTGTTTACATAGGTCTACAGAATGTTTCCCATCAGGAGAGTTATAGCTGAAACAAAGTTTTCTAAGCTTGATTTCTTTGCAGGCTCTCTATCATGATAAAAATCACTGACTTAAGATTAGAGCTACTGAAACTGTTGTGCACTTCAGCAAAAGGGACTTCCAAGAGGAAAGGTCCCTTTACCACAAGGTACGGAGATATTTGAATTGATTATATTAAGTAAGGTTGTAGGAGAAGTACCCCGTGTATGGGGAAGGAAAAACAGTTTCTTGTATTCCACTGAGAGAAATTTTAGATTGTTTCCAAAAAGTTATTTTTTTTACTTGAGTCAGTATAGCCAAAACATGATCAGAAACATGAATCTCACTATTGTGACACATAACCTCTTTATTACTCTCTAAACCAAGAATTTTTACTCCACTTCTTTGAGCCAAAGTCCTGAGGTATCATCATAGAATGGGTTCATAGTTTGTTATGAATCAAGTTATTAAACCACATATTAGGGTTCAGCTAGGAATACTGTGGTTTTCCACATGATTCAAGAATATATCCTCTATCTGATTATTTTGGGGTATGAGTAATGTGAACAGGAGTTACATTTAAATTTGGCTCTGTTTATTCATATCTTTAGATAATATGTACTATTTTCTTAAGTCTCAGCTATCAGCTGTCAAAGTGATGCTGATCACTCTGGTTTTGTAAAGGACTTTTATGGCTCTAGCATCTGTTCAGAGCTATTCTTTCCTCTGAAATGTCATGATGTTTCAAAGTACCAGGGCAATCTTCTCAATGAAATATCTGTCAACTGATCTGAATTCCTCTTTTCACTACCAGAACAAACTAGACTGCCAGCATTTCTAATTCAGAGTTCATAAACTATTGAAAATGTTTTTGTTGGGTGTACTTTCATTGCAGTTATCCAAATTGTGTTCTATAAAATTGCTGAATTTAGAAATCAGTAACTCACACTTTTTCTTAGGCTAAAAGAAGTGATTATCTGTGTCTCTCTCTTGCACACATATTCTGTATCACAGCTTTCTGGTCAATTGGTTTCAGAGATATTTAGGTTTAAGGTCAAGCTTATCAACCCAAGCTTTTATGGACTTAGTATGTGTTACTGTCTTGAGCTCTTGCAAGTCAATTGTTTACAGCATTCGTTTTACTACCTTGGTGTCCAGGAAATATATTAATATCAGTGTGTTGCTCATAGCTTCAGCTGGTTTCGATATTTCTGAATCAATAAAGATGCTGCCTGATTTATCTAGAGCAAGACTTGTCATTGGTTTTGTTAGGTTTAACGTGCTTAAAAGTCAACTGTTGAACATTTTTGTTGGTGGGATGCAGGTTTTCATAGCACATGGAAGACCATAGTATGTCTAACAGCTATTAATTCAGGCTGCCATCATCTTGATATCAGGAATCATTCATTAATTGAAATCAGCTTTATAATATTCAGAATTCTGGATCATTTGAGGTTTATCTTGGCAGGCAAAGGGATTAAGTCATGGATCCAGTCCTAGATGGAGTGCCACTCTATCGCAGGATGCACACGCATATGTGCTGGTATATACACAGTGCACTAGTGTACACACACACACACACACACACACACACACACACACACACACACACACACACACACACGCACACACACACACACACACACACACACACACACACACACACACACACACACACACACACACACACACACACACACACACACACACACACACACACACACACACACACAGATGCATTCACATTTTTAGATGTGTGCATCTCAGATGTCTGATTATGATCAAAAATGAATCAGAAATTAAATACTAGCCTCAAGTATGTATTTGTTGACAGCCTAGAGTCTCACTAGTCACACTACCAGGGATGATGAAAGAAATCATAACCCACTATTTTTTATCTGATTTGTAGTCCTTACTTTTTAATCTCTCTCACTAGGAAGAATACTTAAGATATTTCCTCCCTTTCTTCTGTTTCCTTATTTTTGCCCTTCACTGTGTTGTTCACTTCCTCTTGTTGTATTGTACTTTATTAGTATACATCATGTCCAGGCATCTTCCATATGGATAACCTTCATTGCAGGGCATCTTCCATGTGGATAACCTGAATCTCCATAACAACTGCATATTTGATATTATACATACTCTAATTATGTTAAAATATTTTGTTCTATGACCATTGTTATAACCAATCCAGTGTCTCATAAGAGCATCCATTTTCATTAAAATTTCACTTTAACTAACCAACTTGCTTCCACTCTAGGTATTCTGCTACGGCTTGTGGTTCTTTCTAAACAGAACACCTCCATCAATGGTATCACACAATCCAATCTGTCATGTAAACTTGTTCTGTAAACACAGTAAGCCTTTGAAATAAGATTCACAGTAAAATAATTAATGGCAGATGCATTTCTATTCCTGCTGCAAAATCCAAGACTTCACTTGTAGATTTTTACAAATTTTAAGAAAATATGTATTCCTAGATATATTAATGTTAATCAAGTGTTATGCCAGAAAATTTCCATTACTGTATTCTTTAAAAAAAGCTTCTCTGGAAAATATTAATGTTTTCCATAAATGGCAATCTTGCTGCATTTTTAAGTGATGCCTTAGCATCAGTAACAAATCTGAAAGTAAGTTATGAAGCAACTGCAAAATTCTTTATTTCATTATCTTTCTGATTATTCTCATCCAACTCATTCTGTATGGTTGCACATTTCTGCATGCATTACAATTCTTTAATAGAATATTTTATTTTGCTGCATGCCCATCCCTCTCTTTTTCCATCTAATTAGCATACACATGCAGGCCCTTATGTTAGCTGGGAGTCTTCATTTTGAGCATGCTTACATATGTCTCAGTTCATTCATTTTCCATATGTGTTCCTAAGTTGCATTTTATTTCTTTGTTTTACTCAGCAGATTATTTTCCTCTTAGGATCATTTGTGTGAGAGTAAGCTAAAGGACTATCTCATGAGTGAAGGTGACTGCATTTGTTTTTGAGACAAAGGTTAATAGCAAATGCAATGCATGTTGCAACTGAAATAACATTGAACTACATAGAAATGATTCATTTTATTGTGAATGTCATATTTGTTAATTTGCTTCACTAACCCATTTGTACTGTTCTCTACTTCTCTGTGTTGTACATATTAACTGTTTCTGCCAATAGACATGGATTGTGGCTGAAATGATCCGATAACCAGTCTATTCTCTGGTTATCAAACTGAAATCAATCAAACAATCAATAAATAAATACATATGTTAACATCACTGCTACAGTCTGTGAATAAGTGCTGCAACTGATTTGATTGATGTGACCCATTCAATTGCATGTCATCATGTCACAATGACTAGTTTTCTTTCCCAGTTATCAGCACATATCCTGATCAAATGATGCATTTCCACACCAGATCACAGAATGGGATCTATGTATCTTGATGTAATTTATATATTTTCTAGACATCAGCTATCTTGTCTACTGAGGTCAGCATTAATCTTTCAAGACAAAAGTCCCCAAAAGTCATTAAGAACAGACAGCATTGCTGAAGTAATGAACATGAGTTCACAAAATTTAAAACAAACAGTTGTTGTCCAATAAGATTATTATGCTAAAATATTGGTGTCCATGAAATACTTGCCTAAATGCCTAAACAACAAAAATGAAGTATACATTCTCTCGCAGTGGCAGCTAATCTAGTATAATGACATTTTAAAAACATTCTGTTAAATTAACATGGCTGTTTTCTGCCTGGTTTAGTATCTACAAATACTGAAACGCTTGCCACAGGCTATATTGCTGTAACTACAGATTACCTTTTTACATAGTTGGCATTATTGTTTCTTCCTCATTTTATTTATTAAGCATACCGTTTGGAAATCACAGATTACCTTCACAAGCAGCACACTTCAACTCTGTCATGTTTTTTTCAGATAGAATGCCATACGCTGCGTAATTTATGGTACTCAATCACCTGTCCTTATAGGATTCTTAGACTTTTCAATGCAGTTTATTCTTGTAAACATCAACATCTTCCCAATACTCATTTGCAGGCTGTATACATGTTCTCAAGAACATTTAGGTGGGTTAGTCCTGAGGAAAAGGTAAGTGCACCTGTCTAGTCATCTGAGTCCAGCCTGAAGGACGATGACATGTTGCACTGCTAAACCCTCAGATGCAGATTATTTCAGAGATGGGGGACTCACTTTGTAAGGAATTTCTCTTGCTCTCTCTCACATTCTATCTCTTTGTGAAGATTTAGATCTCTAGTTCTGGTGTTTGCTAAGTTATTACTCTTGCAGAGATACAGAAGATCAATGACAACAGGTTCCCTACTGGCATTGTCTATGATGCACAGACTGACCCTCAAGGCTCTATTAAGATACTGAGTAAAGGGATAGAGTGCCTATCTTCTTCTCCTGGTAGCTCTTGGTCTTTACACCTGACATATTTTCTAATATTTAGCACTTCTCTCGCTGTGAAGAACCTGCCAAAGGGGGCAATGCATATATGAGGGATCAACAACATCTTTAGATCTAGATGATATACTTAAGACTTTTATTGGGGGGGTCTAGGAGAGGGAACTAGGTCCTATGCTACATTTTTGTTTAGTAGTGGAGCATTGTCTGTATCATATTTTGAGGGCAGTGGCTGTTTTCAAATAAAATGACACTATACTTTTTTATTTAATCTGAGCCCATTTTCAGTACACCAGGTATTAACTTGGGTATCTTCTTTCTGTAGCGTACAGGTATCAGCAAGACTCCTCCTTCATGTCATAATGGCCAGGAAGTAAATACTGTGTTGCTCTTAAGTTACACTATTGGAAAAGTATGGGAATATAAAAGCCTCACTGATCCTATGCATAAACAACAGAATATATTACCTCTTTTATGGTGCACTAACAGCATATCTTAATAAATATTAAAAATAGAACATACCAGAAAGTCCTAAATATACATTTTAGGAGTTTATCAAATCTTGACAATCTATTCTTTATTCCAATAAATATTATTTTATGATTTTGTTATGTAATATGTCTCTGTAGTTGTTTGATAACAGCATTTCATCCAATTGTAATATGTTGTAAGAATCATTTTATTGTGATTGCTATAATCCAAGTTTTACCAGGGAAAGGCCTCTCACATTGTACTGTTCATTTCATTTTACTGCATTTCTTCATGATCACTATTTTATGCCATTTGCCATCATTATAATATTCACAGCTAAACTGTGGTGGTGGTGCTGCGGTAGCGTTGTTGCCTCACAGTAAGACGTTATCCTGTTCGATTCACAGCTAAAATGTCTTCTGTGTGGAGATATGCGTGAATGGGCATGCCTTCGTTGAAGGTTGTGCGTCAGGGCTGGCAACTCGGTATGTAAAAATCTACTGCCAATCATTAGCGGACCGGAGGTCCACTGTGGCGACCCCTAACCAGGAAAAGCCAAAGATACAACATAAAATTCACAGCTAAACTAGGTTTCATCAGAATAATAATAAATAGGCATGATACATGAAAACAACTTTTCTTCCAACTCCACATGTCCAGTGTAGTCCTATCTTAAAATATTTAGTTTCTACTTTTGCATATGAATCTCACTCAGCCAATCTAAAGAGACATCTGGTACAATGCATCCTATTATTTTCACTTTGTTTTTTTAATTCTTAAGCATAAGTAAATAATCCTTGCATAAATTATCTTCAAGTGTGACATTTTTGAGAAAGATCTTCCTAAATATTTACTCACAATCCTATATCTTATTCATTATTTTTAATTTGGGTCTATATCATATGAGCAAATCGCACAAATTGCGAACGCTCAAAATATCGAATGTACCGGACCTCGAACTTCCTATTGTCCCCCGCTAAATATATATTCCAATTCTAAGATCGCACTACAGTGAGGAAAAGGCAAATATCCAATTCTTCACTGTACCACAATCTCAGAAAAAGCACTTGGAGGCCCGGTACGTTCGATATTATGAGTGTTAACAATTTGTGAGATTCGCTCATATGATATAGACCCTTTTAATTCTTTAAGACTCCACAAGTTTTATTTAAGCCACAGTACTATCTTCAGTATTGACTTCATTTTTCCCTTATTATTTTCTTGACCATTTCTATTTTTTTTCACATTTTATTAGGGAGAAGACTTACACCTCTTCTATATGCTTTTGCAATCTCTCTCTCTTTCTCTCTGTCTCTATCTATCTATATATATATATATATATATATATATATATATATATATATATATATATATATATATATATATATATATATATATATATATATATATACACACAGATACATATGTGTGTGTGTGTGTGTGTGTGTGTGTATGTATATAAATATATATCTATATATATATATATATATATATATATATATATATATATATATGGGACTACTACCTGAAATGATCAAATCCCCCTTACCTGAATCCAAAATGAGCAAGACGACATCACTGGAGTTACAAAACACCAACACCACCCATTACAGATGTTTTTTCAGGGAAAATGAACAGTTGACCAACATTGGGAAATATGCCCTTTTCCTGACTGTAGTGCAATCCCAGAGCTTGTATATTTAGTTGAGGGGGGTGTTTGGGGTATAGCCCCCTACCTGGGTGTGTTTGACATGATGCATTTTGTTTTTTGTTTTATGTTGGTCAACTGTTTGTTTTCCATGTTAAAAAACTTTGGTAATATGTCGTTTCAGTGTTTTGCAAGTTCGGTGATGTTGTCTTGATCATTTCAGATTAGGGTAAGCTGGAATGCGTTATTTTGAAGTAGACCCATATACTCTTTTTCTGAACTCATACAAAAATTATCCTTCAAAACAGCTGAGTGTAGTTGTTATCTGGATCCTTCCTTCATTATTACCTACAATGTTATCTTTATATTTAGCTGAATTTATTTCTTGACCTTTCTTAATAAGGTATACAGCTACATTTGCTGTATTTCTTGTCTTTACACATATATTTATTGCTGAATATCATGCATATTGTCATCATTTGCATGGGTACAGATAAGTATACTGGTAGATAACTTTGAAAATGTTTCTATGGTATCATTGTGTGTTCTAGCAACTGTTACATTTGTTTATCATTACTTTTATGGCTCTTTGCATGACTGAAAAGGTTCACAGAGCAGATCACCCACAAGGTTAAAACATTTAAAATAAATGAGATGAGTATATATATCTGAAACAACATCAGCTTCTACCAGGGTAAACCCACCCAGTCAATTTTCAGCTCTAAAGACCCCTCTCATATTTACTCTATGATTTCAAGACAAAAAAGGCTAAGCTTAAAGTATTACTATTTATTTTACTGACATCCTAAATGCACTGCTGTTCTAAGGATAACATGAATAATAAATGCTTTATTGGCATACATCTTAAATCTTGTTCTCCTTCAGCATGATCTTTGTCACCAACCACCCTTTCTACCCACTTATCCAAACCTACACATTAGCTGACCTTTCAACTGTCCCAGTTTTGAAGGAAAATTCCTATTTTCAGACATGATTTACCTCAACTGAGGATGCCCATATTTTTTGGAAACATCCTTATTTTCAGGCCTGGTTTACTCTTCAAGCAGTTTTCTGAATCCCCCTCATCATATATAATTTTTGAAGTTGTCAAGAACACAGAAAAATGCACTAAATTACCAAATACACTAACAGGAACAATAATTTAAAGAAAGAGGACAGACAACTTACATCTCCCTTTTTCTGAATCAAATATAAATGACCTTATAGGTAGAATTTTGTAATGCAGTTCAGTAAAGTCTATAGATTTTTTCACTGTCTGATAGGTATATAAGTTGTTACTAGGCTAATGATCACTAATGTCCTTACCAGCTTAGCTGCGCATCCGAAACCCATTTGGATCTTGAGCGTCATAGGCATCTCTATGGGGGAAGGGCATATTAATAGGGAGGCAACTAAGGGATTTGTAGGGAGGGTGTTCGTTAATATACTACTTTTCTTATTGACTGCCTGTGTCCATTAGGGACATGAGGGAGAGACCAGGGTTAAAAGGTTCCCATCCAGTTGTCAGTGTTTAATTTCTTTGATTATGTGATCATATTTCCATCATTTTTGTCAATCTCTGTTTTTTAAATGTGTTTCTAACTAGTATCTCACATTCCTATTGGAAACAGGAAGTGTTATGTGCTATTTGGTATTCAAATTTTATGATAATTCATTAGCTAGAATTTTAGCTAAATGTACCTACTTTCAAGGGCCTTTGTTCATATTTTCAATGACTGCAAGTTGAGAGGTTAAACACATTAGTTAGTTCTTAAATTTTACTTTAACTGTTGTGATCCTTAGATGAACTTTAATTTGTTTAACCAAATAAATAAATGTTAATTTTTACTTAATATAGCCCCATCTCTTTCTATGAAAATAGAATTTAGGCTTACATACAGTGTAGGTATCATGCACATAGTATAAATATTATGCATACAGTTATATACATAAGATGGTATTGCAGAAAATACATGCACAAAATGATCATTTGCCTACTGAAAGGTACTGTAACCTTTATTAGATATCACTATTGTGCCTACCTATTTATGTATGCTTTATTACATATGAATGTTTTTCATGAATTGCTTGCTCTGTCAATGTATGTATCTTATGTGTAATATGTTTTATTGGTGTTACTTTGTGTATTGTTATGTGGAGCTTTTCTCCCCAGGCCTCCACTGAAAATCAACATGCATCCAGTCAGACTATCCCAGTCAACAAATGTAAAATAAAATAAATAAATAAATAAATAAACTTATTTTTGAATCCTTGCCAACAGGTTTTATTTTACTAGCTCAAAAATTTTTCTTTTACAAGAAAATGTGATATCCCTTTAAACATTAAAATCCAGCTATCTTGGATATATCTGTTTGTAAATAAAATTAGCATTAATTAACCCTAGCTATTTGAGAAACATTTCTCATTAAACAAAAATACCATTAGTATAGCACTAGCTATCTCACAGACTCATATAATTAAATAAAGTAATTAATTGTTTTTAAATAAATTACTTTATTTCATCAATAGAAAAAGAACAGAAATGAAAATATAACAGGTAATGGATACAATATAACAATCTAGACAAAGATTAGCTCAAATTAACCATTTGCAAAAGACAAAAAAAAACTCTCATATAATACATATACATGCTTTATAAAGATCTACATGGATCCTTTATAATCATGGCTATGGTGTCCCCATCCATATACTAAGTTAACAATCCCCCGGATTCTGCAAGCCCTGTACGGCATGCAGAATTAGTGCAGGAGCTCCAGCAGGCAATATGTCTGCTGTGTGATCCAGGAATAACCTGTAGGGGCATGCATGAGCGCTCCTGCACTAGTCCTGCATGGACTCAGCCCCTGTATGCCAATTACCCCATATACAGGAGAAATCCATGCAAATGAGGTGAATTTGTGATCCAGGAAGATGGAAACCGGATGTGCAGGACTAGTGTAATCTGCAGAAATGTTCTCCGCCAGTAATGGAGTACATTTCTGCAAACTACAAAACGGAGGCATGACAGCTCCAAATAAATGGTGGATATCATGTATAAAGCATGCCAATGGCCAACTATAAGGCCAGTGGCATGGAAAACACTTGAAAAAAAAATCAACTTTTATTTTTTTTAGCCGATCTTGGCTGTCTAAATGTAGGGCACCGGCTAACAAACGGGATCGGGGGGGAATAAACCTAAAATAAGCATTCTAACTAAAATCACTATTCTACCATTATACTCAATTGCAGGCAGAAGACAACATGGCCAGTGAATAGTGGTTGCTAAGGGGGAAGCTCAGTGTGGTACATGTAACTATGCATTAGCAGGCAATCTTATGCAAGTGAAGGGAATGATACTGAATCTAAGATTTCCCCTGCATGCTAGTCAGTTCCCAACAGTGTAAGAGCAGGAATAGCTTGGTGCAAGCCCAGGAGTTAGCTGACATCATAGGGGTGTGTGTTAGGCATACTGTAAGTGTATTGGAGCCCTGCGGCTCAGGTTTGCTCCAGGCATAGCAGAGCTAAGCAAGGGTGTATGTCTGAGGCTGCCTAGCACACTTTAAATTGCCTAAGTGGGTGTGCGCGCCACTCACCAGGTTTTAAAGGAAAAAAAAGTAAACCAGGAAATAGCAGCTCTGTGCACATTTGAGCACTGTGCTTGTGAAGCACGGCCCCGGGCTTAAACAGGAAGTCAATGGGAAGTGAAAATAGCAGTAGGAAGGTAATCTAGGAGAACTAGCATAGCTGGCAGGTGAACTGTATCAGAATCATCCAATTACACAGGCAGCAGACCAGCCCAGGCCAGAATGCTACTATAAACTATGCAAACACCTTTCCCTCTGTTTTTTCCAATACTCTACTCCACCGGTGTATACAAACATGGAACATTTAACAAACAAAACAACACAATGATAGGGGCAGCAATAGCTATCATACAACAACATGTGGAAGAGGCTGAGGGTGGTGAGGATGTGAATGCTGTCTACCAACCCACAGTGAGGAGACAGAGAAGAGTGTACAGACCCAGGGTAACTTACCAGGGGTTACATGAGCTTAAGACAATGGAGCGCTATAGGGTGGACAGGGACCTCTTACAGCAAATTGTTGAGCTGTGCCGGCCATGCCTGACACACAGAACTAACAGAGGGGAGCCCATCATAGTGGATACCAAGGTATGTGTAGGCCTAAGAATAATAGCTACAGATACCTTCCAAAGGCCAACTGGGGATATGATGGGGATCTCACATGCATCAGCATCCAGGGTATTCCACCAGTTCCTGGATGCCATGTCAGCACATGCCAGTGAGCACTTATATTTCCCCAACACCCGTGAGGCATTGGCCAGCAATATGCAACTGTTCCACCAAATAGCAGAATACTCTGAGGTAGTGGGTGCTATAGACTGCATGCACATATACATCAAAGCATCACCCAGTGAGCGGGGTAGGGTCTACATCAACCGCAAGGGCTTTCCCTCCATCAACTGCCATGTCATGTGCAATGCTCAGGGCATAATAATGAATGTGTGTGCTGACTGCCCTGGAAGGTATCATGATTCCCACATCTGGCATCTGATGCAGCTGTACCAGAGATTTGCCAGTGGGGACATCCCTTATGGTCACCTAGTGGGGGATGCTGGATATGCACTGCAGCCGTGTCTGTTGACACCCATCAGAAATGCAAAGGGGCGGCTTGTGCTATCAGTCTGCAGGACTGCAGCCCTCCCACCTAGAAATAAAAGAAATAAAAAACATTAAACATAAACTTTAAAAAATATATTTTTCTATTTTCACGGAGTACTGGAACTGCTGTACATGCACGGACACACTGCCCTGCCCCGCAGATGCCCAGGAATCTCTGCGAACTCTGACTGCCACTCAGGCAGTCCAGATGCAGAGAAGGTATTTTCTGCCCCGCAGATGCCCACGATGCCCTGCGGTAGATGACCGCACAGAAGAGAGGAGCTCTGGACTGCTTAAGCCGCAGACAGGACCAATCGGGAGAGAGGTAAGCAGGGATTCCAGTGCAGGACCAATCAGGAGTGAGGTAAGTTCTCCTGCAGGGAAGCGTTACGTCGAGCACGGGTTGCTTTGCTGTGAGAATGGAGGTGGATTACGTTGAGGGTTTGCTGAGAGAATGGAGTGCTTTCCAGGTTTGCTTTGCTGTGAGAATGGAGGTGGATTATGTCGAGGGTTTGCTGAGAGAATGGAGTGCTTTCTGGACCCATTTACAGGTAAGGTGTGTGTGTGTGTGTGTGTGTGTGTGTGTGTGTGTGTGTGTGTGTGTGTGTGTGTGTGTGTGTGTGTGTGTGTGTGTGTGTGTGTGTGTGTGTGTGTGTGTGTGTGTGTGTGTGTGTGTGTGTGTGTGTGTGTGTGTGTGTGTGTGTGTGTGTGTGTGTGTGTGTGTGTGTGTGTGTGTGTGTGTGTGTGTGTGTGTGTGTGTGTGTGTGTGTGTGTGTGTGTGTGTGTGTGCAAAAGCTTGAGTAGTTGCAATCTCTGAGTAAAGTCTACTTTGGAGGTTATTACATTAAGCAGAAAAGTATATGGATTTGTGTTCTTATACATGCAAATTGTGAACCGAGGAAGGCTTGGATTCTGCATAAATTTTGTTTATTTAGTATGCTTGGCCTGCCAGCAAAAACAGTATTTTATCTTATAGCTTTGTTTTTGATTTAACTTGAAAATATTAACTTTTTATAGCAACCATTATTAATATGACGGAATGATCTGCATCTTGTAGTAAACTTAGACATTAAAAACAGTGGCTTAATATATCAGTCTTCTAATTTATAAGAGAAACTGCCAGGCGTTAAAAAATGGCAGTCACCATCTGAGCAAACATTTGTGCTTTCTGGGTTGGAAATTGGAATACTCTGTGTTATTGAGATAATGCAACCATGCATTCAAAAGAAAAGAAACATTAGCATATCTGTTTATAAAGCAAAACAGCAGGGACAGAGTAGGCAAGTTACAAATTAATATGATGTTTTTTACCTGGGAAACAATCAGGTTACGCAGGTGTTATGGAAATTGGAATCCACAGTATAGTCTGCAGTTTTCAAGCTAGTGAATCACAGATGAAATTGTGGACTAAGGAAGGGAAGTTATAGGATTACACTGGCAGACAGCACAGCACAGTGCATGTGCAACTGAGCAACACCTGAACACCATAGAATGCTGATGGATTGCTTTGTCTAGCACAGATAAGGATGTCATCAATGTTGTATGGATATGGAATGACATAATATAACATGGCACATAATGTCACATCTTGGGTTACACTGTAGTACAAGTAAACAGACTGCTATAACCAAGCTTAGCTCACACCCAATACACTGATGCAACTAAGCTCCTGCCAGTGGGAGCAGGTACTGCATTTGATCCCGTTATTAACAAAATATGCTAATGACAGTTCAGATGTCATCTTAATTGCCATTGCCACATGTGTGTGTGTAAAATGCCTGGTGGCTAGAGCAAACTCACCCCAGTTTCTACATACTGGTGGCTAGAGCAAACTCATGGTGGTGTGTAGGGAATACCTCAGGCTTGAGCCCTGTATGAGGTGTTAAGGGCCTGAATTCCCTACCCACCACCATTTGTAAAACATTTGCAGATTTTTGCCTCATGTTTGATCTATTCTATTCCTCATAATATCTGTGGTTTCTAAATGCTTCAATGCTTGATATTTGATGGTGCAGTGGTAGCATTGTTGTCTCGCACCTGTAGATTTTTAGGTTTGATTCTTGGCTGGTGTGCCCTCTGTGTGGGGTCGGCATCTTCTCCCTGTGTTTGTGTGGGTTTGCTTTTGTGTTCTCCCATGTTACAAAGACATGTCTGCATTATTTCTTCCTGGGCCTCTGCTGAAAATTGTTTTTTTTTGTTCCAAGTCAGACTGTCCTGGTTAACAAATGTTAAATACAATTGACAGGCATTTGAATTTCAGACTTCAGGTTTCTGAATGCTTAACTCCTTGCCTATTTGATGGTGCAGTGGTAACATTGGTGCCTCACAGCTATAGGTCTTCTGGTTTGATTCTTGGCTGGGGTGCCTTCTGTGTAGAGTCTGCATCTCATTTGTGTGGATTTGCTCTGGTATCCTGCCATTTCACAAAGACGTGTCTGCAGTATTTTTCCCTGGGCATCTGCTGAAAATTGTTTTTGTTCCGTCAGAAGTAAAATTGACTGGCATTTGCATTTCAGACTTCATATTCTTCAGAAAATACATATTAACACAACCTTTTATTCTAGCAATTTTCTAAGTTTATAAGATGAATATTTGAAATTTGTCGCTATTTTTGGGACTGTATTCCCCCATTATTGGCTTCGTCCAGGTTTTTTGTGCTGAGGTTGACAGCTATGGCAAGAACTGAATTCACTGAATATGTTTGAGGGCTGCATTCCTTCATTACTGGGTTTGTCCAGGTGTTTTGTGCTAAGAGGTTGACAGCTATGGTGAGAATTGAATTCACTAAATGATAACCATTTAAGTTTCAGTCTTCCTCTCTTTCACAAAGCAGCTGATTTGGTGTAGTGGTATGTTGCTCTGACTGTTAGTAAAATGTATGGTGGTAACACAGCATTTTTGTTTCACAAAGCAGCTTATATGGCGTAGTGGTATGTTGCTCTGACTGTTTTGCACAGAGACCTTGGCAGTAAAATGTATGGTGTTAACACAGCATTTTATTCTAGCAACTTTCCAAGATTATACAAGCAATGTTTAATGTGTCCCTGGTTTTGGGGCTTTTGACCCCCCCCAATAAATTTTGGCTTTTTCCAGATTTCTTGTGCTGCAAAGTTGAGATGCAGTTGAGTATTGAGTAGATTTTGCAAGGAGCTGAGAGCTGCAGGGGAAGAGAAGTTTAGTGCTGCTTATGCTAAGCTTGCTTGCATTGTTAATAGCACAACAGGTTGTGCACTTGCTTTTGATGTAGAAGGCTGTGGGTTCTACTCCCACAAGGGGTGGATACTGCCGTACTGAGAATGTCTTCATTGGCAAAGCTACTAATTATGAGCTTGTAATCAGTTTGCCACCCATTTCCTATTGCAATATTACTAGCTAATATAGGCAATTTATTCCTCAGGGGCAACAGACACTTTATTTTTTGATAAAACCATGAAATATAAAGATGTTTGCTAGCAGTAACCTCTTCATTAGTTATAGATTTCTTTAATGTGCAATTATTTAGATGACTTTTACTACTTCAGAGATTGTGCATATTTACTGATAATGGTGGACTGTAGAATTGTGCATATTTACTGATAATGGTGGACTGTAGAAGTCTGAGTAGACTTTTATGATGGAAATGTTCTCAACTGGGCAGTTTTGTCATTATGGGTGCATGCATTTTGTTTCATTGTTTACTGGAAACATTTTCTGAATTGGGCAGTTTTGTCATTATTGGTGCATGCGTTTTGTTTCATTGTTTAATAAATTGAAAACGCCCTTTAACAAATGTATTGTATTGTACAAGGAATATAATTTAGTGCAATCAGGAAGGTGTATCAAAGAGCACATGTATGTTTCATATGCAAGGGGCCTATGATTTGAAAACAGCCCAGAATTAATCTTTATCTGCCACTGGCAAAATGTATTTTCTTTGAATGTGGGTTTCAATGAATGTGAGTTTCAAGGGCAGAGAAGTTTTAATGCCAAGTCTGATTTCATTGTGAGACTGCATTGCTTTGTTTAGCAGATGTCTTAGTGTTTTGTGCTGTAAAATGCAAAATAAAACGTTCAAATGAAGTTGAAATCATCATAGAAGTAAAGCAGTATGCACATTAGTGTTTATGGAAAATGAAGTGAACTAGCCAAGTAATGGATCATTGGAATGGCTGCAGGGGGGAGGCTCCATTTGACCATGATTTTGTGAGGGGGAAGGGTGGCAAACTCAGACAGCCCCAGCTGAACTATACCTCCCAACTGTCCAGATTTTCAAAGAATTAATAGATTTTTGCTTCTTATTTTTGGTTTGTTCCTCATAAAATGTGTGGTTTTCTGGCAAATCATTTAGGAATTAAGTCACTAAATAATGACACACTGAGTTTCAGACTTCATAACCTTCAGAAAAATGCATGCTAAAGTAAGACATGTTATTCTATCAACTGTCTCAGTTTATACAAGAGCAATTTTTAGTACTGTTTATATGTTCCCCCAATATATTTGGCCTTGTTAGTTTTATTGCATTAACAGGTTGAGAGGTACATGCAAATAAATTGCGTTATATAATTAGACATAGCCAAACCTCTCAACTGCCCCCAATTTTGGCGCAAAATGTTGCTCTTCCCCCTAATAATCCCTCCGCAAAATAGCAATTTTGGAAGAAAACATGGAGGGTTTACAATTAAGAAATAACTGTAATAATCAGAGTTATAGATTACTTTTATTTCAGAAATGCATGTAGATTCTTTTTTGTCAGCTGCTCAAGTTAGCAGTACTAATATTAACGTGTCCCTTCTTTGACAGGTTCTCAGCTGTATGGTGTGGCTATTTTATATTTTTTATCACATTTGGTCCATTTTTCATAAAATTGTGTTTTTTTTTGGCAAATTAGTGACAAATCATTAAAGACTGAAGTTAGAAAATAATGACAGACATTTGAGTTTCAGATTTCATACCCTTCAGAAAATTCATACTAATGCAATACCTATTCCATTATCTTTCTAAGTTTATAAGAGCAATATTTAAAAATTGTCCTTATTTTTGGGCCTTTGTCCACTTCTATGTATGGCTTTGTCCAGATTTCTTGCTCTGAGGTTGAGAGGTATGACAAATGTGTCAGGGCCATCACAGTCAGCCAGAGACATTTCAAATTGTGACATACTTGTAGCACCCAACTCCCCCATGTAGTGATTCTGGATGTATCCAAGCAATACAAGGAGTAGTTAAGCAGTGTAAATGTGCAGAGTATCCCCCCATCCAAGGTAGACACAAGTACTGCAGTGGTTTTTCATCTGTCCTTGATTTAGCAGAATGGTCTGGTTTGTCATATTTTTGTACTGTTGATTTATGCTTATTACTCAAAGTGCCTGTTGCTCTGTGTTTAAGTAGCAATGCTTTAATGACCATCAGGTAAGCTTGTCAGAGATCGCAAGATGCAAGTAAGCTTTAATAAGCATACTGTTAAAGAATTGACAACACTGAAAGCCTTTCTGTTTTTGCCATGCAGAGGATACTTAACTAGATAATGTATAAGCCTTGGGTATTGAAATGCATATGACAGTATTTGTAATAAAGGACAGGATTACATTATTTTAAGAAGCTCATTACACTTGTTGGAGACTTCCAGTCATCTCTGCAGGCTTTACCCGCAAACTACAGGAACAAACCAAGAAGCACGCATGTAGGACAAAGTGCAGGGTCCAAACCAACCATACAAAAGACAAAAAATGGACCAGCACAGCGATAATGCAGGCAGGAATATTTATTATAAATTGAATCTCATTAAACAAGATAAATAGTAAGCAAACCAGTTTTGGATGAAAAAAACAGCCTTCTTCAGTGCTGAAGCAAAGTTCAATAATTAGTTATCCAGCTTCAAACATCCTGGTCTTATATAGACACTCAATTAAAGAGATATTGCCAAAAAAACTTATTGGATTGTATAAGCTAGACCCATCTCATAGAAATCATAACATTATTGAAATCATGACAATTGGTGAAGGTCAATTTCCAAAATATTGAATTAAAAAGATGAAAAAGTAATAATAAAAAAATAATAAAAATGAAAAAATAAAAAATTATTTATTAACAAACACATTGTATGAATGGGCAGGTTAGCATATTATACCATCTCATTTAATCCAGGTTTGAACAAAGCCCCTAACCTGGTTATCCACATTGTTTCCATATTGTTAAGTTTGTTATGCCAACCTGCTTTAAAATTTCTATGCGTTTGAATTTTATCAATGATAATAAATTTGAAGACAGCCATAGGATGTTGAATGGTGTGTTTATAAAGAGCATTGGACAGGCGATGATTTCTAATGGCGATGAGGTGTTCACTAATCCTCAGTTTGAATGGTCTGGATGTCTGACCCACATAAAATGATGAACAGGTACATGTAGCTAAGTAGATGACCCAATATGAACTGTAGTTACCAAAAATGTTAATTTGATATACTTTGAATGTATTCTTACTTGAAAATTCTTTAGTTTTATGAATATGTTGACAAGCACTGCAATGCCCACAAGGAAAACATCCAAGCAATGGGTCACCAAATAAAGTGGTTTGAACAGGTCTTGCTGGTGTGTACCTCTTGTAATGTGTAAACCTTGAGTGTATAGTCCTGCCCCTCCTGTATGAAAAAGCGCATTTATCTGGTAAGATATCATTCAAAAGTTCATGGGATTTGAGTATATCCCAATGTCTGTCAATGATTTCTCTAAATTTAAATGTATTGTTCCCAAAAGAAGTAACAAATCTAATTGGCTGCCTAGGATTAGATGTTTATTGATGCTTCATACTATGATGTTGTAATAAAGTGGGTCATGTCACATGCTTAGTTTGCTCAATGGTGTGAGAGATATGATGCTTGGGATATCCACGATCAATGAACCTGTGTGACAAGTCTTGTGCACTGGCTTCATATTGTTCCTCTGATGAGCATATGCATTTCATATGTAAAAATTGGGATTTCGTAATATTTTGGATGATGCGGCGGGGGTGAAAGCTTGATGCATGTAATAATGTGTTATATTGAGGAAACTTCCTATGTACATGTGTAGCTAAAGTATGATCCATCTGTCTGGAAACAACAACATCCAAGAAAACAATCTTTTCATATTCAATATCCAAGGTAAATTGTATATCCCAAGGGTTGTTGTTAAGATACTTAACAAAATCAGACACATGGTCCTTATCCCCACGCCACACCATCCAACAATCATCTAGGTACCTCCTCCGGATATCAAGATCATTTATGTGCAAATTATGGTCCACATACTCAATTCCCATAAATAAGGTCAGCAGCATATATTGGGGCAAAAGAGGCCCCCATTGCCATCCCCTTAATCTGCCAATAGGGTTGTCCATCAAAATAGAAAATGTTTTTACATAACACATACTCAGTGAGCTTAACCAAAAAATTGCTGAAACCAGTGGAATATATCCCAGATTTATTTAACCAATATGAAATAGCAGTAATTCCGGCATCTTTTTGGCAATATCTCCTTAACTGAGTGTCTATATAAGACCAGGATGTTTGAAGCTGGATAACTAATTATTGAACTTTGTTTCAGCACTGAAGAAGGCTGTTTTTTCAGCTGAAACCGGTTTACTTACGATTTATCTTGTTTAGTGAGATTCAATTTATAATAAATATTCCTGCCTGCATTATCGCTGTGCTGGTCCGTTTTTACCCGCAAACTAAACAGAATGCCAATCATGTGTGGCCCATAACCTGTACAGTAATCCTTTAAGCAATGTATCTTGAGCTTGTTTCTTGTTTGCTTTTCATTTTTTACTTTGATCATGTTTTCACCATGAAACAAGTAGATAGTTGTCAGGCAGCAGGTCTTTTATGGACAAGAAACATTTTTACAAGTGGGGCATCACAGAGATTTCTACTTTCAGTGTGTTACTTGGTACTTTAATAAAGCTGAATATAAATTATAATTATAACTACAGTGCAAGGAGAAGTGGTTTGAGTTGAGTGCTGCTTGTTTTTCTTATACTTGATTTTGACTGGCATTCCAGTAATGTATTTAAAAAGTAATTTATTTTTTCATGCCGAACAACCTTTTTGTTTCCATCTAGATATTAAGTAAGCTGTCATGCAGCCAATGCATTGAAATAATTGTATTCTTCTACAGTTCATTTTGTCTTGATTGGACTCTCATAATGACGGTTTGGCACCCAGGGCAGCTTATTTAATTAAAGTTAGTTTTTGTGGTTTTGAGCATAGCTCCTCCCTTTTCTAGTTGGCTGCACCCCTTCCCATTGACCCCATGCATTCAGCTGTCTCCTGCAGCCCCCCTTTGATTTGAAGTCACCAACCGCCACTGGAAATACACACACACATGAACAAGGACTCCATAATGAAACACATGCACAGACCAGAATTATAATAGAGTGTGTGTTTGGGATGCTCATGTCATGGTTCTGGTGCCTGGATGCATCCAGTGGAGCCTTTCCGTACTCACCAGCTACATGTACCCAAATTGTCATTGCGTGTGCCATGCTACACAATATGATCCTTTGGAAACAGCTGCAGCAGGAACAGCATTGGGCAGGGCCACACAGCCCCCCTCCATTGCCAAGGCCTGCACAGGCACAGAGTGACCCGGAGGAGGAACAACCTGATCCTGCCCCAGGAGGCAGAAGGAGACATGCCCAGTATGCCCTGGCCTTGGCAAAGAGACAACCCATAGCACATACACTGACACAAGAGAGACACAGGGAATGACACCTCTCTCTACTTCGCACATACAGTAAAATGGATGCAAAACATGACACTACCTGTGCTCAACCATGTGTAGGGAGTGTACTATGTGCATCCTACATAGGCAGCCCTGCAGCACCACCATCAATACTGGGACACCCACAAGGTAAGTCACTCAGCCTACCAATTGCCGAATGGAGTAGAATGTGTTGTTACCTGGATTTATGGTATGGATGTGAGCATGCAAGGGAATCTGGTAGCTGAATAGTATGTCAGCAGATAGTAGACACCTCTAGTGGCACCATGAGATCTGTAAAAAATACTGGTGTCACCATAGTAGCCAGTACTACACAGGGTGAAAAAACCCACTGCAGGAAATGTGCTGGGCCACACATGTGTCCATATGACTCACACATGCTAGTCAGGGAGGTTCACATACCCAACAATAGTCACAGCCAGCAGGACAGGTGTAGACAAACACAAAGAAAGGCTGTGCTATAGCCTCTGAATAATGCCTATGGGTAACCTCCACCCAGGACTACACAGACAGACTACAGCAGGTCAGGCAGTGGGATGTTAGTTCTGAAGGTTAGGTAGTCAGAAACTAATATGTAGGTCAAAGCTAAGACCTGCACTACAGTGATATGTCGCTAGTCAGCATGATAGCTTAGAATACAGAATTAAATGGAGTACCTGACATACCAGTACAGTCATAGCAAATGTGTACAAGTGTCAGGTGTGCCCCCACCATCCTATTTAAAACTATGTAGAACTGTAGAAACAGTCAGGTGTGCCCCCCACAATCCTGTGTAGAAATGTAGTAACAGTCAGGTGTGCCCCCCCCCAATCCTGTGTAGGAATGTAGTAACAGTCCATGTGTGCCCCTCTAAATCCTGTGTAGAAATGCAGTAACAGTCAGGTGTACCCCCGATCTTTTGTAGAAATGTAGTAACAGTCAGGTGTGCCCCCCCAATCCTGTGTAGAAATGTAGAAACAGTCAGTTGTGTCCCCCCACAATCCTATGTAGAAATGTAGTAACAGTCAGGTGTGCACCTCACTCCTATGTAGAAATGTAGTAGCAGTTAGATGTGCCCCCTCCCAACCACTATGTAGAAATATAGAAACAAACAGGTGTGACCCCTCCCCCAATCCTTCTTAGAATGTAGTAACAATCAGGTGTGTTCCCCTCCCCAATCCTGTGTAGGAATGTAGACACAGTCAGGTGTGCTCTCCCCAACCCAACCTAGACATGTAATAACAGTCAGGTGTATCCCCCCAAACCTATTTAGAAATGTAGTAATGGTCTGGTGAGCCCCCCCATCCAATGTACACACATTGTAACAGTCAGGTGTGCCACCCCACAACCCTATGTACTTTGTCTGGGGTAACATGTATGTGTAGGTATAATACCAGTGGAGCACAGATGCCCAGAGGTGGCCAAGGTAGCAGGATAGGTTGTAGCATTTGCACAATATGCAGGTCTGTGTGTTTTAGGTTGGTGTGGGTTTCATATTGTGTGAGAGTGGTCAGTGTGTATGCATGTTGAGGTAAGACCTGGTGGGCATTGCCCACTACTGCTGATGACAGGGACAAGCCCTCACAACTGCAGTGCCAAAGACAATTCCCACCAGTATAACACATGCTAGCAGTAAGCCATTGTAAATGTATGGTGGTAATATGTACCACCATCTGAAAGACTGACATGGCAATGCTGTTGGGCTAGATATACAAGCAGTACACAGGGGAAAGTACCCCAGACATACAGTATATATTGTGTCACTGTGAAATGGAGACACCCTTGGAATTGTACATACAGGTATGCATCACATTATCTGGTCCTGTAGTAGGGGATACCAGTGATGTCTGCCTGAACACTTGCAGATCACAAAGGAGGTAGGACTGACATATTGGGAAACAGTTGATGTATCTCCAAATGCCAGCATAACTGGAATGCCCCATGCATATCTGTGTGTCAGATGCAAGTAGTTCCCATAGCAGCAAACACCACCAACAGGTACCTCTCTGGTCATATCCCTGCTGTGGGGAATGGGTACAATATGACCCCACCTGTATATGGCAATAGTGGAAGAATGCAGCATGCAGTGCAGGTGTCCCATGCAGATGTGTCCCTAGCTGTAGGTAGCACCATGCCAGCATCCACACCACTGATCAAGACTGATAGAAGGTATTGGCATGAACACCTATCTCACCTACCCTGTCACCCCATGGGAATATACTGTATGGTGGTCTGAGACTGCAGGGCTGACAGAATACAACGGCCTGCCACATCTGGCCTGCAGCAACACCTAATGGCCCACAGGCCTCTGCCAAAGGCCTGTGTCTCACATGTACTGCCAATGCATGTTATGTCATGGACATGCAAATAACAACATAACACACTCCACATAAGCCATATGCAAGGCCATGTGAACAAACCACAGTAACATGTCCATCATGCCCCACTGCAGGAACTGTGGACCAACACTAATGTGATGGGGTAATAACCTTATGGAAAGTATCAGAGAATGTATGCATAATGTATGGAAGAGGTTAGAATAACAGAGGGGGGGTGGGAGCATAGGCAGCATGGAATGTGCAGGGTCTGATACAAAGCTGTGTGCACACACTATCCCTGGCTGCAAACACATAAATGGGTGGCTACACACCTGCCCATACACCACAATAGGGGTAATGTTCTGACCCATGGCCCCTGCCTTTGGGTAAACTGTGGGAATCTGTACAGCTGTACAAGTATGGGGTCCTCTGCCAGCATTGTACCAAGGTGCTGAACTGGATACACAGACCCAGCAGCAAGTGTCTGCAGCTCCCCCTCCAGAGTGGCATAACTTACCAGGAATATGTAAGTGTCTGCCCACAATACCAGACACAGCTGCAGTCACCCTTGTCCCCCAAGATATCACTGCGAGCAAGAATGTTCACCTGACAGTACATGAGGACATAAAACATCACAATGTATAACAGTACACATCTGAATATCTCTGCTAACAGCAATAGCATGCAGCTGAATCAGCACCGACACAATCACCTACAGTACACACTATCCCCTGCACAGTTTGTCCCCATATTGCCAAATGATCAATGGATACCCTGCAGAAACAGTCTGCAACCTATAGGTGTACAACACAAAGGTCTGCACTGAAGTATAAACTACCTGGAATTGATCCACACATTCAATGCAGAAGGGCATACTGGACATGCTTACACACTTAAACAAATGAAGCTCATGTCTGCAAACAATAGTGGGTCATACATATCTGGCAGTTGCAGATGTTAGTGCATACACTCCTCAGTATGCACCAGTCATGCTTTGCACACACACTGGATAGGAATACAGACATATATCCAAGGACAATGCACTATAATAAATCAACTGTAGATATACAAAAATGTGTGGAAGAGAGTGACTGTGGCAAAGAGCCATCCATTATGAGGCTTATCCGACCCAGCACACAGCCAAATGGCTACAACCTCAAGAGGTGTAAATGTCACTCACTGTAGACATTAGCCACCAGTGTCCATCAGCATTACAGACTATGTGGTGCAAGCCCTAGCTGTGCAAGTTGACTGTACAAGGAAGTAGTCATCTAGCAGTTGTATACATGTACCTGTGGAATATAACCCTGCGTGTGCCTACATGTGGTGTGTCAACCTCTAGATTAATGGGTTATGGCCCATGCACACACACTGCCCTCCCCATAGCCCTACTATGACAAGCCTGCTGATGTCATCCACTTTGAAATACACCTTTGGGGAAAGTATAGCCCAGTAATCTCTGTGGTGTGTCCTATAACTGCGTACTGGTGTATTGTGATAAACTAATTAGATAGGAGTTCTAATCCCAGACATGGCAAGTGAGTGTGTGCCTCTGTCTGTCTAAAGAGCAATGCTTTTTAGGCTAGTCACACTCACTACAATTCAAATGCCCTACTTTGGCAAGGCTGTTGATGTCATTTTCTGTGAAATACACCTTTGGAAAAAGTGTAACCGAGTAATCTCTATGGCACGTCCCATAACTGCATGCTACTTTAGTGTGATAAACTAGTTAGGTAGGAGTTCTAATCCCAGACATGGCAACTGTGTGTGTGTGTGTGTGTGTGTGTGTGTGTGTGTGTGTGTGTGTCTCTGTCCGTGTAGAGAGCAATACATTTTAGGATAGTTACACTCACTACAATTCAAATGCCCTACTTTGGCAAGGCTGCTGATGTCATTCACTATGAAATACACCTTTTGGAAAGCTGTAGCACAGTAATCTCTGTGGCGTGTCCCATAACTGTGTACTCTTGTGTGAAAAACTAGTTTGGTAGGAGTTCTACTCCCAGACATGGCAAGTGTGTGTACAAATCTGTCTGTGTAGAGAGCAACACTTTTTAGACTAGTCACACTCACTACAATTCAAATGCCCTACTTTGGCAATCCAGCTGATGTCATTCGCTGTACCTTTGAGGAAGGAGTATTCCAGTAATCCCCATTGCCTGTTCTATAACATCTTAGTGCTGTAGTGTTATATGGAACTCTGGGAGAGGTTCAATTCCCACAGATGGCGGTTGTGGATTTTTTTTTGTGTTTCTATGTCTGTGTAGGGAGCAATGTATTTTTGGCTAGTCACACTCACTACAATTCAAATGCCCTGCTTTGGCAATCCTGCTGATGTCATTCACTGCGAAATACACCTTTGGGGAAAGAATACTCCAATAATCTCTGTGGCGCATCCTATAACTGCATGGTGCTGTAGTATAATAAACTAGTTATGTAGAAGTCATAATCCCAGACATGACAGGTGTGTGTGTGTCTGTGTTTGTCATTTGTATCCTGTGTAGAGGTGGGTGTGAGTGTGTAACAACTCGACTCAATGTGCAGTGGGTTTTGCAAATTTCTTATATGGTGGCCCTAGTATATATCACAATTTCCACCATACAGTGATAACAGATGTGAAATAGCTGAGAGGCTGGGGTGCAAATCCATACCCCTACATGTGACATCAAGGCCAGGGGAACAAAGTTAGCAAACGTGGTATTACCCAGAAAACACTCTTAACCCATATCTCATACATACACAGACTTGCCTAGGCAACAGCCGCTATGTTGGTAGTACCCTGTATATCGCCCACTGATGGTAACCATGGTGTGATTGCAGTGAGCTGCAGAGGGTATGGCACCCTGTCCATCTATCCAATAGGCACATACATGCAGACAGTGCACCTTACCTATGTTCCCCAATGGACATCTGCAACACCTGTGGTGCCATCAAATGTGACCTACAAAGGACATGCCATGCCTGAAAAACATGCCCTGAATGGAGAGATGCCACTGAAACCAAGGAATACCTGTATCATGCTATCAATGTAGGTGTAGAGTCAACCTGCTGTCCATTAACAGTTCCTGCCACATGAGGCCAAGACTGGCACATCTGATGATAATCTATGTACACAACATGAGCCAGACACCCCAGGTATGGTTCCACGTGTCACTTTACATGCATGTGGGAGGTATGCACATCCCAGACACCATCCATGTCATGGACTAAGGAACACATATATGGCAAGCAATGCACACCATTGGCCACATGCAACAGTTACCCAGGTGACTAGATGGTGAATACAATACCCACCTGTGTGGGCAAATCCATACACTATACCCCTGAGCCACACTGCAGACCATTGTCATGTGGCCTGATGCCAAGTTATACCTATCACCTAGCCTTGTATAGCCATCTGGCATAGTTGACTACTACATACCCGTAAAGTAATGCACCCATGCGTGTCAGTACTGGCACCCTGTGTCTGTCCGTGTGTTGTATGATGCCTATAACCACATTCACACTCACTACAACCCCCATTGTCATACTGAAGCATGCTGTCTGATGTCAGACACCTCCACATGCCCTTTGCCCATATAACCTCCGAATGACACCTGTGGTGCATGTGATACCTGCACAGTACTGTGCTGTGGCAATATAACTAGTGATGAGTTGTATTCCTGGCCCTGCCAAGTGTGTCAATGTGTGTGCGTCCCTTGTGAGAGTGTGGCTGTGTTGACGCTGACAACTGTTCATGCAGACAGGCACGTATACTACACCTACCATATAGCTACCATATCACTGTTGCAGATGTCACTCACCATCAAATATACATTTGGAGGGCTTCTCGACATGTGACCTATGTGGCACATCCAATAACTGCATAGACATATAATAGTACTACATAGCCATCAGGGGTTTGTTACCCTGTACTGGTAGGTGTGAGACACAGACATGTTAAAGTTTTACTTTCCCACCCCTCCCTGACTTATCTTTGCCTCTGTCTGACTCTCTCACTCCCTCTCTGGTGGATCTGGAGACTTACACCTGCTTTGCTTAGGCAGCAGCATCTGTATTGTAAGTGATGCTCATGATCAGCTGATGGCCTTTGCATTAATTGCAGCCCTCCTCTAGCTGATTGCATGTGGAACAGCTGTGGTAACATCCCCATAGCCAATTGCATGAAAACAAACTCCAATATCTAGGAACATCATGTTGGTGTTGGGCCTTTTCATTCACCGGGAGCAGGAACTAGATCTGTTGTTTGGCAAACAGTATCACAGATGGATTGGGGATTTACCTCTAACAACATACATTGTGGAAACAGGCCAACACACAGGAGGGGGTGTGCCTGAGTTGACTACAGACTGTAAGTGCTGCTATACTGCAGTTGGAGTAATGTTGGTTTAACAGGGTGTGTGTGGATATGACTGTCCTACATGTTTTAATACCTGTCATGTCAGTGCTATGTTGATGAGAAAAAAAACATCTGTAGGGTTATCTGAAGAGTGGGTAGTGTGTGGTGCCTTTTGATTCTTGTGTTACCCACAGAGCACCTATCTGTGAACTGCAGAAGGTAGTGTGAGGATTGCAGTCTGTAGATGGTGACAGCCGTGAGAGTTACTGACTTGGTATCCCTCATAGGACATATGTTGCAACAAACCCTGTTACGACAGTAACTGTATGAGGTTATCACACCAAAATGTCAATACTGGCCTTGTGTTTGCACCTCCAGCCACAACTTTGTTAACCTTTGTACATATGTCATGCAGTAAGAGGTGCATATGTGCTGTACACCATATTTATTGACATCATATCTGATAACAAGCCAGTGAGATCTCAGACTGATACACATGTTATGTATAGTAGGGGTTATATTTGATGACATAACCTGGACATTCTGTGGTTATGTGTACAGTACTGAGGTCTGTGTACTTATGGTGATTGTCGACATTGTGTGTATTGTAAAAATGCACCTTGGCCTGTGTACAGACTGTGGTAGATGTCATTGTTCTTGGTCCTGTTCTGTCTGATGTTACATGCTGCTCAACTGTATGTTACCCTATCAGCTTACATGTTTGTAGGGCCAAATAGACACATGTCCTATACCACAGACAGGCATTGGGCCACACTGTGTATCAGCCCAGTATATGTAGGGTTTGTGTGTGAGTGGCACATGTGAGGATGGTGTTGAACAAATAGTCCATATACTGTAATATCACACTAGCTAACCATATGTAGCTGTGGCTGTGTTCACACTGGTTGTGGTTGTGCACTTTCACACAGATGTCTGCTACTCCATGCTGTGACATGCCTGTAGAACCTGGTATATATGCAGGTACATGTGTATTCCCCCATAGGAAATGTAGGCCAGTGTTGAGCCAGTCTGCCTGTCGCCTACACAGTGCTTTGTTACATGCCTAGCAGCTTAGTGTACTTACCCAGTGAGATTTCATGTCCTGATACTTGCCAGATGTACCGATGCCAGGCCACCATAACAGTCATGTATGTCAGACAAAGCAGTGGGATGCTGTACAGATATATGTCAATAACTAGTGGGTAGTATGCGGCCATGGCATTTTTGTACCAGTGGTTATTATGTGTCAGGACAGACAGGGGTGTGTGAATGCATAACCTAGGGGGGCAAATATATACCAGTAGTTACGTGTTATACCCATCTACATGTCTGTTAACATCAACATTGTGTCAGGCTTGGTCCACATGTCTTGCACTAAGGGGTTCTGTATATACCTCTGGACTGTCCAAAGTGTGTCAGACTGTCCAAATATATTGGCCATTTCTCTGCTGTAGTCCACAGGATCATTACTGTGCTAGCAGTGGTGCTGTACTATGATGTTCTTAGGATGTCTGTCAGTAGCCAATGGTGCACATATTAAAAGCAGATGTCACCTCCCACACACACCATGTCTGTGAAGACAATCCATATCCCAGTAGCAATAGTCTACAAATATACCTGCAATACATACCTGACATCCCCTTGCACTATGAAGTTGGGACTATTTGGGCTGAGGTAGGGCTCCACTCCATGGTCAGGACATATGGTGAACATATATGTATATATAATTTTCCATATATCTATATAGATATATACACGTATACATATCGACATACATAGATGGATATGTATATGTACATATATATATATATATATATATATATATATATATACATATAAACACTCAGATATATACATATAGAGAGCAATGTATGTCTTCACATATACAGCTAGAGATACATATGCACATAAACTTATGGATATCTACATATATACTGACAGCAGTAGGTATATCAGAATATATATGTATACACATATAGTTATAGTTATCTACATATATACCAACGTAACTAGGTATATCTGTACACACACACACATATATATATATATATATATATATATATATATATATATATATATATATATATACATGTACATACGAAGAGATGCACACATGGCCATATATATGATGCGCTATACAGATGTGTATACAGACATATGTATGAGTATACATGTGTATGTACATGTAGACATATATAGACCTATTATATGTATATAACCATATTCCTGTCATGTGTAAACCTCACAGTTGTGTATACCCTCCCAGATGTATCTCACTGTATGTATCTGCTACGTGTACATTATGATAAAACAACATATGTGATGCAACAGTCATATTAATGACAAAGACTACACAATTTAGGAAGTAAAGGTGGTTGTTCAATACTACTCAGTATGTGTATTGACAGCTATATTGGTAAAACAACAGCTGTTTTTTCACAGTGGTTATGGTGCAGTGGTTAAGTGTTATGACTTTAGAGTACAGGGTCCTGGGTTCAAAACCTGCAAAGACTGTTCATTTTGTTGCTAGGTGGAACAAGAGCTGTTGGATACAGAGTGTTTAAGGCAGTTTTGAGCAGCTTTAAGTGGGTTTGCGTGGGTTTGCGCTAAGCTAAGCGATGCTAAGCTATGGGTAAACATACGGGCGCTTACACAGTGTAGACTTCACTTACTAGTGTGCAAATCTGCTCAGCTGTTCTACTGCAGCAATGTTGATACTTGCTAAGTATGGCTTAGCCCTGGTAACTAGGTCACACCAGCCACTCTGATAACATAGCAGGGTAATGACATCTGAAATAAGTGTATGTAATGGCATGCACAATACATGCGCCTATGTGTTGTCATTACAGTAGCAAGGAGTGTGAGTGTCATGTGTGGGACACAGACTTATATGAGACCTGTACAGCACTGTTATCCATGTGAATGTGTTACATACAGGGGTAGTAGCCCAGGGAATGTGCTGTTACACTGGCATGTAGTGTATTATGGCAGTACTACTGTTGACAGTACTTACCCAGGCAAGAGCAGAGTACTAAATGTATTGACAACAGGCACACCTGCAAGCATAACTGGACACTGAGGCCTCCCTGTTTTATCCCTGGTGTGTGAGCTGTGTCACAGTATATACCTCTTACTGGGTAATGATCCGTCATGTGGAATGTAACTGTAGACTATTGTCTGTACAGCACATGTTAGTGAGGGCTTCTGACATGTAGTTATGGCATACATATTGTTGTCAAACATTTATCTGTCAACACACTCATACTACTGCATAGCTACTTGACATGCTGATGACTGTCAGTCCCTGTACATATATGCAAATGGCAGATATCCAGCTGGGATATGTACAGTTAACCTAAGCTTGATTGACACTGATATGTCTGCCCAGCTGTGTAAGAACTGGTCAATATAGGAGATGTCACCCTGTGTGCACCACATGCTATGGGTACCTCCACTACACTAACACTGTCAACACAACATGCTTGAGTACAGGTCTCCATCACAGACACTAACCATGTATTGTAATGCATGTTGCATACATGTCAACTTGATCACCTCAGTGGCCATATGCAGGAGGCACCTGGAGAACTGGCTGATGCATGTCATTCTCACCCTGAGGGACACCACAGTTGTTTTTGTCAATAGATTGCCTGTTGTCACCTGGCAGGTGGCAGGATACCACTGCACATACAACCCCTACATAACCCATCTCCCCTTGGAAAATAGCTAGGTACACAGCAATGTCCACCTGCAGCGATGCACCCCTGTACTGACACATGTGTATGTGTCCATGACTGAGTATAGCAGTGCGCGTGTGTTAACACACCTGTACTTGGAAATTCCATGAGGGCCTTCACAACCAATGCAACACCCATTGCCATAGTCAGTTGTGACTGCTGCTGTATGGGACATTACATGTACCCTGTTAAGCTCCTCCCCATAGCAGCTACCAGCTACATGAACCTTGCAGTACCAGCACAACAGTGTTTTACAAATGGGTTGATAGGCATGGAGTACCCATTGTGTTCTGGCATGTATGTGTAGTTGTGCATGTCCGTATCTCTGTAGGGTACAGCATTCCGAGGCCACATACTCCTATTACAATATCCCTTGCGACACACTACTACAGATAGTGTTGTTGCTGCCCATAGGTAAGGCATGACAATGCAACACCCTACTATGCATGAGGCATGTGCATTAGATGCACATCCATGTAGTACCACTGTTGGGATATACTCTGGGTTGTATCACAGTTGCGGCCAATGTGTGATGGTGGGTATGGCAGAGTGTCATTATGGGTTTCAGGGAGTACAATATCCACTGGGGGATGTGGGTGCTGTGCACACTGTCATTACAACAAGGTACACCACGGTATATGTTCAATGTACCACGTTATGGTTACCACTGTCACTATCAACCATACAGGTTACTGATACCACAATCCAAGCCAGTTATGCATGTGCTGTGTGCAGCCTACCTGTAACACATTGTACAAACAGTCAAGTTAGTTAGCAGTGATAGGCCCTGGTATATCAGATGTGTGTCTGCCTGTTATGTGTCTGTTAATGTGTATATGAAGGCATGCCACAGTATGTATTGTCCATATACACCCATTACATCCCCCATTAGCATACAGTATATATCTGAGGATGTTCGGCATGTAACATGTAACCTGGGACACACCTCACCCTAAACACTGTGTGGTGTGTGCAATGTAAGCCACACACTTCAGTATCACTACATAGCTAGGTAGCGGTCTAGTCCCAGTGTTGCTAAGAAACAGTGTGCGTGTGTGGGTGGGTCTACATCAGATTGCAGGGTATACACACATCAGCAGGCACCTGTCCATGTGGCACAGGCAATAACTGTTTTAGTAACCTGTGACATGTGTTCAACTGTACCCCAGATATGTCACAGCCATGGTGTCACCACAGTGCCATACCCCCTCGTGGAATATGACTGTAGACCATCCTCATGCTGACACATGTACATCTACAACACAAATGGATAACATTATAGAGACCACAACCAACCAGTGTTACTAACAGCTATAATGCATCCTTGCTGGATGGCTACACTACCTGCCATATATGCATTACACTTTACTCCTTACAACATGTTACAATGCAGTGCTATTGTACACTGTAGTACAGTCACCGTGTGCATCAGAACCACATTAGCCTATCCCTGCATTGATGCTATGGATGATAGGGATGTGGCACAGGTATCATCATATGCACAGGGTGTGATGTTGGTTTGCCAGAGAACGAGAGTGGGCCATGCATTTGACAACATGTATGTGGGTGAGGGGTGTACTGTGGTGATCTGTGTGTGGTGCTGCGGTGTGTGTAGGTATGGGGTTGCCATATGTGTGTTTGTATAGTGTGTGGGTATGCATGCGCGCAGTCCTGCCATGTGGCTGCCCAACACAGGTGTTTATGGACAGCTGCAGACCATACCTGGCAGGGTGTGCAGTTCACTGCCTCTGGCCATGGACACGTGGACTGTGCCTGCCAGGGGATCCATGGGCATGTCCAGGTACAGGCCTTGATGTGCTATTCTCACCTGCTGATGACAAATGTTTGCTGGTACCAGGCTCCTCCTGGGACTGGTGAGGACCACATGCATGTGGCCTGCTGTGGTGTGGTGTGGACAGCACCCCCACCACACTGCCGAAGCTGGTACTGCCACTACAGGAGCCCCTTGGTGTCCTAGTATATCCACATTGACTGCCAGCTGTTGGTGTTGCTGGCCTACGTCCATGTGGCCATCAGCACACTCCCACCACATATTCAAACATGGACAGACCATGGTCGATGAGTGCCATCATCTCACCAGACTGTCTATCCATGAACTCAGTTAATGCATGGATGGCACCAGCCAGTCCATAGGCATTGTCACTTGCAGATGTGATAGCATCCCTCTGCAGCCTCAGGCCCTGTCTGGTCTAACATTATATACGTGCCTGCGCCTGCATGACAGCTTGAAACATGTGCCTGCTGGTACCAGCTATGTCACCTCTGCCAGGGCTATGATGTCCACTGGCCCTACCATGAGCACTCTGGGACATCTGCCTATGTCGTGCCTGCCAGACATCTGGTTATGCCTGCTGTGACCGGACACAGTAGGCATGGTTATCACACTTTCATGTGCACTGCCACAAAACGCCAGCTGTCCATCTGTTATGGCCACTGGTGATGGGGTATGTATAGGCACTGAAACTGTGTGTGGTGTTGGGGTGGCTAAAAGGAGATGTCAAATGTTGGCACAGTGTTGGCCCCTGACAACCCCACCTGTGCCTCAACAGTGCTATCATCATATTCTGTGTCTGTATGGACATCAGCATCAGATTGCAAGCAGGAGGGACCCTGACCCACCTCACCACCTGTGGGGGAAACAATAAATGCACTTTAAAACCTGTACAGCATTGCCTAACAGTACACACACACACACACACACACACACACACACACACACACACACACACACACACACACACACACACACACACACACACACACACACACACACTTCCATAATACCTACCTGTCTATGGCTTTACAGACAGTCCCACGTATATTTCCATGTGGTACCCCATCCTGCATCACACTTGTTAACATACACACATTGATACCACTCACTAACATATCAGTCCTCTAAATGCCTACACAAGCGGTCACAACACAAGACCTGTTACTACATTACCTGCCTGACCTGTGTGCAGTGGTTTTACATGGCCTCACTGCTGTCATTCGGTATGCACCCTCTGTATGTCCGGACATCATGAGCATGGCCCCTATATGTGTGGGCTACTATGTTCTATCATAATATCAAGCACTGGTGTGTCATATGTATGAAATGCTCAGTACATGCCAGATATGCTGCTCTTTCAGCCTATCATGTGACATCTGTAATATCTGGATACACTCCCTGATGTTGACTAGTATTTCCCCAATGCATCTGTAGTGCTGCATCCATGGGTTGTAGGTGACCTCTCTGCTGAATGCAATATTAAGGGTGTACCTGGTGTCTACCTTCCCTCTCGATGTCTGTTCCCTGTTTATTGCTACAGACCATATTGTACTATCAGCTGTCATGTGATTACAAACATGACAAGTATTCCTGGTGTGTAATGTGGCAGTCCATGTACATGTACTGCATAATCCCAGGGGGAGATACTGCTGTATGAACACCCCACAATCACACATGTGCTTACATGGCCAGCCACACAAACACACACACATGCACACAAGCATCCTACATGCATCAACCTCCCTGCACTTCACCAGAGTGACCTTACAGATTAACTAACTAACCACCAGGACATGCACACACATACAGGTGAAGTTGGACAATGATAGTACACACAGTCCTCCGATTACCCCTCTGTCAACATGCATAACATATGGTTCCTGACAGCAAGCAGTGCAGCTATAGTCAACCCATGCTGGCAACAGTATACATGTGTGTGATGCATGTGCTGTCTCACTAGGTGAAGCCCCTTCTCCTGGATACCACTGCACCCATGAGCACGGTATTTTTGTGCACCTGTTCTGCACCCTGCCATGTACTGTGCACCACACCTCACAGGTGTACAGTCCATTGCTGCATGTGTACTACTGTGTCAGTTATGTCAGCTTTAATGCTCACAGCCCCTATGTTTTCCAGCAACACATACCTGTTATATGTGGACAAATGTCATTTGTGAATGCCTGATATCTGATGCACAGCTCTCAGCATCAGCGGACCATGTATGACCAATCCAATACTCTTACACTGACAACCATAAGAGTATACCATGGATATGGGGGTGTACACACCTCTATTGATATGATGCACCCATCCTTGATCTGCCAAGGGACCACATCACCACATATCTTAGCAGTACATGAGCTCAATATTTGACATATGTCCTGTACTTTCACATGCAGTGTCTACAGAATGTGTTAGGTGTGCCGATGCTGACCGTGATGCATACACACTGTGTGGGCATATGTGTTCACACCCTTATCATGACGGTTTGTCGCACCTCTTGTTGTGTGTACTACAGCAGTCACTACTCCTGTCAGGGGAATACCAGCGTGAGCCATCTGCATTTGCCAGTGTATATTCAGTCTGCCCTACACATGTCCCCCTATTCTGTGTGATTGCAAGGTCTACTTATGTACACATCCCTTGGTGTTCATACACTACCGTCACTATTGCTGCGGGGGTAGGGTTATGGCAGCCACAGGTCCTGAACCTGATTATGTGCAGATACAGCCATTCTTAGCATCCTTAGGATCCCTGCTGCAGTGCACTGGTGTGTCATGCTGACGCCCCTCTCCCCTCCTTTAGTCTTTTTGCAGATGCATGACAAGTAAGCCCTACACATGTGTGTCACTTTGCAGTGTCCCATACACTGAACACCACATGTTGCAGCATAGTTCCAGCTGATAATGTGGACCACTGTAATGCCTTATGTCATAGTGTATCTCTGCAGTGGTTGGCATTGTCCTACAGGTATATACACTAGTGTTGCACTGTATATGGGTGTTGTTCCAAACATGTCCCTACAGTAGGCCATGTCTCCTACCATTATGTTACTCCCTGTGGACACATTCCGCATTGACAGGATATTAGTTATCATGACGTTGTCTGACATACCCTTCCATTACCCCATCATGGTCATCCCTGTGATGCCGTGCATTTTACAGCAGCAATACATGCACATGTACAGCATGCATTCTGGGTAGGTAAGTTAGATGTTTGCATGGCATATAACATAGCCATTACATGTCCGGTGTATTGGCAAGCATCTATATAAACCATATTCACCAGCTACAGGCTGCTGCCTTGGTGGTATCCCGGAGGGACCTACATAAGAGGGTGAGAGATGCATAGTCAGTGGCCACAACTGTGGCAGTGCTACAGGGTGGGTGCAGTATTACAATACATCAACAGTACATTTTCACAATACTACCACATATGGACATCTGTTTATCACTACTATGCAGCAACAAAATATATTTATGACATGTCAGATATGCATGATCTACCTGTACAGCAGGTGTATACACAACAGTGGTCTACGGATTCACCCTGTGGCCTTACCTGCATGCTCCTCAGCCGGTGTGTGGGTGGCACCCACCTCCGCAAAGGTGTCTGGTGGTTGGTGTGTGTCCAGATAGGCAGGTGCCACAAGGCTGGCCAAGAGCTCCTCCAGACATGTCAGTGGGATGGATGGCATGGCCCTCCCTGTGGCGAGGTGATCCTTCCAGATTGCAGCAGCACACCGATGGACATTGCTAAGCAGGTCAGAACAATGATGCCGGACCTGCTCATAACTGTGGTTGTGCAGTCTGACATAATTAACCCTGTGTACTAGGTCATTCTACAGGGCGGTCCACTCTTGCTGATCATGAGCGGCCTGTTCAAACAGGACAGGGTAGTGCTGGATTAAATAGGTAAGCGCTACTTCATTTTCAGCAACTGAATACGATGGGAGCCATGCATGTGACATCTTGCCTGAAAGACATAAAGATGGAAACAGGTCTGAGTAACTCTTACAGCAAGGTTACCACAGTTCTTAATACACATCTCTGTCACCCCCCCCCACCATATCAGTGACAACAAACTGTACACACAACTCATTATGTATGGCTACAGCTTACCTACCAGTGGGACAGATATTGTATTGTACCACACTTTGTGCTATGTGTTTGTAGCCATGTTCCCTGTGTAGACACTATCATTGCTGGTCTTTTACAGACTATTCACCTGTGTGCCATTGTCAGGGCCACAATGGTTCCATATATGCCTGTGGTATGGCTGCTTTGTGATTGCTGCACATCTGACATTCTGTGTTATTGGGGATATCTATGCTTGCTGTTGGACATGTTCCGGGATTGTGTAGACTATTACGACCAACATATGTTCTATAACAGTGACACAATAGCATGTATATGTGCTATTGCCCAGCAGAATCACCTCTCCAAACCCATCTGCCCATGTTACCTAACCGCATTACATGTGTGTCTCACCCTAGGGCTTCCTCATGTACTGGTCCAGCAATACCGTCAGGTAGAACCAACCCAGGGGATGTTGTCCCCCTGGCGGCACACACAGACATGCTCCTGTGCCCTGAGGTCAGGTTCATTGACTGTTCCATAACGGGCTCCACAGACACATGTAGAATGTGCTACATCACTCTGAGGCACCCAGTACACATTCACAGGGCTGACATGCTCCTCCTGCTCAGCTTCCAGGCCAGATACATTCAGGACAAGGACTGCTGTTGTGAGTAGCAGTGGGTGGGAGGCTTCTTCCCATTGTGTCCATATTGGGGCCCATGGGGCATCCGCATCACATAACACACACACCATCCAGGGTGTTTACCCACCACGTGTCACATACCACCCCTGTAGACTGTCCTCTATATCTACCAACCCTGACCACCTCCACAACTATACCTGCCATACTTCCCCATAGTCTTATTCCATACTTCACAGACAAGGGCAATGTAGTCCCAACAAGGGGTTCACATGTGACATACCCATCCATGTTGCACACCCTGACAGCTGTAGATATCTGTGTGTATTGCTATGTGTGATGTTTCCCCACACATAGCATGCAGCACTGTGGTTGTAATATAGGGGACATGTATTTACACACACACACATATATATATATATATATATATATATATATATATATATATATATATATATATATATGTGTATATTTGTGTGTGTGTGTGTTTGTATATATGTAGACATGTTCATATAGGTATATATCTATATATGTGTAGATATATGTGATGTATATATGTACTCATATGTATGTTTACACGTGGGTATAGTTCATAGGTTCATAGGTTCATACTAGGCTAGGCTAGGCTAGGGTATCTGTATATTTGTGGAAATACACTGGTGTGCATATATAGATATATATATATATATATATATATATATGTGTGTGTGTGTGTGTGTGTGTGTATACATATATTTATATTTATATAGACATATGTTTATATTATATATATGTCTATATGTACACATATGTATACCTATATGTGAGGTACATTCAGACATCAGGTCCATAATCTCACAACACCTTCCCTGTACAGCTGCACCGTTCTGCCTTGCTACAACACAGGCAGGTGCCACATATGGACATTAGGGGGTATATGTAGGGCCAGATTGTAGGCAACCCTATTACACACCTATGGCATTCCTGCATGCTACAGATTAACCTGAGTGTCCTGCAAGGGGTGGGCTGTGGATCCCATGTGTACATCATAATGGCATTACTTCCACCACAAACTATTGGCCACATGATATACATACTTCCCATTACAGAACACACACTGTGATGGCTTACATCCTATCAGTCAGTGCTGCTCTGCAGGGTTGTGGGGTATGGCCCACTGCCCACAGGGATGCACTCGATTCTCCTTAGCAGTTGTCCAGCTGAATATCATTATAACAACACCTGAAGGCACATATAAAGCATTCCACATCATCTATCTCATTATTATGCACAAAGTTGTTGTTTGTCTTTCGGCTTTTCCTGGTTAGGGGTCGGCACAGCAGAACTCTGCTCTGCTAATGATTGGCAGTTGTTTTTTATGATGTCGAGTTGCCAGCCCAATGCCCAACCTTCAAGGAAGGTATGCCCATTCAATGCATATTATGGACCAAGTGTTACATTCAATTACATGCATATATACTTCACATTCCTGTTGTGGGAATGATGTCTGTTCTGGATAGTTTGCTGGATGTATTTTTTTTTTTTTTGCTGTTTTCTGTTTTTTTTTTTGCTTTGGCTTTGCCTTTGCCTTTCACTCTCTCTATCTCTGTCTCTATCTAGGTCTCTCTCCAGTAAATGGATTGAGCTGCTTTGAATAGATTGCAGCATGGATTTTGTAGGTGATGCACATGATCAGGTTATGGCCTCTGCACCAATCAGTGTCCTCCACTTGCTACCTGCATGCAGCATGCTGTGTAGTACTTCCAATTACCACTATCATGGCAACCAACTACTATAAATCCCTACATCATGTGGACGTGGTCCCTTTACCTTTCCTGCATGATGGACATCCTTCCTGTGTGTGGGCATCAGTGTTACAGACAGCAGGTAGCAATACCTCTTACAGGTGAACCTTCACACTCAGGCCAGCTACATATTTGTAGCAGGTTCCAGAACTACAGATAGAGTGTGAGTAGAGTTGTTGTATGCATTGTATAGCACTGGTGTTACAGGGTTTGTGTGTGCATACATACAGTCTGTTTGCATAGCTCTCAACTGTGGGCCTCTCCTCTTGATAGCCAGAGGTGTGCCTATTATGTTAGGTCTGTCCACCACACACGTCTTGTGTCAGATATATCACTGGCAGTGTGTGTGTTGAGTGCTATCAGTACATGGCTACATTCATTTATGTTTCTAACTTCATATTCCTGACTAAGGGTATGTTGCAGACTATCCTGTAATACTAGCGACTTGCTTAGTGTATGACAACAGTTTTACACATATGGGCCTGTGTTCCAGCCTCTGTCCTCCACCTACATACCAGACTTTGCAAATATGACATGCTGTCAGGGATTGTTCTGTAGTGGGCTGTGAGTATGTCATGCTGCCAGTCCTGCCATCAGTCTGCTGCTGTTTTGTCCCGCAAATATACTTTAGGGTTGGGGCCATATATGTGTGGTCTTCAACTACACAATACATGTGTCCCCTTATGCACTCCAGAGGCCAGTGTATGTAACAGTGGTATATGGCCCTGTATTATTGAGTCTGGGGGGGATGCACCATAACTAACCTGGGCTGTTACAACATGTGGGGGTATCAGGTGTAGGCTGCCTTAAGGTATCTTGATGTACATTACCATAAAATCCACCTTGGGTAAATGCAGTCCTACTGCCTCCTACCATAGACTGTTCTGTTTGTCAGTGTGATTGTGATGGTGTCAGTTATGCCTTGTTATGTAACAGTTGCATCTCATTGTGTCAACTGAGGTCTTTACCCCCTAGGGATTGTGTACAGAGTGCAGATTGAGGCTGCTGAACTATACATCTGCATTATTTACTGTTGATTGTTTGGTAACCTGTGGCCCAGTCTGTCTTTACTATTGTAATACTTGAAGGCCTCAGCCATGACAGCAACATAAGTAAACTTTCCAGACTACTGCATTAGTATAACTGTTTCACAGTTGCATTACTGTGTTTATATGGATGTCAGAGTGTCTAAACAGCTATATGACATGGCATATACAACTGTAATACTACACAAATAAAGCTCTCTCATGTATTTAAACCTGTGTGTGCTGTTATATCCTCTGACTTCTTTGTGGGTATATGTTGCAGGCAATGATTGCCATTTGTATGGATGGCTCATACAGTGTCCAGTTGGTAAGGTGGTAACTGTAGGCATAGTGGTTGTACAATATTGTGTGCACCTTCTACATATGTATCTTCCTATACATATCTCTGCATGTAGTTACATATATATATATATATATATATATATATATATATATATATATATATATGTATATCTATATTTGCATATATGTGTCTGTGTATATGTGTCCTAGGGATGTTGATTGCTTCCACATTGTACATTCTCTATGGGAGCCAGACTCTACTGCATGGTATGTTGCTGATACCAGCCTGACATCATACAGGTGGGATGGAGTACTGTTAACATCTTGTGCCCATGTTGTGTCTAGTCCTGGTTATAGGATCTGCAACAGTAGGTAGTGTATTGCAGGGCAGACATGTTTGGCTGTGGAGGGGGATGCCTATTCGTACAAGACGCATGTTGTTTGAGTCCTCTCAGCCCCAATAACGGTGCATGTGGACATATATGTATTTGTTATGTTCCCATTTTTATCTACAGATGTATGTCTGTATATACCTATATAGATAAATACATCTGCTTACACACACACACACACACACACACACACATATATATATATATATATATATATATATATATATATAGAAATATATATATATATATATATATATTGCTGTATATATATAGACATATAGCTGTAGACATATATAGCTATAGATGTATGCATATGTATGCATGTATATATGTTTATATTGATATATATATATATATATATATATATATATATATATATATATATATATATATAAAGAGAGAGAGACACACATACATCTACATGCTGGAATACATTCCCTGTACTGTTGAGTGATTGGTCTGGATGATATGTTTGGGAAAACATCAGTGTTATGTATATCTGACATGGTAAATCCCTTAGGCTGTGGTGTGCAGGGTCCTGGGTTTGAGCCTTGCAGAGGCTGTTTATTTTGTTGCTGGGCAGAACAAGGGCCATTAGATACAGAGTGATTAAGGCATTTTTAAGCAGTTGTAAGCGGGTTTGCATGGGTTTGTGCGGAGGTAAGCACTGCTAACTTCCGGTTACAGTTTCTAATAATCAGTTAGCTTCTAAACTGCTTAACCTGTGTAGGCATTGCTTACTCCCTTGCAAACAGGCTTAAGCCCGCTTACTGCTGCTTAAATGTGCTTACTCCTCCTGACCCCCACACTAATTATTTTAAAAGAAAAGAAAAAACTGTTGATAGGAAAGTGGTGAAAAAGTGGCATAAAGAGGGAAAGACAGTAGGGAAATAGCTAGGGATATGCAGGAAGGGAGTAGGGAAGGTCCATAGCTGCCCATTTCCTCTACAGAAACAGCTGTGCATATACACTGAATTTGGTGGTAGATCTGGACACTCAAACCCCTGAGAGAGGGGTGAGTACACAATAATATGTTGTGATGCCAATTAGACCAGATTACATGTGTCCAGTGGACACATGTGCGAAATGGACAGCTATGTATGGGGCATGATTTTTTTTTTTGGGACCAGGTTGCTCTTTTTTTTTTTAGGTGAGTGTGGGCTGTTGGGGAGGGATAGCAGGTATATTTGGGGAGGTAGGTTTGGCAGATTAATGGACAAGACAAACAAGATGCATACAGGGGCAGTATACAACACATGTGGGGGTATACACCTTGATGGGGAGGGGTGTTGGGAAATTGGAAGCCCATGAGGCCCCTAGTGGAAACAGTGGGACTGAGGTCCCCACCCATGGGCAATTACCACTGCACCTTCACAGCCCCAAAGGTGGCTGTGCTGGGGGCTGAGCTGCAGAGCCAGGCCAACCCTTTAGTCATGACACATGTCCCTCGAGCTGGCGTAGTAGATCTCCTGACCTCCCTGCTGAGCTCGCTATGCACCATGACCCAGACCTGGCAACGGGTGACAGGTTCCTGTCCACACCTGCTCCCAGGGGAGATGAGCCCCATCTCCTGAGGCAGTTCCACCCAAAGGTAGTGCAGGACCAGTGGATGAGGAGGTCCCAGGTTGGGCCGCAGACATGCTGGTGCCCGGTGCCATGACTAGCTGAGCTGGGCAGGTGGGTCCTCTGGGACCAGCCTTCCCAAACTTGCTATAGTATTTAAATTTTATCAACATATGTGGGTTAGGTATAACAGCATGCTTAGATATTCCCATTAACCCAGACACCAGATACAGAACAGTTGCATAGCAAACAGAACACATGCATATATTGGACCACAGTGGTAATAACAACAGCATGCAGGTACATTGATGGGACCATGCCACCAGTGTTGGAATATTTCAGTATAGCACATGCATGGAAGCAGAGTTAAATAATTATCAACCAATAGGACATATGTCCCATCATAACACTGAAATCATTACATACCAGTTGTGGTGGGAATGTAGTTTATTGTTGGAGATATGGTGGGGGGAGAGAAAGATGTCAATTAACAACTAGTATATTCCTGTAGTCCACATTACTTTCCTAGTCAGTGCTGTTATCTGTACCTTACAAGTATTACTACACTACCTTATAGTCTTAGTTTGGACAGTGATATGCCTGTCATCATCTTTATACATGAACTGGTTTTACCTACAGTAGACACCTCTTATCTGATATACCTGTGGAGGAAATGTTTGTTAACACTAACTGTTTCTACACATTCTCCCAAATTCCAGGTTGATGTTGTGCACATAGCTATCCATCTCTTTCTGCACAGACTCTGGCCATGTCTTGACCACATGCAGGTGAATCGGGACATATCTAGACTATTGCCTTCTTCAACCTTTAGTGACTTCCCACACACATATACAGGCTTTTCTACACAGTTCTATTACATAGCACACTATGGTTGACAGTGATCAGTGATACTTTATTATTTAGAGCAACTGCAACAGTCACAATTCCATACAATACCAGAGAAAACAGTACCAGTACAGTGTATCAAGCTTTTTATTTCTCAGCACAGTGTTCGTATCCGACGTACTTGTGGAAGCAATGTTTATTAGCACTACCTGAATGTTGCCACACAAAGTACCAGATTACACATTAGTATTATGCGCATACATCTCACTCTTTTACTGTACATGCTCTGGTCACAGCTTGACAACATGGGGGTGTAGATAGGACACACTTGGCTTATTACACTCATAACAGTTTCGGGAGCTGCTAGAGTGGCAGGTTTGTTCTCATAGATGTGTGACAATCAGTTGTATTCCCTGTTTGCTCCCTAAATATCTGGGATCATCCCACAGACTTCCCAGGGGGACAGGGTGACATGCAGCAGATATGGGCCCATATACTGGACATTCTGGTCTTATCTGTACAGCTGTGGGGTATGATTCTGTATGCAGCCTACTTCCACTACCAGAATTCAGACCATGGCTGTGTCTGCTACAACTTAAACACTGTCCATCATAGTTTTTGTGTGCTATGTAGATATTGCTGTATATCTCCTATTTGCTTTCTGTCTTATAATTATCCTGTGGTTTTGTATTCTGACCTTGTATTACAACATTCTTATACAGGATTTCCTAGACAGTTATAGTTTGTAGGACAGTGTAGCCTACAGTGATGAGTAATACCTTATTATTCAGAACAACTGCATCAGTCACAATGCCATACAATACCAAAGTAAACAGTACCTGTGCAGGGTATCATTCTTATATTTCTGGGCACAGTGTTGGTATCTGACAGGCCTATGGGAGAAATGTTTGTTAGCACTACCTGAATGTTGCCACACACAGTATAAGATTCCACATTACTATTATGCACATACATCTCACTCTGTTACTGTACACACTCTGGCCACAGCTTGACAACATGGGGGTATAAATGGGACATATGTGGCTTCTTACTCTCATAAGGCTTTGGGGAGTTGCTAGTGTGCCAGCTTTGTTCTTATAGATGTGTGTTAACCAGATGTATTTCCTGTTTGCTGCCTATATGTCTGGGATTGTCCCACTGATTTCCCATAGGGACAGATTAACAGGCAACAGATATGGGCCACTTTACTGGACATTCTGGACATATCTGCACAGTTGTGGGGGATGATTCTGTATGCAGACTACTACCACTGCCAGAATTTGAATCATGGCTGTGTGTTCTAAAAATACAACAGTTCATGTCTCAGTTGCATGTGCTATTCAGGTTTTGTTGTCCGCTTTTTCCCTGTTTTCTGTCTATGTGTCTCTCAGTTGTACTAAATGGCCTCAGGAGATTACACCAGTCATATAAAGACATTCCTACACATTCTATTTATGGTGCACAGTGTGGGTAACAGTGCTTAATACAACAGTACTATTATGTGATTGCAAATCTACATTACCATATGATACCAGAGTATACTGCCATATTCTCTGGTGTATGCAGTACTTGCCTTAAACAATACAGGTTTTATACAGGCAATTCATTTGCTAATACTTTTAGATTTATTTCCTATGACAGTACATGCAAGAGTATTACTGACCTGCCACGCGTCGCAACCTCTCCCGGTAACTTCCATGGGCCTCCTAGTTTGCAGCCTACTTACTTGCAGCTGTGGAGGACATAAGAAGAATATTTAGCCATACCTATTCATGATATACATGAGCTGGCAATTATTACACCCATAGTGGAGTGATACTTACACACAGCTGGGACAGCCCTTGTCGTTCTAGCCTCTTGGATCCACTGCTCCAAGAGGTCCCCCTTATGCTGCTGCAGTCCAGCATAGTGATGCCTGACTTGCTCACCAGTCCGGGTTATGCCAGTGGCACTGGTGAGATCATGGGCAAGATGGACCCAGGCTTCTGCCTTATATTGGGAACCCTGTTACTGGCCCTGCAGCAGTCTCTGCTCATGATCTTTTACAAGGAGTCCTGCCATGACTCTGGACTCCTGGATGCACCAGCGCTGCACCTGGAAGAACACACCTTCTCTCCTTTTTACCATTGTGCCTGCAAGGGGAAGCTACAACCAGTTATGAGATGTATTCCCGCCTGTAGGGTTTAAGTTGGGTATTTCCCACACTTTTCCATGATTAGCTGGTTTTGAAAAGTCTAGGCTATGGGCAAACTTGCTTACCCAAGGTTGGCATTGTTTAAAGGGGTATTTCATTTTGCAGAATGAGTTAGCTCTCCTACACATTGCTTACACCTCCTAAGTTGGCCTGTGCAGTGCTTAGCATTGCTTACATTAGACTTTGCATTATATTTTCTTTTTGGCATTGATTTATTATTCATTAAATCTTATATATATGCCTGGTATCCATGATTCATGTGTACGTACACTGTATGGGGTCCTTGTGTTTTATTGGGGACTTCAACACTCTATTACAATTACACCTCACATCTGGGCTTGGTGCTGTACTCCTGTTCACATATTTATGTTATGTAATGGGTTATGGAACATATGACTTTACACTGATTCCTTTCACATGTTCAGTTTAATTTTACTATAGTGAGGATTTGTTTAGTGATACCTCATTCTTCTGTACTGCTGTGATGGCTTGGTGGTTAACTACTGTGACCCTAGTGTATAAGATCCTGGGTTCAAGTCCTGCAAGGCTGTTTATTTTGTTCCTGGGCAGAACAGGGGCCGTTGGATAGAGAGTGATTAAGGCACTTTTGAGCAGTTGTAAGTGGGTTTGTGTGGGTTTGCATAAGGGTAAGCAATGCTAACCTCTGGTTAAATATGCTTATAGAGAGTTAGATTCAAAATTGCTTAACCTGTGTGCGCATTGCTTACCCCTGCACAAACGGGTGTAAACTCACTCACTAGTGCTTAAATATGCTTACTACTGCTTATTGGTGCTTACACTTGCTTACTAGAGCTTACTCTCACTTACATTTGCACTGATTTAGACAATAATATCTAATGGTTCTTGGGAAGGTGGGGGATTTGGATGCTGTATGGAGTTGTCATTCATTACACATTTTACCTTCCATTTGTATCCATGATTCCTGTGTACATATACTGTATGGGGCACATGTACTTATCTGTGGACTTTGCAACATTATGACACTGACACCTCACATGTGCATTTAATGCAGTACTCCACTTCACAAATATATGTTATTTAGTAGGTTATCCAACTAAAATATTGGTCATAACGTGGTTTGACAGGGAAAATGGAATGTTCTACAGTGGGACTTGAACCAGGAATGCCTACTCATACTGCTTCATTTGCATATATCTTCCTTGTTATCCTCTTCAGCCATTTAAGCTCCAGTAACTGTAGCTAAGGGTTGGGTACACCTGTGCACCTATGGTTAGCTTTAATTGGATTCTTAATTAAAAAAAATTATTTGATTTGTATTTAGTATTGCTGTTGTACACATGGGGGAATGTTGCTGAGGATATGCAGACACCTATGAGTGGTCTCGCTCATTTCTTTGGCCTTTCTGCTGCTCTTCATTGCAGGGGCATGTATATTCTGAAAGCTGTGCTCTCAGACATGCCCCCTGCACTCTTACATGCTCCATGTAAGATTAGGAGCTCAGGCAGCACGCCTACATTAATATGCATGGCGCTCTACCGTCCTGCTCCTAAACAGCCACTTCCATGCAGGACTAAGCTATTCCTGCATAGAAAATTAGTAAATCCAGTGGAATATGTTTCATGTACAAAACAAAAAAGAGATTACATATCCCTTCCATAAAACACACTTATTTTTGGCCAGTGTGATGGAAGTGTGTCTATATTTCCTATATTTAAAAAAGTACAAACTATTTCCAATGCAACATCTTATATAATTGTTCAACTGTTTCTCCTCTACAGATTTTTTTCATCTTCCAATATATAGCACACAGCAATTTTATAACACTGGCTGAGATCCAATAAATGTCAGCCAAATTCCCTTCCATTATATTTAGTACTGTGGGCACTTAGAAGATCCCAAACATCCAGCCCGGTTTTGTTGATACCTGAAAAATAACTCAAAACATTTTGGGCAAAAAAGTCCAGTATCTCTGAATTAATGGGCAACCCCAGAACAGGTAGAGGTTAGCTGCATCTCTCTGCTCACATCTCCAACAAAAATTGCCACCTGAGATACCCATTCTAAACTGCCTTCACAGTGTTAAGTACCACCCAAGCAACAATCGCAATTGCAAACCATGACAGCTTGGCCATCCCCTTAGTTTGCCACCTTTCCCCATATGTACCTCCACTGCTTGTTCAAGAAAGAAATACTGTCCTGCTTCCTCAATATAGTTGCAAAAGAGTCCTTATAAAGTCCTCCACTCTAGTTTCAAAAAATCCTTATAGATCAACCCTGCTTGTCCCTGCTTATCATTTTCCCATTTATGCAATTGAAAAACCTTACCAATGTGTTGCACAGGATGAATATGTTTAATCCATTTTTGTCTTAAAGTTAATAATTATTTAATTCACTTTAATGTAGAAATATGATCTTACAATAACAAGTCCATAAATGTATTTGTACCCAACTTAATAGCGCAGTTGTCACACTGAAGGCAATGTCACTGAGAATTTTAAGTTTCAAACTTCTTTAATTCAGCAAAATCACTATTCTGTAATTGTTTTTATATTTAGCTTTTAACTCTAGAACTATTCATACCCAATTGTTTTAGTAAAATAAAAAAATGTATATATCTTGGGAGAATAAATAGCATAATATACCTGTCCCTCCAAACCATTCTGTTGACATTGGAGAAGAGGTTTAGATCTCTAAATCCAGTATTTTGGATGCCATCTGACTTGCTTATGTGCAGTAAATCCATCAGTACTGGATCAGAGGATACCTGTTATGCCAGATACAGGTCACCTCTTAGCAGTCTCTAAGATGCTGAGTATAGTGACAAGGCTTTGAGTCGGTCCAAATAGGATATGTTGTTTAGGCCTTGTATACTTTTAGTGAGGTACCTCTGTGGGCGTTCCAGCTGTTGCATGTGTCTGGAGATTTTTTTTCTCATTATGGCCATGCATTTCTCTGAATTCTACTATCTCACTGTTGGGCTAATTGATCAACCCTTTCAGTTCTTCAGTAAATTCCAGGGTTTGTTTCTTATAAAAAATGCTATTTCTATCATGTGCAATAAAAGTCATAGAACACTTTGCACAACTCAATTGAGTGCAGTACTCTGAGCATTGGATGTAGTGTCTCCTTGTCCTGTGTGTGTGTGTGTGTGTGTGTGTGTGTGTGTGTGTGTGTGTGTGTGTGTGTGTGTGTGTGTGTGTCTGTGTGTATGTGCGTGTGTGTGTGTGTGTCAGTGTGTGTGACAAAGTTCAGTCATTTATTTACTCACAAGACAATTCCACATTTCATGCTGTTACAATACTATTTTTTAATATATCCCAATATTCAGTTTTGCATAGTAGCATTATTGCAGAGATACTGTAAAATGTGTCTTAATCAAATCTATGAATAAAGGTGCTGTTACACTGTTTTATCTAGTTATTTTATATAAGTAACAAATTGACAGCATGGGGGTAGCCGCGATGGTGCAGAGGTTAGCATTGCTGCCTCATAGCAAGAGGTTCTCTGGTTCGATCCTCGGCTGGAGTGCCTTGTGTGGAGTCTGCATGTCATCCCTGTGGTCGGGTGGGTTTTATCCGGGTGCTCCAGTTTACTCCCACATCCCAAAGACATGCTGTAGGTGGATTGGACACTCTAAATTGTCCCTAGGTGTTAGTGTGTGACTTCTGTGGAAGGTTGGGTGCTGGGCTGGCAACTTGACACTGTAAAACTCCACTGTCAATCATGAGCAGACAGGCAATCTGCTGTGGTGATCCCTAACCAGGAAAAGCTGAAAGAAGAAGAAGATCAAATTAACAGCATGAGTGACCATTCAAAATATGTACTAAATAGTAGATTAAATGCATTGGTAGTATATCATGGTAATGTCCTATTCACAGATGACTCCATATCATAGGTTCATAGGTAGGTACTAGGCTATTGGCCCTAGGGCCTATATAAGCCTAGCCAAATGGTGCCTTGGCTTTTGCCACCCAAGGAAATTATTTCCCTGTGCCCCTGTCAAGCAGAGCCACAGAAGTGATCATCAGAGTGAATTTCTTATCTCCCATCCAGTCATCAAGATTTTTATTGAAGAATGCTAATGAGGAGCTTTCTTTGATATAGATACATAGTTTGTTCCAGAGTATGGGAAGTCTCTGGGACAGGAATCTATCCTTCCAGCATGTTCTGTTTATTGTGGTGACAAGGTTTAGGTCCCTAGAGCGTGTAGCTCAGAGGAATTGGGATTTCTTTAGGTGGAGCATGTCCAACAGCTCTGGGTTTGACATAGCTTTGTATGTTAGGCAGAGATCACCTCTGAGTAGACAATATGCGACAGAGTAAAGCTGGAGTTTTTTGAGATGGTCTGCGTAGGGCATCTGTTTGAGGCTGGTAATCCTCTTTGTGGGGTATTTTCTGTGGCCTTTCCAGTTGTTGTAGATGTCTTGTGAGGTACATACCAAAAGGGGCATTGTACTCTATAATGGGTCTAATGAGTGATGAGTAGAGGGGAACAATGACCTCTCTTTTCCTGAATGAGAAACCTTTTGTGATTAGGTGTGCCATGTAGAAGGATTAACTGACTACTGTGGTGATGTGATTATCAAATGAGAGACTGCTGTCCACCTGTGTCCCAAGGGCTCTTATCACACTTTTGGTGTTAAGTAGACTACTGCCTATGTGGTAGTTCATGGGTACAGAGTTTTTGCCAAAAGGGATGACAATACACTTTTTGGCATTGAGCTTGAGGCCATGGCTTTGACACCTGGTATCAGTCTCAGTGAGGCCCTTTTGTAGGATGTCCACATCATTAGGAGTTTTGGTTATGGCTCTTAGTTTGCAGTCATCTGATAACTTTGTTAGTCAAAGACCTTCTCTGTTAGCCTGTACTTCAGAGAAGTAGATACCAAAAAGGAGTGGACCTATGACTGAACCCCGTGGTACTCTAATTGTCACTCGTCTGAAGTTGGATTTAGAGTCTGCTACTTTCACAGTGTGGGTTTTGTCAGTGAGCCAGTTGGCAACCCATCTTGTGACATAGAGATTTATACCTAGTTTAGTGAGTTTATCTATAATTCCAGAGTGGGGGATGTTGTCGAAAGCCTTGGTGAAATCTAGAAAGGCTGTGTGAACCACCTTACCCTCATCTACATCTTTGGTGACCACCTCAAAGAAGTCTATCAGGTTTAGGAGACATGATCTGCCTTTTACAAACCCGAACTGGGTAGGATCCAGAGTTTGGAGATTACCAATGTCATTGTTTATAATTTCCATGATGATATGTTCCATAGCCTTGCAGACCAGGCTCATCAGGCTAATAGGGCGGTAGTTCCTGGGGTCCATGGTGGCTCCGCCTTTGTGGATTGGGATAACCATTGCTGTGCACCATTCAGTGGGCACAAAGCCTGAGGTGAGGCTATGATTGAACATGGTACTTAGGTGGGGTGCCAGTTCATTCTGTAGATCATGTTGAACACAGCCTGGGATGTTGTCAGGTCCCATGGATGTTGTGTTCTTGGCTTTTGAGAGTGTGCTTTTTACCTGTGCAGCCATGATTACAGGAACTTTGCATTCTTTTGGTATAGAAATGGGCCCTTTAGGGGATGAGAGAAGGGTAAAGTTAGCACTGAACCTATCTGCCAGGATGTTGGCAATATCAGTTGGTTCTGTATATTTAGTGCCATTGTGCTGTAACTCAGAGCAGATCTGAGTGTTGCCATTGAGATTCTTGTCATAGCTATAGAATGCGTTGTGGCTGTCTTTAGAATCAGTGACAATTTTGTTTTCGTAACTAGCTTTGGAGGATTTTATGAGGGATCTCAGCTTCTTACTGAGGCTGACCAAAGAGTTCCTCCAATCATGGGATTTTACTCTTTTTTGCAACAGTTTCTTTCTTCTCTTGTAGAGTTTGTTTATGGCAGGGGACCACCAGATTGGCTTCCTTTTTTGGAGGATAGCATCTCTGTTCTGTTAGGGATTGCACAATCCATGCACTTGTGTAAGTGCTTATAAAGTGCAATTGTATAGGATTTAGCAGTCGTACCTCTATTGTCCATCAGCATGGGTGTTGTGAAGTTTGCCACTTCTGTCTTAAGAAGCGTGAAGTTGGCTTTGGAGAAATATTTTACGGTGGTTTCCCTAATGGGGGGTAGGGGTGGGATGTGGATTTCTAGGGTGATTTGTTTGTGGTCAGATCAGACCAATGAGGAATTGACCTCTGGTGTGGAACACTGGTTGCCCACATTGGTAATGACCAGGTCTAGTATATTGCTGCCACTGGCGGGGGTGTGGATAATTGATCCAAGGCATTGGAATTTATGAATTCCAGAAAACGTTGAGCACAAGAGTTGGTACATGAGTAGTTTTCCCAGTTAATGGTGGGGTAATTGAAATCACCCATTATTAGGGTATTAGGTTGTACCCTAATATTTTCCAGTGTATCAAGAAATGATGAGTGGGAATCCTGGGCATGGTGGGGGATTTGTAGCAAGCTACAATTTGGATTGCGGTCTTGCCCAGAGTTAGTTGTATTTGGATAATCTCAGATGCATTATGCTGAGCAACTAGTCTGGAGGTGTGGCTATCCTTAATGAATATGGACATATGGACACGTCTCCGCCTTTAGTGCTTCGGTCCAGGTTAGGTGGCTGAAAGGTGTGGTATGAATAATAGCCTGGTAATGCAGGGGTGCTCTGTGGAGACTTGAACCAGTTCTCTGTCACTGCACAGATGTTGATGTTCTCCATTTTAAGGAGTGCCTCGAGTTAGTGCATTTTGAGGTTCAGACTTCTAACATTAAGTAGCATTACCCTCAGATTTTGCTTGCTTGTACCTGTTACGGTGGTGAATTTGTCATTTGAATCTTGCATAAAAAAGGCACTATAGGGTTGGCAAGAGCCTTAGCCAGTATCCGAAATACCAAGGGTGACAGGTGCAGGCCATTTCTGGCAAATCATTGTGGTTTGTTGATCATGTCATCCCAGGCAGACAGATACTGGATCCCCTTAGAATGACACCAGAAGCTTAGCCAATTGTTGAAGTCAATAATTTTGTCCTTGCACTGTGGTATAATTCTGGGTGATGGCAGGATGCTACTCAGGGCTAGGGTCATACCTACCTAGACTACAAGGTCGGACAGCTCCTCCATGTCTCTTTTCATGTAGTCCAGGGAGGTACATCTCAGGTCATTCACACCAACATGGACAATGACAGAGTCATATTTGTACTTGTTGTGGAGTGACCTGAGTGCATGTGTTATGTGGTGGATCCTGGCACCTGACAGGCAGCTGACAGTAACTTTCTCCTTGTTTAGCCTGGTGAAGGGAACATCAGTGTGCCCGACTATCGAGTCGCCTATGACTAGAGTTCTGGGTACATTGTTATACCTTATGGGCTGTGGTTGAGTGGCACACTGAGTTTGTGGGCTATGTGTCATTTGGGTTGTGTTGGGGGTGGAGGTTGCTTGCGTTTCTGCTTTGGAGGTCCCTGTTGCTTGGGTAAATTTTTTTTTAGAGCCTCTGCAAATGTAGGTGTGTGTTTTGTGTTTCTATGTATGTGTTTTTGTGGTCTAGGTTTTGAGGGACTATGTGATGAATGTGGTGTGGAGCAAGTGTTTACCTTCTCCTCTTGACTGTCTAGTCCAGTCTTGAGTGAAGAGAGCTTTGCTTCCAGTTTGGCTATATAAGTGCATTTCTCACAGGGTGTAGTGTTGGGTGGTAGGAGGAGAGGGTTGTCTATGTACATGAGGCAATTGCTGCATTGCCCCAAGATGCCCAGATTCATCAGGCAGACTGGAGAAAACACCAGGAGCTGACCCTTAGACATGCCTGGATAGGTGCTTATTTATTAAGTACTAACAAATGTTTTCCTCTAGACAAGTGAGGAAAGTTGAGTTCTGTAGTAATTCGTAGCTTATTTAGTGCTTACTATGAGTTCTGAACAAGTGTTGAGCTCAAAGAAACAGATTTGAGTGCTGAAACTAGAAAACTGGCTAGTTCTAACAAACAAAATTAAGCTAGAAGGCTTCCCTCCAACACAGGAAGACTTGAGGGCTCAGAAACTTATAAATAGTCCTGGATACAGCAAATCTGTATCTAGACTAGACAATGTACAGGAAAGGCAGGAAACAACCTTAGGATATTCTTTTGTAAAGTGGAAAGGGGAAAGGAGGAGCAGAAACTAACTGGGTTGGTCTTCGCAAATGTTCTCCCTGGATTAGGTAAAATGAGGTAATGACACTAGACTGGGAGGAGTGTCCCAGATCAAATTTACAGTAGGGGTGGGCAACTGCAAAGCCACCAAGTATAAAAACAGGATACCAATAGGGAGGGAGGGTAGGAAACAAAAATTAGAACAAACCAACCCAACCAGATGCTTAACAATTGTAGAAAATTTCTAGTTAATACCTCACACACAGTAAAACTAGCTAGCAAAGTATATTCAGACAATAAAAGTGCTATAAATAACTCAGAAGTAAGCAAAAAACAGGATACTTAATGTTATATACCACAGATTAGTTGGCTCAGAGCCCTTCCTCCGACTTCCTCTGAATAGCTCAGTGTGAAATGGCAGAAACACTCACAAGTTAACTTCTTAAGTAACAAACTTGAAACCTGAAACAACTTTAAAAAAAGCTTGAAAGAACCAATGAGGTGCTTACTCCAAGCCATAGTCCAGGCAACCTCAGTCAGCCAATGACCACAAACAATTCACTGTCACTGAAATGCTATACTGGCTTTGGCTAAGCTATGATGGCCTGGAACATGTGCTCAGACACACAACCTCTACTAACAAACAACTAGGCCCAAAATACAAGCCTGAATATTGGCAATGCTACACTAGCAACACTACTTAGGTAGAAAAAAACTGCAGAAATGTTTAAACAGATAAAGGATAAAAGAGACTCTGCAGAATGCTTTTAACTGCAAACAAGTTATATGATACACTCCTTAGAAAATCAGAACTAACAAATCCAACCAGATGCTTAACAATTGCAGAAAATTTCTAGTTAATACCTCACACACAGTGAAACTAGCTAGCAAAGTATATGCAGACAATAAAAAAGCTATAAATAACTCAAAAATAAGCAAAAAACAGGATACTTAATGTTATATATCAGAGATTAGTTGGCTCAGAGCCCTTCCTCTGACTTCCTTCAATTAGCTCAGTGTAAAATGGCAGAAACACTCACAAGTTACCTTCTTAAATAACAAAGTTGAAACCTGAAACAACTAAAAAAGAAGCTTGAAAGAACCAATGAAGTGCTTACTCCAAGCCGTAGTCCAGGCAACCCCAGTCAGCCAATGACCACAAACAATTCACTCTCACTGAAATGCTGTACTGGCTTTGGCTAAGCTATGATGGCCTGGAACATGTGCTCAGACACATAGCCTCTACTAACAAACAACTAGGCCCAAAACACAAGCCTGAATATTGACAATGCTACACTACCAACACTACGTAGGTAGAAAAAAAAACTGCAGAAATGTTTAAACAGATAAAGGATCAAGGAGACTCTGCAGAATGCTTTTAACTGCAATCAAGTAATATGATACACTCCTTAGAAAATCAGAACTAACAAACCCAACCAGATGCTTAACAATTGTAGAAAATTTCTAATACCTCACACACAGTGAAACTAGCTAGCAAAGCATATGCAGACAATAAAAGTGCTACAAATAACTCAAAAATAAGCAAAAAACAGGATACTTAATGTTATATATCATAGATTAGTTGGATCAGAGCCCTTCCTCTGACTTCCTCCAATTAGCTCAGTGTGAAATATCGAGATGCACAGATTCAGTTTTTCAGATTGAACAGGGAAAGGGTGACATTAAGCTGTCTCTCAGGTGTCAGGATCTGCTATGTCATTAGAAACTTCATTTCCCTTCATCCATGGTACACATATGACTCTGTCATTGTGCATTTGGGAATGAACAACTTGAAACACACCTCCCTGGATCATTTAAGGAATGTATAGCAGAGTTCCCAGAATATGAGTCTGAGGTTGGAATTAAACTAATCTTTAGCAACATCCAATCATCATAAAGGATGCTTCCATAATGTAAACAAAAAACATTTGACTTTAACTATTGGCTTACTTATTGGTGTCAGTCTAAGCAGGTCTATTGTTTATTGTTCTAGGATGAGATGATTTTCAGTCCTACCTGATTTTCAAGGGATGGCCTGCACCTCTCTCCTCATAGCTTCTTACATTGATGAAAACTTTCTCCCTCCTGATAGTACTTCTTTTATGCAAGGCCAGTGTCCTCAAACTACTAACACTGTCAAATAAAATCAGGACTGTATAAAGGCAGCACTGTTCAAGACTAGAGATTTAATTAAGAAGTTGCACTCTTTACAGACCATCCTGATTCACACAAATATACTTATGTGCATTACTACTGAAATGTGGTTAGAGTGTAGAGATAATGGTCTCTGAGTGCTGTGCTTCAGTGCCTACCACTCATTCAGGCCCAACTGCAGAAATAACTATGCTGATGGTGGTGGCTTGTCCATATTCCAAAAAAGTCAGATTTCTTAAAGCAAGGCAATATGCTCCTAAATAAATTACTTACCATAAATAAAAATCCATACCATATCACAGTTATATATTGACAGACAGTTTCTATGATTGATTAAATGCTTGCATTGATGTATCATTTCTCATCAGAAAGAAATTCAATGCCAAGTTCAAGAACAAACAACCATGAATTAATTGTAGTATAAACAAACTATACAGTAAAAGAAAGAAACATATTGTCTTTAAGAAATACCCCAACTTCTAAACATGGACTCAAAAAGATAAAAAAAGAACTTAAAGCAAAAATAATCCTCCAAAGAGATAATTGTGTACTGCAAATTGTCATCTATAGCAGTATGTGAGATGGAGATCGAGAGGAGAAGGGAAGGGTGTTTAGATTTCATTAGTTCACCAGGTAGCTGTAACAGACTTGTCCTTAAATAATCTCTAAAGATCAAATTTAACCCTCATGGTGAATATTACTAAGTGATGGTAGGATATGACCAGTGATGAAATAACTAAAAGGTCTTTTATAACTGTGTCAGAAACATTAGAAACACAACCCAGCACTGCACTAGACTAATAAACAACACCATATACTCACCATAGAGACATAGTCAGCACATTAGCTTATAAATTTAACCCTAACATTGCACCATTATCTCCCTTTAACTTTCTGCATATTAGCACATCCACTCCTCCTTCTTCAGATAACCTTGGAGCAAGTCCTGAAGTAACCTTCCAAGACCAAGAAAACTGGCTACATCAGTCCTGACCATGTGCCAGGTTGCTTTCCTGTCAGCAATAAGCACATTCTTGTGGACTTACCACGTAACCTGTTGAGTTTCACCCTCTACTCTGAATTCCTGCTTGAGCTATGGAGAACTGTTGTATTTATCTCACTCCACAAGTTAGTACATATCTTGTAGTAATGAGTTATTTCCTGTAGAGCAGGATTTGATTTTCTAAGATTTTATTTGCCTCCTGTGTTACCTTGAGTGAGCCACTTAACTAGACAGTGCTTTGGGGCAACTGGGAATATGTTCTGGGCTCGTTAATGGTCGCTTCAACTGTATGCCTACCAAATGCCTATGAACCTCTATGTCACTGACCCTGGTCACTATAGATTAACATAACCATCCTTCTCTGTGTAGCAGTAGAGCAGATCATTATAGAACATATTAACAAGGGCATCAGCAGTCTAGAGTTACCTGACCCAAACCAGATTGCATTTGCTGATGGTGGAGCTTGTCATTTAAAGCTAGTGGACTTATTTGAAGAAATCATAGATCCACTGTCTACAGGCAAATCAGTGCACAGTGCTTACCTCAATCTAATGAAGACCTATGACTTCATTCCACATTATGGCGTAATGGACATGTTAAAAACTTAATGCAAAACCTCTTTGTAAGCCACTGGATTCACCAGCTGATCCTGGTCTATTATTACAGGGAGCACACTATCATGAAAAAGCTTCATCACTAGTGGTGGCCCACAATGATCAATCTTTGGGCCACTTCTCTCCATCATTTACTTCCCTGATGTGAAGTCCAACATTAAGGTCCTGCGGCTAACCAAGCTTGTGAATGTTTTCAAACTTGGAGTGATCATAAACTCTCCAGCTGACTGTCAGTTTCCCCAGGGTGGTCCTAATGTATGCAAATAAATACTGCTAGGACAATGGCTTTAGGCTAAATGCTGTATATCATCCCTTGGCAAACATGTTTACTTATGTATCTACCACATAGTTGGTGCCCCTATGAAAACTGGCATAGTTATTAGGCACCTCACTGCTTTCATTGACAGAGAACTATCCCGTGACCACCATGTAGCTACTGTTATTAGAAAATCCTTTTACCTAGCCAGACTGATTATCAGGATATGGTTTCTAGGTCAATGGAAGTTATTATTCCTTTCTGCTCATCCCTTATCACAACCATAATAGATTATAATGCCCCTTTCAGTATGTACTTGTCTAAATATATGACTTAAAGTTTCCTCACAAACAAAGTCAATGTTACATCTCTTGTGTGCTGCACAGACCACCTTAAAGAATTTTTTGCCTTCTCTGTTTCTTATAGAAGGGAGGAACCTTTGCTTTGCTAACAAACCGTTGAAGAATCTAGTCCTAACCTACACATCTGCAAACCAAACAACGCATTAAGCATTTGCTCAGAGGACCAAAACTTCCAGTGCAGCATAAACAGATCCTGTGGATGAGATGGATATCTCCTTAAATAATCTCCCTTTTATTGTTCAGACTTACCTTAAATGTAAAACAAAGTAGTTCCCTGAATCACCAAACACAACCTGAATGAATGGATGGAAAACCATAAATGCAAGCCTGTTCTGGTTGCTCAAACTTTCAATGAAAGGGGGGAAAAAGCATTTACTACACCAAGCAAGAATACATGCAGACATTTTGCAA
>NC_056734.1:936899030-936919030 GCF_019279795.1 Protopterus annectens
AACTTCTCTTTATCAGTATTACGGTATTAAGAGTTTTATTAGGTCGTAAACATGCTTTGAATTGTTTACGGTATGAGAAGAAGTTTACTAATTCACCAATTTCTGTTATTAAAACTCTTTTCATTTGGCCTGGAAAGTGAATTGGTATTTCTTCATCATTGAATCAGGTCACAACAGGCAAGCCTAAATATAACAGACATAAGACAATGCAATGTAGTCAATCAACCAGTGTATTTTAGAGGTGAGAAGAAATTGGAGTACTCAGAGAAAAGCCATTAGATGGGAAAAAAATGTAAAAATCCACATAGGCAGGAGTCGAAGTTCAAGACTGAACCTCAGAGAAATTAAGCAGTGACTTTATCATTTTGATTCAATACCCAAATTACTTGTATATGACTTTTCACTCAAACATTTATGCACTGTGCAAAATCATAGTATTTGATAACTCATTTGCTATATTTTTCAAGAATGCAGATGACTGGGTCAAGCTGTATATTTTCACTGGTATCCACTATATTTCCAAGGACTGTACCTGTGATGCTTTTAATTACAAGGTTGTAATTGTGAAGGACATATGCTGTGCTGAAACCTATAGCAACATGGAGTATTCCCTTTACTTAGAGGTAATATAAAATCTGAGGTGGAAGACATAATTAAGGAGTGTGACTTGAGTTTTTCCTCTACTTAGAGGTAATGCAAAATCAGAAGTAGAAGTCATGCAAAAGGGAATCCATCTCCTTGTAAAAATGTTCTAAATCTGTAACAACATTTTTCTATTTGGGATACATTTGTTTTACAATGCAGCTTTGTTTGGCATGGGGAATAGTAAACCACATTTAGTTAAACTGATTTTAATCTCATTTTGTGGAATTCTTAATTTGAGATCATTGTAATTTGAACTAAGGCAGTTTTCCACTTATCCTAAAAGCTGAGCAGTGGTTCATAGGTCCATAGGTAGGTACTAGGCTATCAGCCCAATGGCCTATGTAAGCCTAGCCAGCAAGGTTCCATAGCTTACACCACCCAAGAAAGTTATTTTCCTGTGCCACTGTCCAGCAGAGACACAGTAGTAGTATTTCCTATTTCCCATCCACTCATCAAGATTTTTCTTGAAGAGTGCTAATGAAGAACTTTGCTTGACATAGATGGGTAGCTTGTTCCAGAGTATAGGAAGTCTCTGGGACAGGAATCTATCCCTCCAGCATGTCCTGTTTATTGTGGTGATAAGGTTTAGGTCCCTAGAGCATGTAGCTCGGAGGGGTTGGGATTTCATTAGGTGTAGCATGTCCAGCAGCTCTGGTTTTGACATAGCTTTATATGTCAGGCAGAGATCACCTCGGAGTAGACGATATGCTATGGAGTAAAGCTAGAGTTTTTTTTGACGTGGTCAGTGTAGGGCATTTGTTTGAGGCCAGTAATCCTCTTTGTGAAGTACTTCTGTCGCCTTTCCAGCTGCTGCCCATGTCTTGTGAGGTACATTCCAAAAGGGGAGTTGTACTCTATAATGGGTCTAATGAGTGACGAGTAGAGGGGAACAATGACCTCTTTTTTCCTGGATGAGAACCCTTTTATGATGAGGTGTGCCACGTAGAAGGACTTCCTGACTAATGTGACAATGTGACTATCAAAGGAGAGACTACTGTCCACCTGGGTAAATTTAATATATTCAAAAGAATAAGGCAGCTGTATAATTAACTTTAATAAATGTGAAACTCAAAGTATATTTTTTCACATTTATGGGACTTGCTGTATCAAGCCTCATAATAGATATAGCAAGTTATTTTTCTATCAAAAGCTTCAATTTTTTCTAAAAAAAAGATATATATCTTCAGTGTGACGATCATAAAAATACTGTCCATATCATGAAAATATAAATTTCTTGTTTCTAGGATAAAACAAAGACAGTTTTACAAAATGTTTCTTCTCTTTTTTTGAACTGAAAGTGACTATTTCATTGTCAGTTAACCATGACATCTTGCTACTTCTTGGTGCATCATGGCAACAGATTTTGCATCTCTTCCTTTGCATATCTGTTCCCACATTATCTTTCTTACCATTTAGTGGTATAACATCTGAGAAAAGTTATCCTTACAGTTGTGACAGTTTAGACAGGAAGTATCAATTTAATTGCATTTTACTAGCTTCCTGCCTACAGTGTTTAACATAACAAACTATAAATTTCCTACTTTGAGGTCAGGAATAGCTTCCGCTTCTCTGATTAATTTAGACTAATTAGGCAAAAAGCATCAGCTTTGCTGTATGAGAAATTTCCTGCTGTTGTGTTACTTGCCTTTTATACACCATTATCTCTCTTTGGGAGCCTTCTGATGCCAACAGAGTATTGTTCGGAATACTACACACCGTCTAAACTGCTGGCATGTTCCCACAGCTCTTGGAGACTAAGCTCCTCGTGTTTAGTCTTGCACAGTATCACATATCTTATTATAAATGGCAAAACGGTTGTCAGTAACAACACTCGGTATTACATTTTCAACAGAAGGAATACACGTGACCCTAGACATCACTTCTGACAATAGACTTCAACTTTGACAGCTAATATCTAAAATATAATTTTACATATTACTGAATGGCATTGAAAAGAGAATTCAAATAGCAATTTCGTTGATCCCACCTAAAATGTTTAACTGTTTTGTGGCAGTGCTTGTAATTAGAAGTATGATATAATTTAGTTAAACCTTTCCAGCAAATTTCAAGACAAACCATAGGATAGTTTTTAGTATACAGCATTCTGCCTTCATTGCAATCTGCTATCCAAACAAATACGTAAAAATGATGGCTTGCCATGATATTGCTGTTCTGTGCGCCTGATAATGCTACCTCATTTAAAGCATGGCTTCCTTTGAAATTACTAATTTAGGCAGTGAATTAACTCATCTGAGAAATAATATTGAAATGTTTACTGTATAACATCCTAAGCAACCATAGGCTGAAGGTTAGTAGCATGAGATTTTGGAAACTGTAGCAGTTCAGTGAATAAACCCATGCTTTATTCTGGGCACCTAAATATCACAGACTGTGTGACTGCATCAAAGTGAAGTGGAATGCATGCCATTTCATAATAACACTTACACTAGTATTCATTTCTGCCTCACATCGTCATTAAGACAGAAACAATGGCCTACAATGTCTGATCTTTGGTTTCCAGTTATAATAAAAACTCTGTGACTACTGTTTTCAGCAAGACAACTATAAATATAAAGTGTCTGTCGCCACTCTTGACATTGTCTTTCTTAAAATATATAAAAGTGTTTTATATTCCTTTGCTACTAGAGCTTCTTTACTGAAAATGCAAAAAAATACCACTCTGAAAGCATATTTCTGTTTCTTTCAGGTAATCTCCAAATTTATTGAGAAAGAAGTGCTGAAAATGCATTCTAGAGCTCTGTTTCCAGGTGCTAAGGGGAATATATTCAATTTTTCTTTTGATACAAGTCCACAGTATATGCAACAGGCTATGTAAAATGAAGACAGTATAACGTAGAGTATGTTGAAATCCATCCATCTACAACCCTTTTATTTTCCATTTTTACACATGGAGTCAGGGTGTCACTTTAACAGTGACAATCATCGAGAGTCAAGGTTCACCGTTTTCTTAAAATGTTTTTAAAACAGCATTGAACAAGAACTTTCATTTTCAGTGCATTACTTGGCTATGTACACTATAGTATGCTTTCTGGAGAATATAAGTGTAGTTTGTCAGTTAATACCCAGTATTGTTAATAAACATTTATTTATTTATTTATTTATCTTTGGGCAGGATTCTCGATGGCTTGCACGGAGTCTAAGAGTCGTGTAAGACTCCATGCAGCCATCGCGATCCAGGAACAGCCCGAAATCCCATGTAAGAGACAGCTAAAACGACTCTTACATGGGCAGGGCGTGGATATGCTAATCACCCCACTTGCAGCCGAAAGGCATGCAAATGAGGTAGAATAGTGATCCACGAAGCTGAAACCAACCCGTGTAAGAGTCATGTTAGTTGCAGAAATGTACTCAGTTGACAACTGAGTACGTTACTGCAAATAACACAACGGAGCCATGACAGCTCCAAATAAAGTGTGCAAATGTTGCAGTCAGCATGCCAATGGCCAAATATGTGGCCATTGGCATGGTAACCCGATGCAAACATGAAATAAAATATTTTTTTTTTTTCGGAGCTCGGCGATGTTTAAATGCAGGGCAGCCCCACGCAAATGGGCTGCGCTATATAAAACAGAAAAATAAAGGTTTGAAACCCACAAATGTGGGTTTTATGTAATGCATGGATTTGCAATGCAGGGACTAGCAGACCAAAAACAACATGGCCACCGTCTAGTGGTTGCTAAGGGGGGAAGCTGAGTGTAAGACATGTAACTAAGCATTAGTAGGCAATCCTATGTAAATGAGTGGTAGGATAGTGAATCACACTGTCACATAGCAAATGAGCACATTCCGTGTAGTGTAAGAGTTAGATAAGGGGGAGTAACAGAGTAGGAGATAGGTGACATCACAGGGGGGAATGTCAGGAAGAAATCAAGCTCATTGGAGCAAAGTGGTATGTGAAAGATGTCAATCACACAGCAGAAAAAGAGGAGTGTCAACAGATATGCATGGGAAAGTCAAGAAATGGAAGGTGTACACTGTGGCCACCACCAAAGTTTTTCACTGTACGTGCATGCGGGAGCCGAGACTAAGACAGAGTGCACATGTGTAAGGCAGAGTAAGCATGTAGGAGCCTGTCTAAAGATCTGTAGACCTGTTTGCGCTGATGTGTGCACGTTTTAATCCGAATAAGCAGATTCTGGTCTGTGTAAGCATGTGTGCGCACGTGGTAGCCACTGTGAGCGTGTTTTCGCTGGTATGCGCACTGCTCCCTCCTGAGGAAACAGAGAGGAAAAGGAAGCAGAAGAAATAGTAGGAAACTAGCAGGGAATACTTGTAGAGGTAGCAGGTGAAAACAATTAGAAGCAGGCAATTACACAGGCAGAATACAAGCCCAGCCCAGCACTTAAAACACTGCAAACAGCATTGCAGTATGTTTCTCTCAAGAGACACTGCAAGACAGGAGTAAGCTAGTAGAAGTGAAAACTGAAAAAGCTGCACTCAGACCAAACATGCTAGGGGCTGCCATAGCTGTCATAAGGAGACATAGGAGACTTGCTGAGGGTGGTGACAATGGAAATGCTGCCAGACAACCCACAGTGAGGAGACAGAGAAGAGTGTACAGGCCCAGGGTCACCTACCAGGGGTTACATGAGCTGGAGATAGTGGAGCGCTATAGAGTGGACAGAGACCTCCTGCAGCAAATTGTTGAGCTGTGCAGGCCATGCCTCACACACAGAACCAACAAAGGGAACCCATCCCAGTGGAAACCAAGGTATGTGTTGGCCGAAGAATACTAGCAACAGGTACCTTCCAGAGACCAACTGGTGATATGATGGGGATATCACAGGCATCAGCCTCCAGGGTACTGCACCTGTTCCTGTATGCCATGTCAGCACATGTCGGTGAGCATGTATATTTCCCCAATGCCCGTGAGGTATTGGCCAGCAATATGCGCCTCTTCCAGCACATAGCGGAATACCCTGAGGTATTGGGTGCAATAGAATGCACGCACATACGCATCAAAGCACCAGCCGGTGAGTGGGGTAAGGCCTACATTAACTGCAAGGGCTTCCCCTCCATCAACTGCCAGGTCGTGTGTGATGCCCACGGCATAATAATGAATGTGTGTGCTGGCTGCCCTGGGAGCTACCATGATTCCCATATCTGGCATTTGATGCAGCTGTACCAGACATTTGCCAATGGGGACATCCCACATGGCCACCTAGTGGGGGATGCAGGTTATGCACTGGAGCCATGGCTGATGACTCCCATCAGAAATGCACACACACCTGAACAGGAACGCCATAATGAGGCACATGCACAAACACGTAATGTAATAGAGCGTGTGTTTGGGCTGCTCAAGTCAAGGTTCTGGTGCCTGGACTCATCTGGTGGAGCCTTGCAGTACTCACCAACTACATGTACCCAAATTGTCATGGTATGTGCTATGCTACATATTATGATCCTGCGAAAACAGCTGCAGCAGGACCAGCATAGGGCCGGGACAAACAGCCCCCCACCATTGCCAAGGCCATCACAGGCAGAGCGTGACACGGAGGAGGAACAACGTGAGCCTGCCCCAGTAGGCAGAAGGAGGCGTGCCCAGTATGCCCTGGCCTTGGCAAAGAGGCAACGCATAGCACATACACTGGCTCAGTAGAAACCCTGGGAATGATACCCCTCTCTGACTCACTCATATAGTAACAGGGTTGCCTAACATGACACAACCTGCTCTCAAACATGTACAGGGAGTGTAGTATGTGCATCCGACAGAGGCAGCCCTGCAGCACCACCTGAGGCATGATTGCCATGTGTTAAGCAATGTAACACCATCTAGTATATGCAAACATGAAGACCCCACCTAACATCTCACCCTCCCCAAGCATGATGCCACACTATGAAGACAACAAGATCAAGTACAATAATTGGCTGAGGTATTGCTGTTAGCAAGGGGGAACACATGGCTGACAGCCTGGGCTGACATGCGAAGCAAGACATGATGCCCCACCTGCTAGGGATGGCACGCTCCCAGCACACCTGGCTGTGTAGATACTGGCAAAGGCTGTTGTCGCCCCCACTGTGCCTGGAATAGGTAAGTCTGGAAACACAAACCCACCACCATATGTAGCACAAGGAATAATAACCTGGACATAATGCTACCCAACGCCAGAAGTCTAACCTGCAAGGTGCATGCAGACCAAACCCACCACAGCATGGAGAATGGTAATATGTGTTCTGTAACAGAAACCTGGGCAAGGCCCAGAGGGCACCCTAATACTACCAGGTTATGCCTCATACAGCTCCAAAACATGGAATACATGACAATAGGAGTGTGGCTACCAGTAATTATCAAGAATAACCACACCCCCAGGTTGGTACCACAGCAAGAAGCAGCATGGACTATCCACGGGCAAGTAACACTGTCGCAAACTGTCTACCTGTTTGAAGCCTGCTACAGACCACACACACAAACCCAGGTACCCCAGCCAGCCTTCCTGAAGACACTTCAGAGTATGAATGTCTCAACAAATACCAAACAAGGCACACACAAAGTATGACATAGGTGGCAATCCATTATGTATGGAAGAAGTAATCATGGACCTAGGGACACAAGTGGATGGTAACCTGTCATGTGACACTCACATTGCCAAGGTGGCCAGGAAGACCAGCTATATTGCCCACCTCAATATGAAAGGATGCACATGTAGAGCTACAGAGGTCACTGTGCCTCCATACACTTCCCTTATCAGGCCCATACTTGACAACAATGCCCCAGTTCGGATGTACCTTACCTTACACATGCAGCAGTCAGAAAGACCCCAAATGTACCCCACCAACAGGATAAAGGGTCCAAACATTGGACATCTGCAGCCTGGCTGAAGAAACCGCAACCCAATTCAGAAGCATACTGCACAGTCAGAGGTGATGTATGCCTAATGTACAAGACCATGTCCAATCCAGAATGAATGGACATGCTCTACTGCAGAAACCCCAAATCCAGCAGACACACCATAGTGAGATATCTGAACCTCTACACATAGATTAATAGGATGTGCTGGAGGGACAGATCCATAACCCAGAGGCTCCTGACACTCTGGAACAGAATCCCAGTCCATGATAGGCTGAGCTCCACACACAAACTCAACAAGAGAAATCCAGTGAAGTGCATGGGAGATAGTAGGTGTACACTGGGGGCCATCCCTGTGTCACATCTAGGAAAGTAAACCCTACATTGGCATAATATGCACATTGCAGGGGGTGTTGAGACCCACACACAGTCTGTCCGTGCTCAAACAAGGCCAGGGCAGATAGCCTAGTATGAACCTATGAACCTATGATGATACAAATTGTGAAGGACACAAAGGATTATCACAAAGCTGACCTACCTGATGGTAGGAACCATGGTGATAATCCACAGATATGCTCTGCACCACTCTAATATCACAAACAATGCACCAAACCCACACACATTGACAACAGCCTACTGAACAGATTCCTTCCAACCTCCCCACCAGCACCTAACTGCCAAATATCTATCCCAGGAGAGTGCTGGCCCCCCAACATTGCAGATGCTGAGGTAATAGCCAGCATCCACAAAGCACAGCACACAGCATCAATGGTACCACATGGTGTCCTGGGTTGTGTCCAACAAGTACTGTAAGAAGAATGGAACAGCAAATAACATTACTGTGCACTATCAGTCCTACCACAGGATATGTACCCAAAGAGCAGTGTACAGCAACAGTGGTCCCACACCACAAAAGGGGTGCCTGAATGGATACTGCAAACTATCACTCCTCAACCCCGACTATCTAGGTTGGCAAAGTAATGGAGAGGATGATCATGGATCCCATGAATAACGAGATTGGGTACCTACAGACATTGGACCCTATCCAGTGTGGCTGTCATAGGGCAGATCCTGCCCCTTACACATGCCTGACTCATGTGAAACGTGCACCAAGCCCATTGATGTGGGGAATGTTGATCACACAGCCTATCTGGACCTTGCTAAACCCTTCCATACAATACCTTATTTGACGGTACAGATAAGCTCACCAGCCTAACTATAAACCCCTATGCAAGTAGATGGGTTTCAAACCAGCTCAAGGACAGAACTGACCTGGCAGACATGCTGTAGCCATGGCAGACTGCAAACCAGGTACAACTGGCATCCCACAAGGCATGGTCCTGGGACCTCTCTTGTATGCTATATATGTCACATAGGTACAGACCAACATGGACGGACTCTATCTGAACAGGTTTGCAGAGGACTACAAACTGGCCACCATATCGGACCCTCCAGCTGACACAAGCAACCTACAAAAGGCACACATAGAAACACACAAGTGGTGCAACAGCCATGTCAACAAGCTAAATGCAGAATAGTGTATAGTCAACCCCTGTGGAAACACAGTACATGGCCAGAAATTACCACATAGGTGTTAACCCAGTAAGTACATCAGGAGAAATAAGAGACCTGGGGACACAAGGTGATAGATATCCTGCATGTGACAACCATGTGTCTGTAGTGGTTACAGAAACATACTATATACCCACCTAATCATGAAGGTAAGCACAGCTTGTTTAGGGTAGGTCAATGTGCCTCTCCAGTCATCCATCAGCAGCCTCACAATTGTGTACAATGGCCCTTCAGGGATGTACTGTAGCAGACACCTGCAGCAACTGGAAAGACCACACAAATACCCCACCAGGAGGATTGCAGAGCTGTAACAGATGCCATGTGTTGCCTGAGTAAAGAAACTGCAGCTCCACACAGTGCCATACTGCCTGGCTGGAGGTGAACTGTGCCTGATGTATAGAGCCATGACCAACCTGGTATCAATGGACATTTGGCACCATGTAAACACTGAATGCTGGTGACCTATGCAGCTGACAGGCCTGAACCCCAACACAGACATAAACAGGACATGCTGTACCAAGTGGTCCATAACCCAGAAGCTCACTCCACTCATGACTAAACTCCCACTACAGGATATCCAGGGAGTCCCTCAGTGACTGTCATCCAGAGGAATCATGACTGGATGGGAGATGGTAGGTGTAACCTGGATATCACCTGTATGCCATGGGTAGACAGAGGCACAGCACACTAACCGTGACATATGTCATGGCAAACACCAGTAAATGCATGTTGAAGGACAAACACTCTCTGACTAGCATTACAAATGGACTAGGGCACATGGCCATTGTTTGTCACTGTCCACACAATTTGTGGAATACATTAACAATGTCAGACAATCATGTAGTATGCTGTCCATATCTGAACAAAATGCAACATGGTCATATCTGCACAACTGGCCCTCAACCAATCTGGTGTGCTCACTATAAATATTACAAGCAGTGATAGGACTGAAACCGATTATACTGTCCACCACAGTGAAAGTACTGCACCAGTACACTATACGACAATACAACTGTTTGGTCAGCAGGAAAGGATGATGACAACTGTATGCAAACTATCCCATGGCGACCCTGCAGGCACAGCATAATGCCTGTTAGGTTCAGACACAAAGCAGGTGGGCAGTAAGAACACAATCTGATGTTCAACATTCAACTGTACATGTGATATATAGATGGCGTCCACACACAAACACAAATGTGGTGGTCCACAGATCCAAATATAAGGAAGGGTCACACTGGGCATGCTCGTACACTTAGATAAATGAGATGTGGCAGTCAAGAATCCATACAAACTGTGAACTGGGCATGCTCACACACTTAGGCCATGGCACAGTTCAGCAGTTACACACACATATCTGGCATTTCTATGTGTTAACACAGGAACCTCCCACAATACGGACATCTGCCCAGTGCACACAGTGAAGTTACAACAGAGACATAAGTAAAGTATTGGATCCCACTCATATGCAAACATCTCCCACAGTACACACGTTGTTTATAGAGATAGGGAAGGCTACGGCAATAAAGACCCACAAACAGTATATGAGCAACAGATACTTGCATCTGACAGGTAAACATATGGCCATAGAGTGCAATACCTGACTGTTGTCCCTAGGGAATACAGAAGGCTATCCACAGTGCATTTGGCGTCTGCCTCCACAGAACAGTAGGCCACTGTACCTGTGCAAAGTTAATGCATAGATATGCTCTCCCCTGTAGTGATGGATAGTCACAGATGTACATACCTCTTCATCCATAATGATGTCAGCACACTATACATATGTCAAGAGCAGAAATGGTAACCAGTAATGCGAATAGCGCGCACCGCTGCTGCGTCTCTAACAAGTGTCATAACATAGTTAGGTAGGGGCTTGAATCCTGCAAGTGCTCAGTGTGTGTATGAATGTGTGTGGAGGAGTAGTGTGTGCAGTTCCATGTGTATGGGAAATGTCCCTTTTGGCAACTATTACTACACAACACATGCTGCATATTCCACTGTTTAAACACTGATGATGTCAGCACACTATAAGTACAGCAGGAGAAAGCAATTTCCCCAGTAATGCAAATAGCACGCTCTGCTAATGCGTCTCTCACAAGTGTCATAACATAGTTAGGTAGGAGTTTGAATCCTGCAAGTGCCCAGTGTGTGTGTGAATATGTGTGGGGGAGCAGTGTGTGGAATTCCATGTGTATGGGAAATGTCCCTTTAGGCAACTATTACTACACAACACATGCTGCATATTCCACTGTCTAAACACTGATGATGTCAGCACCCTATAAGTACAGCAGGAGAAAACAATCCCCTCCGTAATGCAAACAGCGTGCTCTGCTAATGCATCTCTCACAAGTGTCATAACATAGTTAGGTAGGGGTTTGAATCCTACAGATGCCATGTGTATTTTTGTCACACAGTTTGTCCATGTGTGTGGGGTGTTGTTCCCAATATTGAACGACATACATTATATCAGTAATGTCAATGCACACATGATGTATGTGTGTGCCACCTGCACATATGTACCTGTGAAATGCACAAGTTCCCATGTCCGACACCTGCCTCATGTGAATACATGGAATATGCATCAGACAACTGTATGACTGTGGTGTTCTGTGCAGGGGCTGCATGTGGTATGTGACTATACAGTGTGGGTTGTAGATGGTGTCATCCCACCAGCGAGGGATACATGATTGGTTTGGAGCATATAGTCCACATGTTGGTGATGAACAGGTGCAGCATGTTGTCACCACTTGTGGGAGTGGTAACAGATTGTTCCATAGCAATGCAGGGAATGAATGATAAGAACCCTTCAGATAGGGTCTTGCAGCTAGAATAATGCTCACACTTTATTTTAGGGTAGTTGCAGTACAACCATATAATGGTGTGTGTAGAGACCGTCATATTCCCAGTGTTGTCAGGAAGGCCAAGTGGGTTCCCTGGGTATGGGAGTGTGGTGTGTGCCAGGCTATGAACCTGAAGGCAGTCTAACCCACTGTGTGTTGCACATGGAGAGGCTCTGATGCTTTGTGCAGTGCCACCAACCTGGGGGTGTGTGTATCTGAGGTGCCTTTGGATACATCTCCCCTGTTCTGGTTTGGTGCATGTGTAGGGGATGACAAGCATGGTATCAGGAATGACCTGGCACTGATGGTGTGCACCTGGGAGCCTTGTACCAGGAGTCTGTTACTGCACGGATATTGCTGTACCCCATGCTAAGGACAGTTTCCACTGCATACATCTTGAGGTTTACACTGCTGCTGTTGAGTAGCGTTGCTATTAGTGTCCTATCCCGTGTGATACCTGTGTAGGTGGCTATGTAATGTCAGCCTTGCATACAAAGGCACTATGTGCATAGTAACAGCCTCTGCCAATATACAACGGCCCATGGGTGACAGTTGCAAGCTGTCCCAAGCAAAGCAATGTGGCTTGTCCAGCATGTAATCCCACACTGACAGGCATTGGATCCCCTTTGAATGTCACTGAAAGATACGTTAATTGCAGAAACTGATGATCCTGTCTACATATTGTAGCAGCATTCATGATGAGGGTGAGATGCTACTCAAGGCCAGGGTCATACCAGCCTGTGCCACAAGCTCAGAGAGTCAGAGAGCCCCTCTATGTCCCCTAACATGTAGTCCAGGGAGGTGCATCAGAGGTCATACACACTGGCACAGACAATGACTGAGTCATACTTCTACATGCCTTAGAGTGACCGGTATGCTTGTGTTATGTGGTGGATTATAGTGCCCGATGGGCAGCTCAGCGTGACCATCACCTTGTTCAGCCTGGGAGCAGGACCTCAGTGTACGTGACGATAGAGGTACCTCATACAACTGTAGCAGGTGTGTTGTTTAGCCATATGGCCTGTGACTGTTTGGCACACAGGCTTTGTGAGCTATGTGTTGCATGTGCTCTGCTCTGGCTTAACGTTTGTTTGTGTGTCTGCTTTGCAGGTGTCAGCTGCTCAGGCAGGATGCTATTCTGAGAGCCCAATAATGTTCCTGTGAGTTTCTGTGTTTGGATTGCGGTCGTGGCAGGTCTATGGGAGACTGGTACTGTATTCACTGTAGTATCCCACTCCACCTGAGAGGGAATGCCAGTGCTGTGTAAACAGAGCTTAGCCCCCAGTTTGGCTATGTGGTTGCACCTCACACATGTGTTGTACATGTATGGGAAGGGGAGAGGGTTGTTTGTGTACATGAGACAGCTGTAACATTGCCACATGACTCACAGATTCACCAAATGGACCTGAGAGTAGATCGACAGGTGACCTTTGCACATGCTACCATAGCATTGTGACTCCCATAGTAAGTAACGACACATAGGGCCAATGGGGAAAAAGGTACTCAAGGTGACTATGTGAGGGTGTAGTGCTCCTGATTTGTTAGTGCTGGCATATATGAATGCTGTCTTGAGCAAATGTGAGGTAAGTCATATGCAATGTGTTACAGGCAAGCTACATGCAAACAGGACAAACAGTGACGTTCTGTCAAGTGACACATGGACATCAGTACAGTAAGCAACACAGATGTCACTAGGGATCCACAGAGGCACTGTATATCTGCACTGCAGGTGGAATCAGTGTTTCAGGAACATAACAGGCAAACATGCATACAAACAAAGCTACGGTCAGCAGGCCTGTATGTAGACTATGCTACAACAAACAAGGTGTACGACTTCCAGTAGGTAACAGTGCATATATGCAGGCACTATAAGCCAGTACCCAGACATTCAAAGGTCAGACGGGCTGGGCCCAGCGGCACCCCACACAAGTGTATAGACCACGTACCTTCGTAGTGTTGAATAACTGGCCTGATACCCAAGTGCTCATACCTGTAATAATACACATGCCAAATAACAGACAGTGAGCCCTCACTCAGCAATTCCAGACTTAGTATGATGTATGCTACCTGTCCTGGCACCACAGTATCCTTCACATGTATGGACACCCTCCCTCCTGTCATAGTTAGTTCTGCGTTTTGGTGCTGTCATGCATGGTATGAGGTGTGACCTTGTAGTGCTAGCGTGCTCTTGTGAGCCTTGAACCTGTTGTGTAGTACTGCACAGATATCAACATCCTGAAACATCTGCATTGCAGAGTTGTGTGTGGACAGCATACAACTCGCAGTTGACATGGCCATCATTGAGTATCAATATGTACATTGTTGTATCCCCTGTGCTACCTATGTAGGTGGCCATCCCTTCACAGCCTCACCACCAGTATGCAAAGATGTGCAGACAGAACACTGTGGTAACTACTATGGGTGTACTAAACAATACAATGACATTCATACTGTAACTGCATCAGGCATGCTGGTATATACCCACAATGCTATCATTACACTGTACTGTTGTCAACATCATACTATTACAATATGTCTATGTACTCACCCTGTGCATCAGCACCATGTTATCCTGTTCCTGCACTGATTTTACAGATTGCAGGAGGTGGCACAGTTTCATCATATGCACAGGGTGTGTACCTGGTATGCCTGAGTCTGCCACTGATACAACCAATTGACATGTCTGTGTGTGTGTGTTGGTGAGGGACAGTAGTACAAGATGGGGCAATGTTGACGCAGTGTGTGCATGTATGTGGTAGCCCTAGGTGTTATCACTTTGCATGTGTGTATGAATGCACACAGTCCCACCTCATGGCTGCCATATACAGCTGTTTGTGGACAGCCACAGACTGTACCTGCCAGGTCATACAGATCACTGTCTGTGGCCATGGCCACGGTACCTGTGCCTGGCAAGGGTGTTACGAACTGTATCAGGAACTAAGCCAGACTGGGTACTGTCATCAGAAGCAGGTGGTTGGTGACTGGAGACAGGTCCCTGTTGGGACTGTCCAGCGCCATGTGCACGTGGTCTCCTGGGGCGGTCTAATGACAGCACAGACCCAACATTGCTGGGGCTGCTGCTGGCACTATGTGAGTGGCCGTGGGCCTGTTGTCATCCACGACGGCTGCCAGCTGCTGCTGTTGCTGGCATATGGCCATGTCGATGCCTCAACCATCCACCATTGCCCTGGCTCATGGACATGTAGTTGTGGAACAGATCTAATGTGTCCCCCCAACATCTGTCAATGACCTCGGTGAAGTTGCGGATGGCAGCCGCAACATCACGCATACTGTCACTCATGGCTGTGCGACATGCTCTCAGCTCCCTCAGACCCTGTCTGGTGTACTGTTCCATACGTGACTGTGCCTGCATTACAGCCCGAAACATAGCTGAGGTTGAAAACTTCTGTGGGCACGTCTGACAGGGGTGGTACACCCATGGATGCTCTCACGAGAACCCATGGACGTCTGCCTGTGTGGTACCGTGTCAGGACCCTGGCCATGGCTGCTGTGTGGGGATGCATGTGCCACAGATACCACATTACCCTGGTCAATGCCCACTGTATCCTGTCCATCACCTAGGGACATTGGTGACAAAGAATGTATTGGCAGGATGACTGTGCGCATTGATGGGGTCGACAGCTATGTAGTGTCAATTGGCTGACCAATGACGGACCCTGGCACACCTACCTGTGCCATTACACAGGTATCATCATTATCACTATCCACAGCAGCTGATTCAGGTTCCCTGCTGCACAACACCAGAGCAGCACTAGAACCTGTGGGAGTAAGACAGAAAACACAGTTTACAATGTGTACACAATGTCACCACTGATGCACACATGCACACATAGGCACATGCACACATGTACACATGCACACATGGGCACATGCACACATGGGCACATGCACACATGCACACATGCAAACATGGGCACATGCACACATAGGCACATGCACACATGGACACATGCACACACACACACATGGGCACATGCACACATGCACACATGAACACATGGGCACATGCACATAAGCACACATGCACACATGGGCACATGCACACATGCACACACCTCAGTATATGAGATATCAACCCACAGACACAAACACACCTGCAATCAAACACATAGCACTACTGCTTCAGCCTATTATTACTATTAGTATACATAGTATTGAAGTTAATGGTATTACACACTCACCAGCATGGATAGGCTGCCTTGCTGTTACACCAGAGGGACCTGCAGAAAAGAGACATTTATCATCAGTGGGCACAACTGTGCCATTGATACTGTGGGCATGATACAGTTCAGTACTGCAACAGTTAGCTTCCACATGTGTACTGCAGATATTGAGGATATCACTAATGCACAATAATTACCAAGATTACAGCTACAAAATGAGGACACACCTCACACATGCATAACCTAACAGTGTACAGAATGGTCAACTATACACATGGCATGTTACCTGCACACTCTGTGTCCTGCTGCTGTGTGGCTCCAGCCTCCATCATTACACATGTATGAATCTGCTGCTGTTGCTGCTGTGCTGGAGCCACAACACTTAGGAGTAGTCCCTCCAGTCTGGTGAGGGGGGGATGTCTAGCCACCCCACCACCTGTGGCAAGCTGCTGCCTGTGGATATCCGATGCATGCTGACGGACATTTCTAATTAAATCACTGCAGTGATGGCGTACCTGCTCATATGTCCGGTTATGTGTGCCTATGTCATTTACCCGACAGACCAGGTCTTGCCACAGTGCAGCCCTCTCCTGCTGGTTCTGGCTGGTGCGGGAAAAGAGTACAGCAAAATCCCGCACCAGGCTCTGGTGTATCTCCTCCTCCTCTGCAGCAGAGTAGACAGGGTTCTGCTGGTGAACCATGGCCCTGAAAAGGAGAAGGAAAATATGTCAGCAATATCTGTCAGCAAACTATGGCACACATAATACACATAATACTCGACAGCAGTGATATAACTTAAGCACCATATATAGCATCTGTCTGTCTATTGGGGGATACACATGTAAATGACCAGATATCAGTGCTTATCCGACAACTGTGCAACAGTACCTGGCACACTCCATACAACAGACTAGTATACTGCAGCAGTCAACACACTGTTTCAGGTACAATACACAACCTCACACTGGGGGTTTGTATCAAGGTACTGTATGGGGAACATTATCAACCCATGCACTGCACACAATGCACGTTACATATTTAATTGGTAATGCACACTACTCTTACTTGCCATAACCCTACCTACACCACAGTGACATACAGGGTAACACAGCACAACATATGGCAATGTAGTATGTGTTGATCACAATACCTCACACACCTGTCTCTGGCCTCACACCAAGGACACACACTACCATGACAGACAGACAGTCATGGTGAGCAATTACACCAGTACACAACATGCACCCAGTCACTAGCACACTCATTCCACCTCACATATTCCATTTGCAATGTGTTCATGGGTGTGCATTGTGTCTTAGGTAGGTAGTGTGCTTTTGGCCCTGGGCCTACAGCAGCATACTGTTATGCTACCCTGCCCCTTGTGACACATGTGTTATGATCGTACCTGCTTCTTACAAACAGTTAGACAGGGTGACTCATATGGCATATTACCTATCTGCATAACATTCAGCAGGGGTACGTCTGACATCTACTCATGGGGGAGCCTTGCTTCTTAATTCTGTGTGGTCTACTACAGGGTATGTCACATCTGTGGGTAGGGTCCTGTACCTCCACCATGTGCTCTATACTGCAGTGACAAGGATGACAGACATAGGTAATTTGTGTTGTGGATGTTGGAGGTGTTACCATGGTTGTTAGACAACTGTCATGGGTGTGACCGAACTATGTATATCCAGCAGTGGTAACCTCTATGTAGGTAGTCTATGTGCGCTCTGTGGTATTTGAGTTCATTGACACAGTTACTTGCATATGTCCGTGTCCTTCTCCATATCTGTAGCTGTCATGGGAGGTACATACCATGTAGGACATTGTGGGGTGTGGAGGGGTACAGTGACCTACATGTCCATAGCTGACACACCATGTCCGCTGACACATTCCATGTACAGGTATTACAGGACTAGTGTGCCACTGTTTATATAAATGTGGAGCCTATTGTACACTTGTTGCCCCTGTTCCTCCCTGACACATGCAGTGGTGGGCAGGCATGTACATATGTGGTGGTTACTGGTGTCAGTGTTTTTGAATGGGGTATGGTACTCCAGTATCCACACTGGTGTTCACTCCATGCCTTTGACACCAGGCACCTGTTGCAAGACATCTGCACACATGTGCCTCACACAGTATATATATATATATATATATATATATATATATATATATATATATATATATATATATATATTGATATATTTATATCTGTATATAGATATATATATATATATATATATATATATATATATATGTTTGTATATATGTATATAAAATATGTATATATAGATGTAGATATATACATATAGATGTGGGGAGAGAGGGGGAGAGAGTGAGAGAGAGAGACAAAGGGAGAGTAAGAGTGTGAGGGGGTGGGACAGAGAGAGAGAGATAGTCATATACAGACATATCTGTTGTCATTCAGATCTATCTGTATATGTATATGTCTCTACAGATATCTATATATGTATGTGTGTATTACATATATCTGTACGTACATATTCTACCAATCTCGATGTCTGTGCAGTAAGTGAGAACCCAGTTCAAGGCTCCTGAGAGCACACCAGCGGTACCAGGCTATACCCCGTATCATGCTTTTTGGCCCCAGGACTCGGGACAAAACAAAAAGGAAGGGGGTGTGTCCATATTCATGAAGGACACACACACACACACCTCCAGGTTAGTGGCAACACATGAAGCATCACAGACCATCCAGGTGCAGATAACCATAGGCAAACTTGCTATACAACTGGTAACATGTTACAGACCACCCTCCCAATCTCAGGGACCACAGTCAGCCTTCCTGTAGACATTGGAGGATATGAATGTCCCACCACACACCATCTTATTGGGATACTGCAACTACCTAACATACACTGGGTGCATTATTCTACCCCAAACACCCTAGCCCAAAGGTTCCCAGAATTCACTAAGTCATATGCAATGGAACAGAAGTCACCTCTCCCACAACAGGAGATAATATACTAGACCTGATCATCACAAACATGGGGACAATGTGCTACACACTGGAAGTATACCCCTCACTAGTCACATCTGACCACAGACTAATCCCCCTGGATATACATATCCCACCTCCCCCACAACACAAAAGACTACAGTGGGAAACCTCTCACATGCCAACTTTACACTTCTTATAACTGAGTTGGTATCCTTAATGCCCACTGGGCCAGTGTAAACCACTTCCCACAATGCAGACACCTTCACATATGCTTTCTATGGACATCTCCAGGAATGCAATGATCATGCAATCACAAATGAAACCATGACCCTCTCTACCAAGGGCAGGCATCCTGTCTGGTGGACCCCAGCATTGAACAAATTGTATAACAACAGAAGGTAGCTACTGCACGGCAGAGCATACTTCCAAAGAGCTACGGCATTTCTGATCAGCAGTAGTAGAAAGATACATTTTGTCGTACAAACATGCAAGGCCAACAATGAGAGGGACATCGCTATGGTCACTACAGATAACCACAAGGCCTTCTTTTGCTATGTTACACACCTGTGTGGGAACCCTCAGTTGTGTTCACAGTTAGTTCACAGTGACAAACTCTACACTGAACACACAGATAATGCCAACATTCTGGCAGACAGGTTCAGTGCAGGTTTCTCCCCTCCCTCACCCACACATGTGGAATTACTTATCCCAGCTGACTGTAACCTCCCTGTCATCTCAGATGTCCAGCTGGGAACCACCCTCAGCAGAGCTGTAAACACAGCATCAATGGCACCCAACGGTATTGCAGGTTGCATGATACGTGAACTGCAAGAAGAGCTACACATGCACATTAAATGCTATTCAGCCGTAGCCTTACTACAGCATATGTACCTGGACACTGGCATACAGCAATAGTAGTCCCACTCCACACAGGAGGCACCTCTACAGACCCTGGTAACTACCTCTCCATAAGCTTAACCCGCCTG
>NC_056734.1:936924030-936951530 GCF_019279795.1 Protopterus annectens
TACAGTTCTGACTATAGTTTCCTATGTGATATCTAATTCAGGTTGGTGATAGGAATGTTACTGCTACATCAATATACATTTCATATTTATTCATACACATTCATATCTGGCTCTGTTCAGCTACATCATCCTGCTACATTTGCTTTATAAGGCTCTAGACAACTGTGGATGTTTGGTATTTCATGCAACCATACTATCTGCATATTGCAAACTGAGAGCAACATATCCAGATTTTGGGACACACATTCCAGCTTCAGTACTTTTTTCAACACATGTTGCTGTTTGGTTCTGCCTGTCACATTCATTTCATTCTGTACTGACTGCAGTATACTTTATTCAGGAGTTATTACTACTTTATTGGTGGATTCATACCTCTTTCTCACACTCTCTCACTTGTTTTATTTTTACAATTCAGGATGGTACTTCATTCTAGGCTTTATTGACATGTTTTACTTTTAGTTATAACAATCCTTTCCAACAGTCTCACTTGTGTCATGTTTCAGAATTTAAACAGGGATATATTTCACACGTGTTTTACTCAGCTTCTATAGCTGTACTTTTCAGCCTGCTGCAGGTTATGTACTATTATATTACAGGTGGAACATCTTTATTTCAGACTTGTTTCATTTTTATTTTTGGATTACAGGCTGCATCACACTTTTGTAATCAAGCAATACTTGCAAACTCTCTTACACTGTTACTTGCACATTTTATTAATAAGTGACTACACTGCACTCTTTTGCAAACTGTCATACTTATATATTTTTTTACAGTTACAGGGAGAGAATTACTGACTTGCCTGGTGGCGCAACCGCACCAGCCTATCGGCATAGGCTTGACGGTTCATGGAACGGACACCTGCAGCTGTAATATAAATGAAGTAATATTAAAATACACATCTCCATAATATCAGCTAGGTTAATTTCTTACATAAATAATTATATGTAACTTACTCAGTAGTGGGGTGTTGGGCATTTGCCGGGCCTCCTGGATCCAATGGTTCACTTGGTCCTGCTTCTGTCTCTTCAGGTCCGCATGGTGGTGACGGAGCTGTTCACCAGTCCTTGGTATTCCTGTGGCACTGGTGAGATCATGTACCAACCGGTCCCACGCCTCAGCCCTATATGCTCCCCACAGGACCTGGCCCTGCATGAGTTGGGCCTCATGATCATGGATGAGGAGCCAAACCATATATTTGGACTCCTCAACACCCCACCTCTGTGCTCGGAAGCAACTACCCTCTCCTACACCTGCCATCCTGGCTGCAAGTCGGTTCCACAATCTGTTATGCTGTGTATTCCCGCCTATGAGGCTTATATATGCCGTTTTTCCCACACTTATCTGTGATTGGCCATTTTGGAATTGTATCAGCTTCACAAAACCTGCTTTGTCATGCTCCTCTTTCTATTCATTCTTATATATATGCTATTACTGCATTTCTAAGTGCAACTGTCATGGCTTAGTGGTTCAGTAATTTGACTATGGTGCATGGTATCCTGGGTTCGGGCCTGGCCATTGCTTTTTATATTTTATTACTGTCTACACAGGCTAGGAGGTGTGCCTGTGTAAAGGCAGTTTTGATACAGCTTGCTCAACGTTGCCCGTCGGTTAGCTTGTTGGCGCGGCGTGCAGCTCCTCGCAAATGGGTTACGCTGGTTTACGTGTCATTTGGCTGTCAGCACGCATATTACACTCAGTTCAGCTATGAGCACACAGTTTCAGCGTGTTAAAACACTGCTTAACCCCAGGCACTCATTTTACACCTGTTAAACCACTGCTCACCTACGGGCACTCATTTTAATCCTGTTAAAACACTGCTCACCTACGGGCACTCATTTTAAACCTGTGAAAACACTGCTCACCTACAGGCAGATATCCTCAACTTGTTAGACTGTAGCTCAGCTATAGGCACATTTGACATTTTTTTTTTTTTTTATTATCTCACATTTCTTCAAAATACATGGCCCATTTCATTACATTTTACATAAAATATAATTTTATATATGTACATATATGTCAGGGAATTATTTCGTGCTTATTTCACTAAAAATAAAAATTGATGTTGTGGGGGCTCGAACCATGACTGCCTCCTCTTCAGCCAATGTCTCTACTGCTACGTTATTGCTTCTTGGCTTACTTTGCATATTTAGTTCTTATATGCTTTTCCACTGACTGCTAACTGTGGCTAAGCACCAGGCACACCCGCGCAAGCGAGCGCAATTACGGGCAAACATCTTTACAACTTATAAAAAATATATAAGATGTTCATTTATACATTTTATGTTCATAGTCTGTGGGGGCATGTGTTGTGTTGCGTTTATTCACATTTACATGGACTCTGTCGTGGGGGTTTACTTTCGGGACTTTTACTCTTCTGGGGGCATGTCCGTTTGCAGGGCTCGCCCTACGGACACGCCCCCTACTGTCTTACACGGACCGTGTTAGCCTTAGGTGTGATTCAGCATGCCCTCATGCATATGCATGGCATGCTGACGTCACACCGTTTAACTGCAGCCTCCATGTAAGCCTTGTAACTCTTACATGGAGGCTTCATGAATCCTGCCCTTTGTTTATTAATCGACATTCATCTAACCAATTTAAAATAACACCACATTACATAATAAGCTATAAGTTCACTTCCAGTGAAAGAGATTTATGGACAGATGTCCATTATAAAACCTTTGTTGTCTATTCATTAGATGAGCAATTTCAAAACAATTTGAAGATGCACACATTTAATCTGCTTATCAGAAAAGGAGATCTGTCCGGCAATATACAATTAAGAACTGATGCTAACACCTGCTTTTTCTTTAACAGGAACAGCACTGGACTAAATAATTATTTTAAAGAACATGTCAGTGACTTCTTTTTACTATTAATTCAATAAAACAGTATCTTCAAAGCAAAGTCTGGATGTATCCTTTTTTTAAAAAAAGTTTATGTTATGGAAGAGTTATCTACATTTCCCACAGTGAAGGGCTATCCCTTCCTGCACTATCTTATTTTAATATAATTACTTTGAGTATCAAATATCTGAGGAAAGATAACTGTTTTCCTGTGGTAGCTGATATATCTTTTTATTTTGCTACAGTGACACTTTTTATCATGTTCATGTCATTTATCTTAGTCAATAATTTTTCAAAATACATTCAGGTGTCAAGTGAGATGAAGTTCTAACTCTCTGTATAGTTGTCTCATAGTATCGATTCAACTATTAATTAATTTGGATATCAGGATCATGGCTGTATGCAGCATTTACATTCCTTCTCTTTGATTTGAAGCTCTTGACTCAGAAGCCTCTTCTCATCTCAATGTTGCAGTACTGTTTCCTGCAGTATGACTACATTAGGTAAAATTACACTTCTAAAAGAGAAATCCCTTCTGCTGGTACAGAATGTATCACATAGCATGACATCTCTAGCTAGACATTCTTTATGAGACTTGCTGCCACATTGATCTGCACCCTTGAATACTCACCATTGTTGAATACAGCTACAAACTGTCACTAATTAACTCTCTGTACTACATGCACTGCACTTTTTCTCTGACGGTGAGATAGCCAGACTGAAACTTTTAAACCATTGCAGTTCTTACACATTATCTTTTTCTGACACAAAACACATACCATGCCCAGCCTCTCTGGATATCAGGTAGCTCTTAGTGCTAATTGCTTGGATGCAGCATGCCCCACCATGGCAAAACTGAAATCAAATGTTATTATTGTTGTTATTATTAATATCTTTTTTTTCATTTAAAATAGTCAAGCTTCCCATTTTGTGTTAGACTAGTTACTATAACAGTTGAATGTTACACCCACTCTAACTGGAGAATAGTTTCATTATGGATTATGACAGATTTTCATGCATTTGAAAGTGGAAAAAAATGCCATTGTAGATAAGGCAGACTGGTTTGTTCTACAAAGCAGTGAGGAGATGTTTCCTATTGGTTCACGCTGCTTCTTGTAACGCAAGCAGCCTGAAAAGTAAAAAACTGAATGCAGAGGTATGTGCACAGGAGCATTTTGTATTTTTTTCACATCACTACATATGCTACTACCACCCAGACTACAGATGGGTATAGTTTTTGTTGTTTAACTGTGTGTTTGTATTTGTGTGTATGGGGGTTATGTTATGTATGTGTGTGTGTGTGTGTGTGTGTGTGTGTGTGTGTGTGTGTGTGTGTGTGTGTGTGTGTGTGTGTGTTTGTGTCTGTATGTTTGTCTTTCTATCTGTGTTTGTGTATGCATGCATGGGGGAGCTATGATTTGTTTCACTATATGATTCTGGCAATAGCAGCCAGGAATACATTACTGTGGCCATTGCTTGTATAGTTATTCATTCACTGTATCACTATCAGCCATTTGAAGTTTCTACAGTCTATTTTGTTGCTGCAGTTGGTTGGCGCATTTCTGTGTGAGGAGTGTATAGGAGTGTGTGTGTGTGTGTGTGTGTGTGTGTGTGTGTGTGTGTGTGTGTGTGTGTGTGTGTGTGTGTGTCTGTAAGTGTATGTAGATGTAGATTAGGATTGCAGTGAGTTGCACTGAATGCTTCTGACAGCAGCAAGCTTATATATATTACTAGACCATTAATTATATTTTATTGATTTGATCAGAAGCATTGTACACAATGCATTGCACAGAAGAAGTGACTTCTTATGGTGGTCTGCACAGCTGTGGATGAAAGCAGGTGATGGCAGTAGTGCAGCAAGTTGCACTGATATCATAGAGTGCTTGGTCTTATGGTTGAGTTCTCCGTGGGCTTCCTTCTATGTGGAGTCTTTCTCTGTGCGGGTATTATCTAAGTGTTCCGGTTTCCTCCAGTACTGCAAGGAAATGTTGTAGGCAATCTTGCAGTGTGAGTGTGTTTATGTGTGTGTGCATGTATGTGTATTTCATCGACATCAGTTGTCAGGGTCAGTGTCAGTATTTGTGTATACATTTGAAAAAATAATATTGCAAGTTTTATCAATCAATGCATTAAACTATAGTTTCTGAAAAATCTTCAATGTTGCCTTTATTTGATTGGATAGCTCTCAACTAGCTCCTGTTTACACCAGCATCATTTATCTATGACTTTGAAAGCTGTGGAACTATTTGTGACTAGCTTTAAAAAAAGAGAGAGAGAGAATTAAATTATTTTAATTATTTCAATTCTGTTAAATATTTGAGTTGCACTCAGTGACCTGTGTGGCAATAATTCTTGGTACTTTTCCATCTGTTTGCATTTTAAGTTTTCTCTGGGACCTCAGTCTTGTTTATTAATAGTTGTTGGGAAGATTCTTTTTCCATGTTATTCTGCACTGCTATTTCCACAAGTAGAATTACTTGTAAATCTCTCTGTTTGTATTTTAAACCCTGTTGGCCCATAGTCTTGAAGTTTAATTCACAGTGGTGGCAGAGCTGTGGACTCTTGTGAGCATTTGAGCCTTAGTCATTTATTCTTTTATTTTTCCCATAAAGAGTGCTACTGGTAAATTTCTGCATAATCTGGTGCCTGAAATTATAGCAGAAGGTCAATAGTGAGACAATGGACTCTGCTCCATTATGTGCTTCAGTGCCTTTATATTCTGCTTATCATTTACCTGCTAAAAGTTGCATTCTGTGTCTGCCCCATCCCCCACTAGCTCATTAAACTGAAATTTTTGAAAGAGCGCCAATATTGCTTTTATTTGATATGTCTCTCTAGCTAACCTGGTTGGTTTAACCCAACCCTCTCACCCAAATAGCTGGTATGGTTTTATAATAAGAATGTGGCCTCCACCCCTTATGATAAAATTGATTTGCAAAGTCCCTCTCCCCCTCTTTCTTTGCTATTTATGTAGTCTTCCCACCTATTGTTTCCTTAGATCCATAATACTGAGTGCCCACCCAGCAAACCAGTATTGCTCTTGAGCAAACCTTCTTTACTACATATTGTTTCCTGCTCGTCTTCCAGGAGCTCAGCAAAGCTTGGAGTCCTAGCCTACATTTGGATATTGTTTTACTTCTATCCAGTGCCATCTAGACAAAGTTAAGCTCCGTTGACTGCTAAGGCACACACAGGCTATTTTGAGTGATCACTTCGGTTTCCTGCTCTTATGTGTGCATTTCACTGATTTATTTTTTTTGTAAAAAAATTGTTCTTCCACACACTATGTCTGCTGTAAGACTGTCTTAAAATTGCATTCAACAAGGGATTTCCAGCTTGTTGTTTAAGTGGTCTGTGGTAGCATTGCACTCGTGCATCTCTTCTACTGTGTTTTATACTAGGAGGACTGGGTTTATTGATCTTTTGGCAATAGGTGTTTGCTTGATCTACATGAGCTGGGAAATACACAAAAGGACTCATAGTGTAGTCATTTTATTGGCCTGAGGGCTCATTAGTTAGTTTTTTTTTTTCTGTACTGATAGAAATTATGCATATTTGCATGGGTTACCACCACCCTGTACAGTAGCAAACATCTAGAAAGAACAGTTCATAAAACTGTACCCTGTAAAGCAGCAACATAATGTGGATACCTTGAGAGCCAAAAAGCTTAGAGCAGCTAGTTAGGAGTCAAATGGCAATACTGACATATTTAGTTGAATTCAGTATTGTGTAAACATTAAAGTTCGTAGAATTTAATACTGTTTAGCATAATCTGCTCTGATACAGCACTCTTAAAATCCTTCTAAACCCAATACACTACCCTCTTATAGCTCACAAATTAAAGAATTGGATAATATGGGTATGCAATTTCCTAATTTTAATTTTAACTCTTATAGATAGCACCCCAAAAAGGCAAACCCCCATTTCTCTGTCACTCACGTCCCCCGGAATCTCTTTTAAAGTTTTTTTGTCTAGTCCTTCTAGCATGTTGAGGGATCAGTTGCTAGTGTCCTCTCCTGCTCAGCTGGTGAACCTGGGAATATTGAGGCAATGTTACAATTGCCTCATGTACACAGACAACCCTCTCCTCCTCCCACAAAACACAAATACATGCGAGAGATGCAACTATATGGCCAAACTGGAGGCTGAGCTCTCTCAACATAGGACTGGCAAGACCAGTCAGGAGGAGAAGGTTACCACACACACTATAGACCCAGTCTCACATAGTACCATCACAACCTCAAATCATACACATAAACACACAAAGACATACTCAAGGCTCTGATCAAAAATCTACCAAAACAGCAGAGGCCACCAAAGCAGACACCCAAACAACCACCACCTCAGAACACAACACCTGCAACACATAGACCTCACAGTCAGAGTGTCAAACAGTCACAGCCCTTAAGGCCAAACACAATGCCAGACACACTAGTCATTGGTGACTCCATAGTCAGACACACTGACGTCCCGCTCACCAGACTGAGTAAGGAGAAGGTCACAGTAAGCTGCCTGTCGGGCGCTAGAATCCGCCACATAACGCAATCACTCAGGTCTCTCAACAGCAAGTACAAATATGACTCAGTCATTGTCCACGCTGGTGTAAACGACCTGAGACGTACCTCCTTGGACTACATGAAAAGAGACATTGAGGAGCTCTCTGATTATGTAGCCCAGGCAGGTATGACCCTGACCTTGAGCAGTATCCTACCTTCACCAAGAATGATGCCACAATACAGAGATAAGATGATCAGCTTTAACAATTGGCTTAAACTCTGGTGTCATTCAAAGGGGATCCAATGTCTGTCTGCCTGGGATGACATGCTGGACAAGCCACGCTGCTTCGCAAGGGACGGCTTGCACCTGTCACTCCTGGGGTTCCGCCTATTGGCAAAGGCTCTTGCCACCCCCATAGTGCCTTTTTGAGGCAAGTCTCAAATTCTAAACCTACCCCCCTGGAACACAAAAAGGGAAAAACTAAGGGTAATGCTGCTCAATGCCAGAAGTCTAAATCTCAAAATGCACGACTCGAGGCCCTTCTCAGTATGGAGAACATCGATGTCTGTGCAGTGACAGAAACCTGGTTCAAGGCTCCTGAGAGCACCCCAGCACTATCAGGTTTTACCTCTTATCATGCGTTCCGGCCCCAAAATCCGGACAATACCAAGAAAGGAGGGGGGGTATCCATATTCATCAAAGACACCCACACCTCAAGACTGGTGGCAACGCACGATGCATCGGAGACCATCCAGGTGCAATTAACCATAGGCAAGACTGCTCTGAAAATTGTAGCATGTTACAGACCACCCTCACAAACTCAGGAACCTCACATGGCCTTCCTGAAAACACTAGAGGGGATAAATGTATCACCAAACACCATCATACTAGGTGACTTCAATTACCCTAATATAGACTGGGAACACTACTCAAGCCCAAACACCCTAGCCCAAAAGTTCCTGGAATTCATAAACTCAAATGCCATGGAACAACTAGTCACCATCCCCACAAGAGGAGAAAACATACTTGATCTCATCATCACGAACATGGGAGCACAATGTTCAACACCGAAGTATACCCTCACTGGTGAGATCAGATCACAAACTAATCTCGCTGGAGGTCCTCATCCCACCCCCACCTGAAATAAAAGACCACAGTAAAGAACTTCTCAAAGCCGACTTCACACTTCTAAAGACTAGTGTGGTCTCCTTTAAGGCCCCGAGCCGACGGAAAACAGTACTCAAGCCGCTGAATCACTTACAAATGCCTTCTACCAGCACCTGCAGGACTGCATGGATAAGGCAATCCCAAGCAAAACAAAGACTCTTTGTACCAAAGGCAAGCGTCCACTCTGGTGGACCCCAGCCATAAACAAACTCTACAACAAAAGGAGGAAGCTACTACAAGATAGAGCAAAATCCTTAAAAGGTAAGACACCCTTGATCACTATAAGTAAAAACTAAGAGCTCTCATAAAATCATCCAAAGCAAATTTTGAGAGAAAAATAGCTAAAGACTCAAAAGACAATCATAAGGCCTTCTTTAGCTATGTTAGAAACCTGGGAGGAAACTCCCAGATATGCTCAGAACTAGTTCAAAATGATGTGAAGATTACTGATCCTACAGACATTGCCAACATACTGGCTGACAGGTTCAGTGCAAACTTCTCCCCCCCAAAAGGAGAGATATCTATACCAAGCGATTGCAGCCCCCAAACATCTCTAATGCCCAAGTGAGAACTGCTCTCTCCAAAGCAAAAAACACAGCATCCATGGGACCTGATGGTGTCCCCGGCTGTGTGCTCCACGAACTCAACGAGGAATTAAACCCACAGCTAGGACAGCTGTTTAATCATAGTCTTACCTCTGGATACGCACTCCAGGAGTGGCGCACTGCAACTGTGGTCCCACTTCACAAAGGCGGTGCCTCCACTGACCCTGGAAATTACCGCCCATTAGCTTGACAAGCCTTATCTGCAAAGCCATGGAGAGGATCATAATGGACCTCATAAATAAAGACATAGGGAATTTGCAGACTTTGGATCCATCCCAGTTTGGCTTTGTCAAAGGCAGATCATGCCTTCTAAACTTGGTTGACTTTTGAAACAGTCACCAAAGCCATTGATGAGGGAAAGGCAGTCCATACAGCCTACCTCGATCTGGCGAAGGCCTTTGATACAATACCCCACTCGGGTATCATTGAAAAACTCATCAGCTTAAATGTTAACCCATACATCACAAGATGGGTTGCAAACTGGCTGAGTGACAGAACCCACAGGGTCAGAGTTGCTGGCGCCATGTCAGACTCAAAGCCTGTCACAAGTGGTGTCCCACAGGGCTCAGTCCTGGGCCCACTCTTGTTTGGCATCTACTTTTCCAAGTACAAGCAAACACAGGAGGGTTATGGCTGACAAAGTTTGCAGATGACTGCAAACTGGGCCATAGTAGAAAACACATCTGACAGATATCCTTCAGAAGGGTCTCACAGAAACGGATAACTGGTGCCAGAGCCATGGCCTAAAGTTAAATGCCAAAAATGCATAGTCATACCCTTCGGGAAAAACAAGGTTACCCCTAGCTACCAAATAGGTGGCAATCCACTGAGTACAGAAGAAGTTATCAGGGACCTGGGGACCCAGGTTGATAGTAGTCTGTCATTCGACACCCATGTAGCTAAAGTAGTTAGGAAGACCTTCTACATTGCCCACCTTATCATGAAGGGATTCTCATCTAGATCAAGGGAGGTCATAGTCTCCCTATACTCATCACTCATCAGACCAATGATTGAGTACAATGCCCCATTCGGAATGTATCTGACCCGACACTTGCAGCAGCTGGAGAGGCCACAAAAGTTCCTCACCAAAAGGATAAAGGGTCTCAAACATCTGTCCTATGCTGCCCGACTGAAAGAACTCTAGCTCTATTCAGTCGCTTACCGCTTGCTCAGAGGTGACCTTTGCCTAACATACAAGGCCATGTCAAACCCAGATTTGATGAATATGCTTCACCTCAAAAAATCTAGATCCGTCAGAGCCACAAGGGCGGAGACTTAAACCTTGACACGGCTATTAATAGGACGTGCTGGAGGGATAGATTCATCACCCAAAGACTCCCTATGCTGTGGAATAAAATCCCGGTATATGTGAGGCAGAGCACCTCGCTGGCCTTGTTCAAGAGAAATCTTGACCAATGGATGGGAGATCACAGATATACCCCAGGGATTACCTCAGTGTCACTGCTCAACAGAGGCACAGCAAAATAATGGGTATAGTTCCCCATACTAAAGGGGTGGCGTAAGCCACAAAACTATGGGCTAGGCTTGTAAATGCCCTCGGGCAGATAGCCTAGTATGAACCTATGAACCTATAATTTCTGTGTACCCATTTTAGTGTATATGGTCATCTTGAGACAATCTAACAATTGTCTCATGTTTACTGGCAACCACTTAATCATTAACGAGGCAGACACATGATGTGAGAGGTGTGCTTACACTATAACACTGGAGGTCAATCTCTTGCATACAAGTGAACATCAGGTTGTCGAAACCATGCACACAACCCCCACCTCACATAGTACACAGCACATACATAGACTAATGTATGCTGAGGCACTTAAAAGCAATTTTGCTAAACAACAGAGATTGCCTTGATCACCTGTTGTCAAACTATGCTTCTGCAAGCCCAAAGGCACTCAGAAGAAAACATCTAACACCACACATACTGTCAGTTTTAGTGGCGCACCAAACACTAAGGTGCTAAGGCAAGCACACACACTTCCCAAGACTGTTGTCATAGGAGAGTCCTTTGTAAGATATACTGATGGCCTTCTAACCTGACTGAACAAGGAAAAAATAACTGTTATTTGCTTATCTGGAGCCAAAATCTGCCAAATCACTCATCCATTTAAGTCATTACACCGCAGGTACCACTATGATTCCATCATAGACCATGGAGGTGTAAATGACCTGAGGTATAGCTCCCTGGACTATATGAAGAGATACATTATGGAGCTTTCTGACTATGTGTCCCAGGCTGGTATGAGCCTAGCATTGAGCAGCATGTTACCATCACTATGAATGATTCCACAATGTGAGCAAAATATATTGATTTTGACAACTGGCTGTTCTTCTGGTGTCATTCTAATGGAATATAATACTTGTCTGCTTAGGAGGATGTAGTTACCAGACCAGGTTTTTTTACTCAGGATGATTTGCATTGCTCCCTTCTACTGGTTAAACTTTATCCGCCCTATAGTGCATTTTTTAGACAATGCCAAACTGACAGACCTACCAACATAGCAAAATCCAATCAAATGAACCTCAGTGTGTCACTGCTCAATGCCAGGAACCTAAAAAAAACTATACTCCCTTCAAGGCCTCCTCACACAAGAGAATATAGACATCTTTTCAGTTACTGAGACATAGTTTAAAGGGGCTGAGACTGCTTCAACAGTGCAAGGTTTCAGTGGCTTCCACACGTACACCAGTACGTTACACCAGTAGCTGCACAGAGAAGGGCTAAAAGAGGAGTTGTCTCAATATACATCAGCAACAAGCATGCCTCTAGGGTGGTCAAAAAGGAGTTCCTCCATGTGCAGATCACCATAGGTAAAATCCATATCCTTGCCAGCTATAGGTCACCCTCCATGTCCCAAGAAGCTCATAATGCATGCTTGATCCTACTAGAGTTACTTACCATCCAACCTAACACCCTACTCATGGGAGACTTTAATTACCACTTTATAGACTGGCAATCCTACACAGACTCAAATCAACAGGCACAAAGATTCCTGGACTCCATAAATACAAATACCCTTGACCAAACAGTGAATACACCCAACAGAGGCTCCAAAATACTAGATCACGTGCTTACAAATATGGGAGAAAGCTGCACTTCCTCCATGTCTCTTCCTCCCTGGTAAGGTCTAACCATAAAGCTGTCTCCTCCAAAATCAAAATCAACTCCATAACCCCATTAAAACCAGTAAACGTTAGGAAATATTCCAAGGCAAAGTGCCTTTTATTAAGTGATGGATTGTCAAAATTCAGTCCAATACCTCTCAACAGTACAGATTTTCACAGAATGTCCAGATTCTTGCCTGAAATTTTTGGTCTTTTATCCATAAAAATTGTGCTTTTTTAAGAACCCACTGACAGTATCTAAGGATTAAGGTCATTAAATAATGACATGCATTTAAGTTTCAGACTTCATATCCTTAAATCAAAGAGTGAGAAGGTCACACAGAAAAACAATCAACAAAACCTAAATGAAAACTCCAACCAAGCTAGAACTTCCACTGAGTGACCTCGCAAACATCTTGTATCAGAGGCATATGAGATATATGCAAATGACCCTTATGAACATCTGGTGTTTCAGCTATATAGCAATTCTGAACATCCATAATTTATTTCTTTTCATTTCAATGGACAATTTCAGACCAATAAAGCCAAACCCCACCAGCTGTAATACGCATATTTCAGCCTTGGTATGACCTCATCCATACAGCACAGGCAGAGTGTTTGACTAAGCATTAGAAACACAGGGCTGTGATACCCAGCTGATGTCCATTACCATTAGGGTGACTGCAAAATATCCCAAACAACAAATTAAAACAAAGAGTGAGAAGGTCACACAGAAAAAACACCATCATCATCATCATCTTTTGGCTGTTCCAATTAGGATTCACCACAGCTGATCATCTGTTTCCATTTCTTCCTATCCTCTGCATCTTACTCTGTCACACCAACCACCTGCATGTCCTCTCTCACCACATCCATAAACCTTATCTTAGGCCTTCCTCTTTTCCTGTTACCTGGTAGCTTCATCCTTAGCATCTTTTTCCAAATATACTCAGCATCCCTCCTCAGCACATATCCAAACCAAAATAATCTTGCCTCTCTGGCTTTGTCTCCAAACCTTCCAACCTGGGCTGACCCTCTAATATACTTATTCCTAATCCTGTCCACCCTCGTCAAACCCAGTGCAAATCTTAACATCTTTAACTCTGCCACATCCAGCTCTAACTCCTGCCTTTTTGTCAATGCCACTGTCTCCAACCCATATAACATAGCTGGTCTCACTACCCTCTTGTAGACCTTCCCTTTCACTCTTACTGGTACTCGTCTGTCACAAATCACTCCTGACACTCTTCTCTACCCACTCCATCCTGCCTGTAATCTCTTCTTTACCTCTCTTCCACACTCACCATTACTCTGAACTATTGATCCCAAGTACTTAAACTCATCCACCTTCGCCACCTCTACTCCTTGCATCCTCACCATTCCTCTATCCACCCTATCATTCACACACATATATTCTGTCTTAGTCCTTCTGACTTTTATTCCTCTTCTCTCTAGGCCATATCTCCATCTCTCCAGGGTCTCCTCCACCTGTTCCCTACTCTCACTACAGATCACAATGTCATCTGTAAACATCATAGTCCACGGGGATGCCTGTCAACCTGTCCATCACCATTGCAAATAATAAAGGGCTCAGAGCTGATCCTTGATGTAATCCCACCTCCACTTTAAATACATCCGTCACTCCCACCGCAAACCTCACCGTTGTCACACTACCCTCATACATATCAGAAAAACAATCAGCAAAAATAAATGAAAACTCTATCAGAGGCACATGGGATATATGCAAATGACCATATAGCTGAAACACCTGATGTTCATTTGCATATACCCCCATGTGTCTCTGATACAAGAGGTTTGAGAGGTTAATCATTGAAAGTTCTAGCTTGGCTGGAGTTTTCATTTAGACTTCATATTCTTCAGAAAATGCATGCTAACAAAAATCCTATTATTCTAGAAACGTTCTGCATTTATAATATCAATATTTAAAATGTGTCCCTATTTTTGAAGATTTGTCCCCAAGTTATGTCAGGCTTTGTCCAGATTTCTTGAGCTAAGAGGTTGAGAAGTATGCCCCCAAGAGAACACAGCAGCCTATGCTAAATTGTGCTCTGAAACTCTATATATCCATGTCAGTGGCTGCATAGAAGTTGTTGTACCTACCAGAAGTAAGTCCAGGACTAGCCATAGAAACAAACTGCCCTGGTAGCATCCCAAATTAAACAGGATATACAAAATAAGGAAAGGAAAAATCATGGGAAAAATCAGGATAATTCCTATAAAATTAAAAACTGTCTCATCAAAGTAAATAGGCAACTAAGGGCTAATTAGATCAAGCAAAGCCAACTTTGAGGTTAAGATAGCCTCCCAGGTGAAAGATAACCATAAGGCCTTTTACAGCTATATCAGAAACCTCAAGGGCAACACACAGCAGTGTGCTGAACAGGTGGTTAATGGTGCCGCATTCACTGAGACTGGCAATATAGCAAACCTGTTAGCAGTCAAATTCTGTTCCAACTTTACCCTCATTCCAGAACTTCCCCCTTGAAAATAACCCCTCCAGCTATAACTAGGGAGCATGCACTGGCTGCACTCACTAAAGCCAAGAGTGCAGCCTCAATGAGCCCCAATGACATCCCAGGTGCATCCTGAATAGTCTAAAATATGACTTATCAGGACCCCTGTAGTCATTATCTAAATATAGCCTTAAAACAGGCTTTCTGCCACATGAATGGAGGACTGCAACAGTCATCCACCTTCATAAAGGAGGTCCTTGAACAGATCTTGGAAACTACAAACCCATTAGTCTGACTAATCCTATTTACGAAGCCATGGATAAAGTTATCATGGAAATTATCAACAAGGACATAGGAGACCTCAAGACACTAGATTCATCCCAGTTTGGGTTTGTCAAAGGAAGGTCATGTTTACTAAATCTGGTGGGCCTCCTTACAAAGGTCATTAAGGCAATTGATGATGGGAAAATGGTGAGTACTGCCTATCTAGATCTAGCTAAAGCATTTGATAAAATTCCCCACTCAGGCATTGACAACAAACTTATGGAACTAGATATAAACCCCTTTATAACATGCTGGATAACTAGCCAGCTCACTGATTAGCCCCAGGATGTTAGAATCAGTGAAGCCACTTCACAAAGCAGCCAGTCACCAATGGAGTACTGTGTGCTGGAGTTACTTTTGTTTGGCGTCTACTTCTTGGATATAAATGCTAATGTCAAAGGCTTCTGGCTAACCAAATTCACAGATGATTGCAAACTGTGAGTAGTCATTCAAGTCCCCAAAAATGAGAACACCGTTCAGAAAGGTCTAATACAGTCAAACATTTGGTGCCAAAGCCATGGCTTAAAACTCAATATCAAGAAATGCATTATAGTACGTTTTGGTGAGTCTACCACCCTATGTAACTACATCATCAATAAAATGCCCTTTAAAGTTGATTCACTTGTCAGGGATCTGGTAATTCATGTAGACAGTAACCTAGCTTTTGACCAGCATATGTCCAAGGTAGCAAGAAAATCCTTCTATATTGCTCAACTTTAAAGCAAGGACATGGCATCTAGGTCCACAGAGGTCATAATACCACTGTACTCAGCCCTCATCATGCCCATCATAGAGTATAGTGCCCTCTTCAGTATGTGCCTGACCAGGTGGATGCAGCAACTGGAATGTCCACAAAGGATTCTCACAGAAAGAATACAGGGAGTAAACAATATCTTATGCTGATCACCTCAAAGCCTTGTCTTTTTATTCAATATCATACAGACCTCTGAGAGGTGATCTTTGTCTGGCATACAGAGCATCTCTTGATGCTGCTTTGGTGAACATTTTTCACATCTGCAAAACAAACAGCATCAGAAGTACTACATTAAAAGTCCTAAATTTTGCTTGTGGCATAGATTGGACATTTTGGTGAGGCATATGTTTCTCATAGAATTCCCATTCTCTTGTGCAGGCTTCCCATCCATGTGAAACATAGTTCCTCCCTATCCCTTTTTAAGTGTTACTTGGACCAATGGATGGGAAATCGGAAATTCACCCCTGGTCTGGCTTCTATGTCTCTTATGGACAGAGGCAGTCAGTAAATCACCACCTATATAAGTCAGATGTGTGGGTCACATTTGGGTTGCATGACCAGGATTATAAGGGCTCTAGTGATCATTAGCCTAGTATACACCTATGAACCTATCTGTGGATACACTGATTATTGGGTTAAATTGTCTTTGACCTGCCATAACATAGTCCCATTATATTATGTAATGGTTAGAACCACCCGTTCATTTGTTTGCTGCAACCCCTTTGATTTGCAGTCACCAGCCATCACTTCCATGTATCGTGTCTTAAGTCCCAGGGCAAACATCATACAAGAATCCTAACATTTTCTACAGATGGCTCTAATATCTGTATCTTCTCATCAACTAATGTTTAATTCTACCTGAAAATCTTTGTTTTATTTGTATATTGGTTGTGCAAATCCTCTAGGAACAGTGACTCTTCAGATGCAGTGCAAGAGTACTGCCAGTTACGTAATTATTCAAAGTCACCCAATACACAAGTGAAAAATAAGAGATTTAAACCTAATACTATAGCATGAAGCTTGGTAGCAGTTCATATCCTAAATCATACCGTGCCCATCCTTAGTCATGTGTGCCAAACCTAACCCAACACCTAACTCTAAACATGTACATTAGTGATAATCCATGTATGTACTGTACAGCTAATAAGACCCTTTCACACACTTCTCATCAACCAACATACACACCCAACAATGAAACTGTCCCATTCCCAAGCCCTTACTTTATCCGTAACCCACAAACACTTGCAGTCAAGTCATACTTTTCCTGCCCAATTCTATGAACTTTCAGTAACTCAGAAAGTTTCAGTATTAATACACAATCCTACTTAATCTTATTTGTGTAAAAAGTGAGTATTCAACAGAGTGAAGTTCACACATGTGTGTGTGTGTGTGTGTGTGTGTGTGTGTGTGTGTGTGTGTGTGTGTGTCTATCTTTATATATATATATATATATATATATATATATATATATATATATATATATAGATCTGTATGTGTGTGTGTGTGTGTGTCTGTGTGTCTGTGTGTGTGTGTGTGTCTATATATATATATATATATATATATATATATATATATATATATATATATATATATATATATATATATGGTTCCCTATCAGAAGCTTTAAACACTATAAGCCTGAAAATCAAAATCCTGAAAACTATAGACTGAAAGTTCAAAATCCTGAAAGCCCAAAATCCTGAAACTCAAAATCCTGAAAACACAAATAATGCTAATATGTCACTATAAAGACACTAATATCTACCAACTGACCCTGACCCTAACCCTAACACTAAGGTCCGTCACTATCGCACACTCACCTGACCCGCGCCCTAACCCTAACTCACTTAAACCGCCCCTAACCCCAATATTTGTCACTATTGCATACATGCCTAACCTGCGCACTAACCCTAACTCACTTAAACCGCCCCTAACCCTAACATAAAACCAACCAAGACACTTACCTGAACCCAACGCATGACCCAACACCACAGGGCTAACAATAGCAAAGCCACAATGACGTCAGTATATCCATTTTGTGTTTTCAGGATTTTGAGTTTCAGGATTTTGGGCTTTCAGGATTTTGAACTTTCAGTCTATAGTTTTCAGGATTTTGATTCTCAGGCTTATAGTGTTTCAGGCTTCTGATAGGGAACCATATATATATATATATATATATATATATATATATATATATATATATATATTCACATAGATCTGTATATGTGTGTGTGTGTGTGTGTGTGTGTGTGTGTGTGTGTGTGTGTGTGTGTGTGTGTGTGTGTGTGTGTGTGTGTATGTGTGTGTTGTATTTGGATATGTATATATATATATATATATATATATATATATATATTATATATATATAAAATATATTATATATATATATGTGTGTGTGTGTGTGTGTGTGTGTGAGTATGGGTCTACTTCTAGATTTTGAAGTTTCAAAACTTCTAATTTCTTATGGCTATGCTTGTTCATCTAATGCCTTATTTAAGCATGGCACCAAACATAATATGGCTAAATTTAATTATTGTTATTATAGATAGGATTACATTACAGAGAAGAAACAAATATGGGTGGCACACTATATTAAATAAAAAAGAGAAGCATTTGATTTTTAGATTAGGGTGCTTATTTTCATCAGGGCTTAATGAGCATTTATGAGCCACCTATCATTGTCTTTTGTTATTTAAATTCAGGTGACTTGTACATTAGTTATAACACTGATGAAGGCAGCAATATAATTTTATACCTGACTAAACCAGAAAGAGACATTACAGTACTGTGGAACATTTTGAGACAGTTTCAAATCATTTTGGGATACAAAATTAATGAAGCAAAAACAAAGGCAATAGCAGCAAATTATGTAGCCACATATGAATTGGTTCAGCAATATCCATATTTATGATGATATGATATAATGAAGTATTTAGGAGTATGGATTAAAAATGATTCTAGTGTGGCAGCTAAGGATATGTGAGAAGTGACTAAACAAAAGATAATACAAAAAATGAGGAAATGGAAGCTTTTTTATATGGATATGGATAGTAAGATACAAGCAGTTAAACTGTTTTCACTCCCATTAGTCTTAAACACAGGCCAGGCATATTTTATCAACCAGAGAAAAAGTTGTGGCTAGCAATTGATAAAGAGCTGAAGGACTTTACCTGGGAGGGGAAGACATCAAGAGTCAAGTGAAATAAACTAAATCCTTCAGTAGACAGGGCAGATTGGGATTACCTGATTTGAAGGGGTATTTCTGAGCTACACAGTTAAGGTTCCTATACACAGTACAAGCAGAAAAAAATAATTCAAAGTGGAAACTGATGATGATGAAACAGGGGGAAAGCTCAAGAAATTAGGAGAGATTGGAATTTTGTATGCAGGCCTTTAAGGAGAATAACAATAATCATACAAAATATTATATCTATAAAAAGGCAGGAAGTATCCTAAGAACTAAGCCAACATGGGAATGGAGAAAGGAGATTCTGCTGATAGGGATTATTACAATTAGGAATATGGACAACAGGCAATTCATTAGAGAAAACTGACAAAGGAACCAAGGTATTGGGAGCAAATAACAAGGGATGGAAAGATGATAGAATGGGAAGACTCCAACAATTTATTTGGACTGCAGGTTAGAGATTGCCCTATCAAGGATTTATATCCAGAGTATAGGCAAAGAGAAAGAGATAGGGGTGCCCTAAATGAAAGACCAGCACTGGTGGAGTTTATAGTAGAGTCTACAACAGAAGCTGCCATTAAAAAGGAATAATTAGTAGAGCATATAACATATTGCATGATAGCTATAAGACTCAATCAGAGAAGGTTAGAAATGATTGGGAAGAGAGACTGGATAAACAATTCACAAAGAAACAATGGGAAGATATATGTATGTCTCCCATATATGCAAGAAAATCTAGAAGATTTAGGATTTTTGCTTGGAAATATTTACATAGATATTTTTATATCCCGGTTGACTCCAGAGAATTTTTCCTCAGGTAGACAGCAAATGTTGGAGGTGTGACAGGGAAGAAAGACATAACTGGGAACATATTTTCTTGAAGTAAAGTGAGTTGAAGTACTTTAGGGTTTCTCTGTGGGATGCACTGTCGGAGATGCTGGGTGGGGAGATTGGTGTAATGAGAAAGATATTTTTCTGAGGTATGATACAGAATCAAAATTGCCTAAACATGGTAAGACCTTGCTGTGTCCAATTATGGTGGCAGCCAAAAAAGCAATTACTACAAAATGGAAATCAAAATCTAAACCTACTCTACTAGAAAAAGTGAATGTAGTAACAGAAATAAAACAACTGAAATTGAGATCTTTAGAAAAGGGTAGGAGCAAACTGCATAGGAAAACATGGAAATTGTGGGAACAATACATACAGGGGAGGAATGAGGTTTAAAAGAAGGCAGGACTAGAGCTATGTAATGTTTGACTGAAAATGGTTGGGTAGATTATAAGTGATGTATAATGGTTGCAACTGGGAGTATGTCAGTATGGTTTGTTATTTTAAATGCTTGCAACTAGGACAGTGTCGGTGTGGTTTGTTTTCATTTATATAAATGCATGATTGCCTGTGTCATAAGTGATGGTTTAGTATAGATGTTTCTTGTTTAAAAAAGCAAGGGTAGGAGATGAATAATTTATCTAATGTTGCTTAGGTATATGATATATAGTAATATATGTGAAGTATAATGTTTGCAAACATGAATTATTTAATACGGTTTGATTACTTTTATATAAATGTAAATTTGCCTGTATCACAAGTGATAATTCAGTAAAGGTGTTTAAAAAAAAATTGTAAGCTCCAATGAATTCTTCCATATCAACAGGAGTAAAACCCAGTGTTATTGCCATGTACTTGTGCAACCTAAGGGTAATATCCTGAATGCAACCACGCACACACCCTGCTCATTATGTGTCATATAACATGACTCTCTAATTTGCTAATATTCATTTGTCTTATAGATCACATTTCTGATCTATTGCAGCTGTATAGCCCAACATCATTCCAAATCTTTCCAGCTCTGAGTAACTCTCCAGTTCATCAAAATATTTGTGATCACTATAAGCAAAACTTTTTTGCTTCTGTATGTGTAATAGTGCACAAAAAAGCCACTGAGCCACTGAGGTAAATCAAAGGACAAAACTGTCCTTTGATTTACCTCAGTGGCTCAGTGGCTTTTTTGTTATTGGTATTTGGTTGCTTTATTCGTGTAATAGTGCACTCCAAATGTATCTCCCCTGAATTTTAGTTTTCCACATCCTCTTGTTTGAGTTTGGTTTCCTAAAGTAACAGCACACCCTGCTTAAGGAAATTTCACAGCCTGCCCACATCCTACAGGATAATGTCTACATCTAAATCATTGAATACTGTAGGTTACTGTAGGAAATCATTAGAGAATATACAATTAGATGAGACAAAATACTTACAGCTGCTAACTATTTTGCTTTCCTAAAGTAGTGGTGACAGATATTAATGTATTTAATGTATCTAAGTATAAAATATGAATATACTAGTAATTTATAATAATAGACCTGTCAAGGTCAAGGTTTGTACATTAGGGCTCATTTATTTATTTATTTATTTGTAATTTGATTACCGGAGAAGTCCACTGGGCCAAATTGACCCATTTTCAGTGGAGGCCGGGGAGAAAAGCTCCAAGATGCATTATACAATTTAGATACAACTGATAGTTAATATTAAAGATAATATTATGTAGAATAGGTACTCATAAATACATTCAGTATCATGCATAGTTAACAAATTCATTAAGCTTGAAGGTAGGGCTCATGTAGTTTCATTTCAGGAAAACAGATATGTGTTAGGTGTGGAGACAGTTTACATACAAACCTTTTAAGAAAACGTAAATATGCTTTACATACACACATCAACAGTAGAATGCTATTTACAATATTTACAAGGCCGGGGTGTGTGAGGGTAGCTGTAGGAGTTGAGAGATTAGAGAGAAGCTATAGAAATTGTTGAGAGCTTATATAGGCCCATAGGAAGATAACTATGAGAGTTGTAGAGCTTGGGAACCAGAGTGAGAACCCCCTTGGATTAGGTTGAGTGAAGGCAGGTACATTTCTATTTAGTGGACAGGTGTTTGAATAGTTGGGTTTTGAAGTTTTCTGAGTTTGGTATGGTTCTTAGTGTGGAGGGAAGGGAATTCCATTTTTTGCCTAGTGAGAAAGATAGGAGAAGTTGGCCAGCAGGATGTTTAGGTTTATGGATAGTAATTAAGTTCTGATTTTCAGATCTGAGAGCTCTATTGGGTGTATAAGGGGGAAGGATGTTAGTTAGAGTGGGACATTTTGTTGGATGAAATATGACTCTATGTGCAGTAGTGAATTGGAGATAGTCTAGGTAGTTTGAGAGTTCAAGCCAATTCAGGGATTGTAGGGTTAGGCAGTGATGGGTGGTATTTTTAGATTTAGAGGCAATTTAGAGATTTTGTTGTAGCAGTTTTCTAGTTTAGAGGTGATAGAGGAGGACAGGTTGGTTAGGAGAGGGGCTCCGTATAATAAGGAAGGAAGAAGATAAGTCGAGGCCAGAGTTTGCCTGGTAGTCAAGTGAGATAAATGTTTTCAATGTATTTTATCTCCTGCTATATGGGATTGCCTAGTTATTTCTGTCCTCAAGTCTCAGATCCATGACATTCTGATTTATTGATATTATACACATACTTTTAGCCTTAATCTATGTCTGTAAGGTGATTCATATTGTTTAACTGGAGGGCTGCAAAGTATCATTTTGGTTTGACAACTACCTTGGTAACAGTCTTTATGCAGAAACAATAGCCATCTGTTAATTATTTCAAATGTGTAGACTGAGTAAGAGATCTGGTTCAAATCCTTATTATAGGTTCATAGGTTCATAGGTTCATAGGTTCATACTAGGCTATCTGCCCGAGGGCATTTACAAGCCTAGCCCATCGTTTTGTGGCTTACGCCACCCCTTTAGTATGGGGAACTATACCCATTAAAATTCAAAATCATATTTTAGATCCTTAAGATGAAGAAAACTTTAAACTCCAGAGTTGGGTCTTTTAGTGGCTCAAGGTGGCTCAAGGTTTAGATCACATGGAATGTTTTTCAGGCTCTGTTCCTCTTTTTCCTTTACTTTCAATAATTTGGGCAGTCAAACCTATTATATGCAAACTACTGCATTTTTAGCTTGATTATGTATTATTGCTTAAGCCATTAAGTCTAACCCATAGTTAAAGGCCTAGCTCAGGGATGGGTGAGGTATGTTACCTATGTTGTCTAGGGATCGCGCATTTGATGTGTTTAATGCTGGTATGGATTCTTTCATATTGTTTATGATGTTTAAAACACACCATGGAGCCTTGAAAAGTGAGTGTGATTCTTACAGAGGCAGGATTTGCTATGCATACACACTGTATGTGGACTATGTAGCTAGCAATGAAGTACTAGCTGGATTTGTAATGCATCAATATTAATGACAGCAATAATACATTTGTCACTAAAAAAGCAAGATAACATAATTTTAAAGTAATGTGCAATAAGTATGTCACAGTCAAACTAAATGATTAAAGTGCAATGATCAAACAACAGTAAATGTGAAAGAAATTACCATTGAACATATGTACAGTGTCTTTGAAGTTAAACATGAAGACATGAGTACCTAATATCTTCTTCTTTCGGCCTTTTCCCGGTTAGGGCTCACCACAGCGGATCACTGTCCGCTCATGATTGGCAGTTGAGTTTTACGGTGTTGAGTTGCCAGCCCGGTGCCCAACCTTCCACAGAAGGCACACACATGCACACACTTATACCTAGGGCCAATTTGGTGTGTCCAATCCACCTATAGCATGTCTTTGGGATGGGGGAGGAAACCAGAGCACCCGGAGAAAACCCACCTAACCACAGGGAGGGCATGCAGACTCCGCACAGAAGGCACCTCAGCCGAGGATTGAACCTGAGAACCTCTTGCTGTGAGGTGACAAAGCTAATCACTGCACCACCGTGGCCACCCACATGAGTACCTAATATACTGCTTTAATTTAGTTTTGCTATTCTGAATTTGGTGTTGATTTGTGGACTTTCACTCACCTTCATTTTATTATATATTTAACTATTTCTCTCCACTCATTACGTCGATTGTTTAAAGAGAGTGTTGTGGGCTCTTATCTGGTCCCATTGTGCCAGCTGTATAGAGATAGGTCCTCACTGCAGATAGTTTATTTTATTTTATTTTATTTTTTTTTTTATTTTTATTTATTTTTTGCTGAGAGCTCTGTTTTTCTCCCATATCTCAAAAACATGCAGGGAGATGTACCAGCTATGCTGAAGTTTTCCTGCCTCCAACTGTGCATGCAGTGAGAGCACATCTGTTGGAGTGTCCTTCAATGAAGTTGTACCTCATTCAGAATGCTTCCTGACCACTGACCACTGCTGAACAAGACAGGGTCCTCTTCACATGACCCTGAACTGGATAAAACTGGTATTAAACATGGATAGCTGGGGAAGTTATAGTCTAGTTATGAGTTCATAGCTTCATAGGTACTTACTAGGCTATGTATCGATGAGGATCTTTAGAAGCCTAGTCTTGCATTCCAGTGGAGTTTGTAGCCTTTACAATTTAAGTGCAAATAACTCAGTAGTGGCAGAACATTTACATGTTTCCCCTATCCATAACTGGCAAGGATGCTATATCAGGGGTGAATTTGTGATTTCCCATTCATTTGTCCATATTATATTTGAAGAAAGTAAGGGAAGTACTTTGCTTTATGTGGAGAGGAAGACATTTCCACAGAATCAGTATTGTCTGTGATCTATATCTATCCTTCCAACATGTTTTATTTATGCTGCACAAGAAATGTAAAGGTGCAGTGAGTGCGTATGCCTTCACTGAACCTGTGAATGTGCACTCGATCTAACAGGATGGGCTGTGTTGAGGCTCTGTACATGAGGTGGTGCTCACCCTTTACATCTAACAGGACGGGCTGTGTTGAGGCTCTGTACATGAGGTGGTGCTCACCCTTTACATCTAACAGGACGGGCTGTGTTGAGGCTCTGTACATGAGGTGGTGCTCACCCTTTACATCTAACAGGACGGGCTGTGTTGAGGCTCTGTACATGAGGTGGTGCTCACCCTTTACATCTAACAGGACGGGCTGTGTTGAGGCTCTGTACATGAGGTGGTGCTCACCCTTTACATCTAACAGGATGGGCTGTGTTGAGGCTCTGTACATGAGGTGGTGCTCACCCTTTACATCTAACAGGACGGGCTGTGTTGAGGCTCTGTACATGAGGTGGTGCTCACCCTTTACATCTAACAGGACGGGCTGTGTTGAGGCTCTGTACATGAGGTGGTGCTCACCCTTTACATCTAACAGGACGGGCTGTGTTGAGGCTCTGTACATGAGGTGGTGCTCACCCTTTACATCTAACAGGACGGGCTGTGTTGAGGCTCTGTACATGAGGTGGTGCTCACCCTTTACATCTAACAGGGGTTGGAAGGGTGGCCTAATGGTTAATGTGTTTGCCTTACAAACACAATATACAGGGTTTGAATCTCACAGGGGATAACTGGCTAGGCTTATACAGAGGCACAGCAAAATAATGGGTATAGTTCCCCATACTAAAGGGGTGGCTTAAGCCACAAAACTATGGGCTAGGCTTGTAAATGCCCTCGGGCAGATAGCCTAGTATGAACCTATGAACCTATGAACCTATGAACAGGACGGGCTGTGTTGAGGCTCTGTACATGAGGTGGTGCTCACCCTTTACATCTAACAGGATGGGCTGTGTTGAGGCTCTGTACATGATGTGGTGCTCACCCTTTACATCTAACAGGACGGGCTGTGTTGAGGCTCTGTACATGAGGTGGTGCTCACCCTTTACATCTAACAGGATGGGCTGTGTTGAGGCTCTGTACATGAGGTGGTGCTCACCCTTTACATCTAACAGGATGGGCTGTGTTGAGGCTCTGTACATGAGGTGGTGCTCACCCTTTACATCTAACAGGATGGGCTGTGTTGAGGCTCTGTACATGAGGTGGTGCTCACCCTTTACATCTAACAGGACGGGCTGTGTTGAGGCTCTGTACATGAGGTGGTGCTCACCCTTTACATCTAACAGGACGGGCTGTGTTGAGGCTCTGTACATGAGGTGGTGCTCACCCTTTACATCTAACAGGACGGGCTGTGTTGAGGCTCTGTACATGAGGTGGTGCTCATCACCCTTTACATCTAACAGGACGGGCTGTGTTGAGGCTCTGTACATGAGGTGGTGCTCACCCTTTACATCTAACAGGACGGGCTGTGTTGAGGCTCTGTACATGAGGTGGTGCTCACCCTTTACATCTAACAGGACGGGCTGTGTTGAGGCTCTGTACATGAGGTGGTGCTCACCCTTTACATCTAACAGGATGGGCTGTGTTGAGGCTCTGTACATGAGGTGGTGCTCACCACATCTAACAGGACGGGCTGTGTTGAGGCTCTGTACATGAGGTGGTGCTCACCCTTTACATCTAACAGGACGGGCTGTGTTGAGGCTCTGTACATGAGGTGGTGCTCACCCTTTACATCTAACAGGACGGGCTGTGTTGAGGCTCTGTACATGAGGTGGTGCTCACCCTTTACATCTAACAGGACGGGCTGTGTTGAGGCTCTGTACATGAGGTGGTGCTCACCCTTTACATCTAACAGGATGGGCTGTGTTGAGGCTCTGTACATGAGGTGGTGCTCACCCTTTACATCTAACAGGATGGGCTGTGTTGAGGCTCTGTACATGAGGTGGTGCTCACCCTTTACATCTAACAGGATGGGCTGTGTTGAGGCTCTGTACATGAGGTGGTGCTCACCCTTTACATCTAACAGGATGGGCTGTGTTGAGGCTCTGTACATGAGGTGGTGCTCACCCTTTACTAGTTATAGCTCCATACCGATTTTTGCATTACTACATTAGCTCTAACTGCCGTATGCCATGGCATTTTCTTTTCTGTCTTTTGGAGTCTTTCTCTGTCTCTTACTCTTGCAGTTGATTCATATTTTCTTCTATTAGTTATTTATTTGTTTCTTGACTTCCAGTTGTTGTTTTTATTGTGTTTTTCAGCTTTTCCAAGTTAGGGGTTGCCACAGCGGTCCACTAATGATTGGTAGTTGATTTTTACGTGCCGAGTTACCAGCCCTGACGCACAACCTTCAACGAAGGTACGCCCATTCACGCATGTCTCCACGCAGAAGATGCTCTAGCTGAGAATCAAACCAGACAGTGTCTTACTGTGAGGCGACAACGCTACCACAGCACCACCACAGTTCTTTACAACATTCACTTCTTGCTGTGGATTATACAGTCCCATGAACTTTGTTGTATTTTACTTCTGATTTACTACTGCAGTACTAGAAGTTGTGAATATAGTAACAGAGATAAAACAACTGGAAATTGGGTATTCAGAAAAGGGTAGGAGCAAATTACATAGGACAAAATGGGAACAATAAATACAGGGGAGGAATGAGGTTTAAAAGAAGGCAGGATTTGAATGATCTATGTAATGTTTGACTGACCGTGATTGGGTAGATTATAAGTGATGCATTATGTTTGCAACTAAAATTATGTCAATACGGTCTGTGATGTCAAATACTGGCAACTAAGATTATGTCAGTATGGTTGGTTTTCATTTATAAAATGTATGATTGCCTATGTCATTTGTGATAATTTAATA
>NC_056734.1:936954030-936999030 GCF_019279795.1 Protopterus annectens
TATTTTTTACCTAGCTGCACGACAACAACAGGCTGAACATTTCTCATTGATCCTTTTAAGGCAGGAGCTTATAAATTTTAGCTCATCATGAAGTTGCAAAAATGTTGTCTCTATCTTCGTGTTATTGTATTCTTCAAGTATACCTAGCAGTTATTTTAAGAGTTTCTGTTTGAATGATCATGCATTTTCAACATGTTATTTGAGTACTCCATTTTTAAATGTATTCATTGTTTAATTAAGTCACGTGGTAATTAATTTTATTATTTAAATCATCAGGTTGAATGAAGTAATCGTTTTGATGAAGATCTGTGTGCAATAAGGAAGAAAGCACTTAATCTATGTGCTTACAAGTTGTTTACTATTGTATTTATTAAAACCTTTGTTTTCATACTACTTCTGGTAGTCCATTCATTTTTGGAATTGTTTGGAACTTTTAGCATTATGGGATACGGTGTGTGAACCAGTATTTTTGAGTTTTGCAGTTTTTAGGCTGCATGGACACATGTTCTTTGTTTCAAATTAGCAATTAACACATTGTATGTCTGGTGGGACACTGATTTGATAAAGCTTAGTAGAGAAGTCCATCTGTGACTTTTCTGACTTATGCAATGTTGTGATTTTTGAAGTTTTTGCAGAACTGAGTTCTGGGTATCACTACACATTCACTGGCAGGGTTAAACAAAGTTACTGCAGACAGGATACTACTTTAGCTGGTGTTAAGTAGTTTATATTAATATATTACTTTTTCATTAACATGAACAGGCAATAGTGAGTACCATTAAAGTGAAGTTACAAGTAGAGCAGAAATGCAACCCTGATAATCATACAAATAAATAATACTAGCATGTATGCCAACAAGACAAAATGAAAATATTGATGAGTTTCTTGCTATGATATGCTACACTTGGTAGTAGTAGATCATAATATTTCACAGATCACCTTTAGCAGCTCTGAAATAAGAAAGGATATTTTAGCCAAAATGACTGCATTTATTTGAGTCTAATTATATTCCTGTTTATTACTCTGCAGACGGTTCATTCTTGTCTGAATCTTTCATATAAATTAAAAAAAATTGTAGTCATTTTACAATATCAATATGTGCATGCTTAAGGGAGGCAGTCTTTATATGAACGATTATAGGACAACGAGTGAGTGCATGTATCAGTGCCATTATAAAATATGAAAAATGCTATGAAAACATCATTTTGATAATACAGGGTGACACAGTTCCACAGATGTGATAGCATAAGAGCCAAAAATATCAAAGAGCTCAGAGGATTGTGAATGCTTCTCATGTTATAATCAGGACTAAATCACTCTTTCACAAAAAATGATTAAATCACATGCAGATATTTATGTGATATTATAATTATTCTAGCACTACAGCCCCCCAATGTGACATGTAACATAAAACATATATGAAGAATATGTCCTTTAATTCTTCTACATCACCATATACATTAAATGAAATCTTCCTAATCTCAGGTCTTCAGTCAGTGATAGGTTATAGTCCCTTCTACACATTCATGCAAATACCCAGTCTCAGTTCAGGACAATGTAAATGGCAGTGAACTTTATTCACAGTTGTGATTAATCAGCCTTTGCACTTCATGAATGTCTGCCTCTAGCACTGCAAATGCACTTATTGTTTTGCCTATGTTCACTTCTATCTGTCAAGTGCAGCATATTTTAATAGCCTATCAAGTGAATGTTACCATTTTTGAACTTGGAAATTATCACTTTCGAATAGCCTGCATCTCAGACAGATAAATAAAACATGCTTACCTGGATATCAGACCCTATCTCTGACTTTGATTTATAATGTTGATTCTATGGCTAGATAAGAAGAAGGCATAAGGTATTATATTTATCTTTGGCAATTGCTACCAGGGTTAGAAGAATAGAAGACAATATATCATTTTTCCATTTGTCAAGATTATATCTGGAGACCTGCAGGGCAGATTCCTTGAACTGAGCAACTAAGCCTTTTTGGTGTTCTCAGTGCGGACAAACATTGCTAATCCTTGGTAGCTTTAAAGAGATTCTAGAAAATTACAGTGCATCCTTTTCAGAACAAATGGACAATAAGCATCTTTCATCTACTAAGAATATATCTTATTACTGCAATTCTCTCCCTCTCTCATCACAGAGATGTAATGTCTGCCCTCTTGTACAAGAATGATGTAGTTTTTTGCATGACCTTATTATTATTTGTGGTGTTACACAAATTCATATGGAGAAGATTATGGTAATGTTTTGAATCTCACTGGCCCAACAAAATAAGCATGCTATGTGACTCTTGCCACTATGAAAAACAGCTGGATAGATGCATGTGAATTAACATTTTCAACTCTGCACAACTTGTAACCTTATTTGAAAAAAATATGTATATAGTGCCTTTATATATTACTGATGTAAGATAGTCTGTCCATCTAAATTTCAAAATTGATGTAGGATATGTAATTGTTAAAGGAACTTGTACAACCAAAGCATAAGTTTTCTGCACACACAAACAGACACATAACACACACACACACACACACACACACACACACACACACACACACACACACACACAAATTGATATACTCGTACAGAAACAGTCTCTTAGATAAATAAACACAAAAGAGACAGTGGTAAAGCAAAACAGTCTCACATATATAGAAAACCTCAAGAGGCTCACACACACACACACACACACACACACACACACACACACACACACACACACACACACACACACACGCATATCCACTTTGCTAAACGTAGTTATCTGATTATGTTCAAGTGAATGGATTTGTAAATAAATAAATATTAGCCTCAGTTATGAATTTCAGTTTGTTTCTATCAGATTTCACTTAAAGGAAAAGTGTAAGTCATTACAAGCAAAACATACACACAAGTGCAGATACACATATACTCCTACACATACACATGCACTCATAAACACTGATCCTTAAAATTATTGCTGCTGCAGATGCATGCATTAGTTCTATTTTTATTTATTTTTTTCTATTCTCAGTATCCAGGTCTTTTTAATAAACATAGTTCAAAAGGGGGAGTAAGGAAAATGATAGATCGTTGTAACATCTGTTGCAATTACTTTCTTTAGTTCATTTTTCCCATGATCTTAGAGACAGAAATTAACTGGAGGTTACAGTAAATAATTTCAGCCATGGAACATGGATTTCACACAATGCAGAAGCACATTCCCTTTTTAACCATTTTTCTCTTAAATTAATTCACCCCTTTGAATGTCAGGTGCTCAGTGAGGACCACAGAATCACCAAGACCATTTCCTAAGATGTGTTATATTGTTAATGCACAAATTCTACAATCTTAGAAAGCCTGCTCCCTGTGGTTCCCCGATCTGCTTTCAATTATAAAATCAAAATGGATGACTAATATCAGCTACTTGGCAGTATTTAAGCAAAACTTTAGTATATAATTCATTTATTATAACACTCAAATACCTTTCTGAGCTCTAATTTCTCAGTTGTTTTTACCATACAAGAAACAATGCATTTTTTACAGGTTGCCCCTTAAATAACAATAGAAATAAATGACCTCTACCCAGTGAAAGTAAATCTCACAAGTAACAATGTGTATAAATTCTTGTGTAGTATTTGAAAAGTATAAATATGTACTTAAAACACTTTAAGGTGTGTTTTCATTTAGAGATAGTATATGGAACAAGATTCATGAAGAGTATTTTAATTCCTTCCTCTTATAACAAAACCTTAGTCCAAATAAAATAAATTTAGCTAGCAGATCTAGAAGACTCTTTCTTTGTCTCTGATGCTCTGCCTGCATTAGGAATAAAGTCATCTTGTTGAAGTTTCATGTAGTTTATTCATTTAAGTAGGTAGATGGATGGGTGTTCAAAAAAACACTTTGTAAAAACAGCAGATTTAATTTCCTCAAGGTAACATTTTTCAGCAAGCCTCCATTTGAAGGTGTCAGAAAATAAAATAAATTCTTTACCGTTTGTAGATAAATGGAGTGCCCTGAAAATATGACTTCATGCCATTGTGCTTTATGAAAGAAGGCTGCATGTTTTCTACATGTAGTAAATGAGGTTTAGGGCAAACTAATTTGTCCAGGATCATCTTTTGGGGGTTGGGGTTAGCATAAGGGTAATATGGAGCAGTGGTATGGATGATGGATAGAAAAGTTTAAGTATAGTGATAAGGATAGATTAGTTGGGCTGTGGGTGGTAATGAGTTAACTGACTGGGGAGTTGACTGTGTATGGGCCTGCCAGCTCCATTCATAGTGGCATGCATTTGGTGGGTAGCAGTTTCCCTGACTGTCTGTGGGCCGGGAAGCTCTGGTGTGCTGCTTGCTTCCCTCTACAGTGGTGATGTCATGACCCTTACTTTTTTGGTAGATTAATTAAGCTCCGGTTTTCTGAGGGTCTAAGCTTTATTACGATATACTCTGATTATTTCTAGGTTGGTAGGGGAGCGAATGATTATTCGTTTGACCATTGGTGGAGGGTGGTCATTTTGCATTTGCAGCAGGGTTAAGAGAAGGAGTTAGAGGGATCAGTGTCAGGTTTTGTCTTTCGGTTAATTTGTGACTATTGATTGGCAGCTGGAGAGGCTCTGTGCTGTCATGGGCTGGGGAGCAGCAGTGTTTCAGTTTTGCCATGGAGATAACAGATGGAAAGCATGCACATGTTTTTTTTCTGCAGGTTGGACTTCATTTCAGGAGATTATATCTCCTCCTTCTTTAAGGGGCAATTCTGAGAAGCACAGAATTGCCACCAGGCCATATGGGGGGGGCAAACTACCTGATAAAAATCATTGATTCCCTGCAGTTATGCTGTCTGGATCATCTGTATGCTTCATAACTTTCAGAAAATGTGAGCTGGCACCATTAAACATCAAAGAAGCCAGTGCGTTTATAAAACCTTTTAATTGTATTTGAGGATACTTTCAACAGTCTGTGCTTTGATGGATTTGTGTGCATATTTTGAAGCTCTTGTTAACATTTTGCTTTGTTGTGATGTGGTCATTGATTGAAATGGTTTTCCACTATTTTTATGAGGGGAGTTTGAAAGAACTGTGTTGCGGGAGGCTATAGCTTTTACAGAGTGGCCTCAAACTTGAGCGATTATTTTAGGCGCGGGGGGGGGGGCATTGAAAAGACTCTGTTGTCATTCTAAGAGAACACTACTTAAATTGCTGACTTTGTGTTAAAAAAAATATATATATTATGAAAATCATTGCTCTTGGCCTAAAGATGCCTGGGGAACAACTGGCCATATGGATGTGGGTGGGGTGGGGGTCAAACTAATTTATGGAAAGCTTTGATCGGGGCTTGCATCAGGATGTTAAAGGTAATAAAAAAGAAAAGGTAAAGGATAGACTGAGCAGGGAAGAGAGCATGTGGGTAAAGTCACTTGGATTTCGTGTGGTGGGATACGGAGTTTCCTTTATGGTCAACTTTGTTTTTGTAATTTCACCATCATCTTCTGATTTCATGGGCTAGTAGTCATTTGTTACTGTGGGGTGTATGTGTTCATGCCTTTCTACACATTCCTGGAGCTAGTTTGGGTTGGCCTGACCATTGTCTTGCCATTGCTTCATGAATTTAAACCATTGGGAGGCCAACTCATATTAATTTTATTTAGGGGTTGTATGATTGTGCGTATCCGTGGTGCCAGGTGGGTTGGGGAGGGTGAGCAGATTAGATAGCATGGATTCTGGAACATGTTAGAGCTTTATTGGGTGGCATGGTATTTTCAGTCTGGCATGATCGAATGTCATCAGGTGTGCACTGTTTTTTTCTTTTTTTCTTCTGGTTGATCGTGGGATGGGAAGGGGGAAGCATGTATGATATATTGGGAAGTTTAAATTCTTCTCTGGGCGGTTTTGTCTCTTTTCTTCCATTTCATATTTCTATAAAAAAAAAAAAATATATATATATATATATATATATATATATATATATATGTGTGTGTATGTGTATATTATATATATATATATATATATATATATATATATCTACTTTAATCACTGTCTTAATGAGGTTTACTTCTATTGCAGATGGTGAGCATGCAGAGTCTATGGCGATGGTGGGAGGACATTGTGGTACAGGCTGAAGAATTGTTCCAAGAGGTGCCCAACATAGACTCCGGAATGGAGGACCACGCAGGGAAAGCCAGCCGAAAGAGATGACGCTCAGTGGTGAAGACCAGGTTGGTGACTCATGGGAAGAGTTTTGCTGGGAATGCTAGAGTGGGAAAGGTAGGGGGAGAAAGTGCAGGAATTTGTTTAGCTTTTACTGCGGGGAGTTGTTTGTGGATAGGGTGTAAGTTTTCGTATAATTGTTCGAAGTATATGGGGACTCATCCAGTGACTCAATGTGATCAGTGAGAGGGCAACCAATAACTTTGAGTTCATTCCTAGTTGAGGGGGCTTTAGGGGTTACAGGATGGGGTGTCCTGCAGGGGGCTAGAGGAAGGGCTGGTGTTGCATTCTCTGGTTAAGGTGGAGGTATTACAGAGGATGTTCCAGCAATTTCCTGAGGGTTCTCTTAAAGCAGGAATAATTATAGGGTTTTCTAGGCCATATCGAGGTGGGTGGAGTGGGGGTCAAACTACTTTATGGAAAGGTCTTTTTATTATATTGAGGGGTGGTAGGGGATGGGGTGGTTTGTAAGAATTTGCTATTGGTAAAGGTTAAGTAAGATATTCTGCTGCTTTTGGTAGAGAAGGAGTGACAGGCGGGGAGGTTGTTTGGGTCCTTTGCCAGCCCTCCCTTTCAGGGTTTTAAAAGTTCTCCATTACATTTGAGTCCTACGGAAACAGATGGTGAATTTAGACTGATTCACCACTTGTCATACCCAGTAGGGAGTTCAGTGAATGATTTAATTTCAGTTGATGATGCTAAATTCAACTATGCACCATTGGATGATGCTGTGAATGTTATCTGGGGCTTTAAAGATTCATGGTTAGTGAAGGTGGATATTGAATCCGCTTTTCACCTGTTGCTGATGAGGTAGGAGGAGTCCTCATTGCTGGGCATGTTAGTAGGGAGCAAATTTTATTTTGACAAAGCTATGCCAATGGGTTGTTCAGTGGATTGCTCTACTTTTGAGAAATTCAGTATGGTTCTTCATTGGGTGTGGCAGCAGAGGGTAGGTATGCAGAGGGCTGTGCATTATTTAGATGACTTTTTGTTAGTGGGTAAGGGATTTGAGAATGTGTACGAAGGTTTGCAAGAATTCCTTGGGATGTGTGATGAGTTAGGGGTTCGACTAACACAGCATAAGCTGGAAGGCCCATCTAAAGCTTTGGATTTTTTGGGATTGTTAATGGAAGCAGGGTGAGGGCTATTTTGCATGCCTACAGATAAGTTAGACAAATTAAAGGAGAAGACTGGGGTGGTAGAGTGCAAGGGTAAGGTATGCATGAGGATGGTCTTGGAACCCTTAGGGCTGCTAAACTTTTCATGTCGGGCTGTTCATCTGGGGCATACCTTTTGTGGGTCAGTGGCCTTTTTATTGAAAGAGTGGAAGACAACATCATTGAGTTAGTATGAGCAAGTAGGTATGGGCTGATTTGGCTCTTTGGTTATCCGTTTTGGAGCAGTTCAATGGGGTTTCTTTTTGGCAGACAGGCTGGGTTAGTGAGAAGAAATTGCAATTCTTCACAGATGCATCAGAAGGTATCATAATGGGGGCATTTTCTGGAGGTGAATGGTTTGCAGCTCAATGGCCTTTGAATTGGAAGGAGGAGTGGAAGCGGGATGTTGAGCTTCTGGAGTTAAAGCCAATTTGGGTAGTGTCAGTGGTCTGGAAGGAGAAGTTGAGGGGAAGAGGGGAATTTTCCATTCAGATAACATGGCAGTGGTGCGGATGCTGCAGACAAAGACCACTAGAACTGAAATGCTATTGTTAGTCTTTCATAAGTTAATCTTGCAGAGTTTGATTATTATTTTTTCATTCTCAGGGGTGCATGTAGCTGGGGTGCATAACATGATTGCTGACAGCCTGTCTTGATTTCAGCTTTTTAGGTTGCGACAGTTGGCTCTGGGGGCAGAGGAGGTGCCAGTGTTTTTGCCAGATGAGGTGTGGCATCTTTGACATAGCCAGGAGGATGGTGCAGCAATCATGGGTGGTATCCACCAGGAAGGCATACGGTAGGGCCCTTTATGATTTTAATAAATTTGTTTCACAGTTGCCTCATGAAGAATGGGTTTGGTCAGAGGAGCTGCTGCTTCACTATTTGGCTTGAGTGTGGTGACAAGGTAGGGCTGTGCAAATGGTTAAGGTGGATTTGGTGGCAATTACTATATTTGCACAGGTGGCTGGGTTGCATGACTTTACAAAGTCTTGGACAATTGGCTGTATGTTGAGAGGATGGGGAACAGTGGATGGAGGGAATATGGATATGCAGTGGCCATTGATGAGGCAGATTTTGAAAGTCTTAGTGACAGGTTTGTCTCTAGTGGAGAGGGATTCAGTTGATTATGTTATTTGGGTTAGTTTAAGTGTTTGGATGTATTGCAGTGCATTTCATGTGTCAGAGTTGTTGGGGTCATTATTTTGGAGGGACGCAATGGTGTGTTCAGGGTCAGTCCTCATTGGGTTGTTGAGGTCTAAAACATATCAGTTTGGAGAATGGTGCATCGGTAGTCTTGAAGAAAGATAGGAATGCAGGGCTTTGTCCTGTAGGTTGGGCTGCAGAACTCGTGCGATCTGAGTTAGGGGATCCACATGATTTGGTTTTCAGACTGAGAGATGGGAGGATATACTGAGTAGTGGGTACATGCTGGTAATGAGGAGGACTTTACGGTGTACTGGTTTTCCAGCTGAGAGGTTTGCAACTCATTCTTTCCGTATTGGGAGGGCTTCAGATTTGGCAAGGGAAGGCAGATCCATTGAGGTTATTATAAGTGTGGGGAGGTGGTCTTCTAATGCCTTTTTATCTTATATTAGATAATGGATTTGATTGTATTAATTTTTTTTGTCTTTCACGAAATCAGATTGTCATCTTGGGACATTCTTATATCCACTGGGTGGTGAAAAGGGCAGCAGTTAGGATGGATGGAAAGAATTTGCGGTTGTCTGGATTGTGGTGGTCAGTTATTTGGCATGGGATTACAGGTCTTAGATGGGCTCAACTTATGCATGAAGTTGAAGTGTTGAAGTTGCAGGTAGGTTTTCCTGGAATATTGGTTATACACCTAGGAGGGAATGATTAGCGAATAAATCCTAAGAAACAGTTGGTGGATAACATCAAGGAGGATTTGTGTATGTAGCAAGCACTATATCCAAGCATGTGTATAGTATGGTCGGAGATAGTGCCATGCTTAAGTTGGAGGAACATTGTTAGTTTTCACTCTTTGGAGTGGACTCTGAGGTCAGTTAATCATAGGTTGTCTTTACAGATGGGAGCTTTGGGCATGTACATGACAGAACATCAGGATTTTGATGACAGGGATTTGGTTTGGTTTAGAGCTGATGGTGTGCATTTGAGTGGCATTAGCCTTGATTTATTTAATGTACACTTGAGACTCTTTTTAAAGGTATGGTGACATTTTTTTGGCAGAAGAGGGGGAACAGCCTGTGATCAGGCTGGTTGGCAAAGAAGAGGGACAGGGTTATCCTCTTCTTTCCCCCTCTTGGTGATGGTGTTGATATTACTAAGGTTTATGGATCAAGTGAGCCGCAGGACACTGCTTGATAAGAATAAGTGAGTGGAGTATGGATGCTGCTTATTCAGACAGGGTGAGTGGGTACACTGCCTTGATGGATGCTAAGAAGAATGTCATGTTTTGGTCATTCTGTTGCAGTTTTAAATAAAGTTATTGGTTTCTGTTTGAATCTAACAAAAGTGTCAGATGTCATATAAGAGAACATTGTTAACCATTGCAAGAAGCGCATGCACACACACACACACACACACACACACACACACACACACACACACACACACACACACACACACACACACACACACACACACACACACACACACACACACACACGCACACACACACACACACACACACACACACACACACACACACACACACACACACACACACACACACACACACACACACACACACCTTTTGTAATGCAATAAGTGCAATTTGGCAACCCAAAAATGATAGAGATAGCATAATATTAAAGTAAACACACATAGCTTCTGATGTAGTATGTATCAAATAATGATTATATATAACATCATTGTCCTACCTAAACAGTTAGCAACATTTCACATGACTGAAGGTCTTATAAATAAAAGCATCTCATAATATAGTTGTAAAAGTCTGTTTATAATGCGTAATGTTAAGTATAACAATTGGCCATCCTTTACTATTATTCATAATCACACTGTACTTGCTCTGTCTTTTAGAGTATGCAGTCCATAAAATGGCATACTAAGTTTAAAGTGCTAGAGGGGCGTAAAGCATCTGAATTTTATGAAATGTTTAATATGCAGTAATAGCCTTTTTCTTGAGTTCTTTGGTTAGCTTTTTTCCTGATACTTTAACAATATTAAGTCTATTTGGGATACATTTTGATGCTAATATTTTATTTGAACTTTGATGTCTTTGAGATGGATCTTGTTAATGTTTTGGGACTGACTGCACCTTGTTTTATAGTTTGGAGATACGCTTGCCTGTGGATTCTGTATTAAATGCATCTAATGCACATTATTTAGAAATGCCAGTTAATTCCGCTTTAGACGTTAATAAAACAAATAATTTAATTTATGAGACTGATTTAATACCATATATATGGTTTCACAAATTACCATTAAAAGCTGAGAAACAAATTGAAATCATCTAAAGAAGTGATGTGGGAAACAATATAATTTGAACGTTTTCAGGCTGTGGACAGGATTCTAAAAGAAATAAAACTTCCAAAGATATGCACTGGAGGAAATATTGGACCATAGCTTTTTAGAAAACAGAATTTGAAATATAATAATTTGTAAATGACATATTACAAAAGTGAAATTAACGATTCCCATTCAACTGTCACAGAACTAAATACATTATTACACTCTTCCTTGATGTTGTTTTTATATAAATACACATATGAGTAACAGACAGACATCTTTTTCATAGGTTCATTGGCAAGTGCTAGGTTAGCTGCTCTTGTAATTCCTTTCAATCCTATCCAATTTCCCCAATGGTGAGAATCAAACTCTGTGCCTTGTGTCTATCAGTTAAACACATTAACCACTTGCATTAGCTATTATACCAGCTCCCAACACCTAAGCTATATGTAACTGATATTGAAATCACATAAGATCCCTAGTGTGAGATCTGAGCCTCCTACTTATCTAATCATATAATCTGAAGAACACAGCCTTAGCTGAAAGTCACAAAGGACTGAGAGACTTTTGAGATCATGCCTTTCAACTGCAAAGATTTTCCCAATGGCAGGATTTTTTACTCATTTTTGATCTGTCCATCAAAGAATTTGTGGATTTCTTGCAAATTATTGAGGAATGGCACCATTTAATGATGGCAGATGTTTGAATTTCAGACTTTATATGATTCAGAAAATGCATACTAACACAAAACCTTTTATAGGTTCATAGGTTCATACTAGGCTATCTGCCCTGGAGCAATTATAAGCCTAGCCCGATTCTGTATAGCTTACGCCACCCCTTGATTTGAGTATACTGTGCCCTTTTTATGGTTTAGTTTACTGTGCCTCTGTCTAATAGTGACACGGGAGTAATCCCTGGGACAAACCTACGATCCCCAAAAGAAATGTTAGCTGTACAGAATGCTCTGACAGCCTTCAAGGACCATATTCTTCCAGGACAATTAGGTTATCATAGGTTCATACCAGGCTAACTGCCCTTGTGGGCCATTTTAAGCCTAGCCAATTACCTCATGTGAGAATCAAACCCTGCACCTTGTGTCTACAAGGTAAACACCTTAACCATTATGCCATCCTCCCACATTATTCTAACAACTTTCTCAGTTTATAAAATTAATATTTAAAATCTGTCTTTATTTTTGGACCTTTTTCCCCAGTTCTTTTTGGTTTTGCCAAGATTTCTTGTGTTAAGACATTGACAGGTATGCTGGAGAACACACATCAGGGTGAACATTTCCAAGGTAGTCTCTAAAGCTGACCAATGAGCACTCAGCAACAGTCTCATGAAAAATAAACCAAAGGCAAAATCAGATGTTGTGGGCTGTGGAAAAGAATAAAAATGTTCATTGAAACAGCTACAGTAATTTCTTTGGGCAGGCAGAAAATGGTAAGAGTTGGCACCGTTAATTTGTAACACATTGGGATGGATTCCATAAAGTTTGTGGAAGCTATTTATGGACAGTGCAGCACACCACAGGAAGACTTCAGTTACCTGGTTGTTCTTCTTTCTGCTTTTCCCGGTTATGGGTCGTCGCAGCGAAACTCCAGTCTGCTAATGATTGGCAGTAGATTTTTATGGTGCCAGCTCGATGCCCAACCTTCAATGAAGGCACGCCCATTTACGCATGTCTTTTGAACACCACTCGACTGCGGGGAGGACATGCAGACTCCACACAGAAGGCGCTCCAGCCAAGAATTGAATTTGAGAACCTCTTGCTGTATGGCGACAACACTACCGCTGCACCACTGTGTACCTGGTGCTGTTGTGATTTCAGAAGACACACTGAAGGCAGACCAAGTACTTAAGTATTTAGAGTAGGATAATTAGGGATTCCATGCATGCCAGTCTGATTCCAAAAGACATTGTGTGCACACAAGAAACTCAAATGTGACAAATAGCCACTCCAACTCTGTTTCTGAAATCTTCAGTACATGCTTTACAAACCCCAGGAAATTTAAAAGAATACTATGAATTATGTCAAAAAGCATAGCAAAACATCAGAAAATAAATAAAAACTCAAACTGCTGTTAATGTACTGCAACAGACTGCATGATACAAGCCATAAAGGATGCTGTGGCTGTGCAACCTAGAAGGCAGCCAGTTGCGGTCAGAGTAAAGCTGCAACTAAACCAGTTGTCAAAGTAACAAATAATCAACAGGTACTGGCTAGACAGACATCTGGTACAGGCTGTTTGCAACACGTATGCCCCACACATGTCTGTTCAGACTTTCCAAGGAAATCCCAACCCCCCCCCCCCCAGAAACCAAAGTGTGTCTCTGTCTGGGTGCTTGTATCTGGGACATTCCAGAGATGCATGGGGGATGCAGTGCAGTGTCACAGACAGCTGCCAGTCATATCCTGGCAAAATCCCAGGAAACAATATGCAGCAAGGTGGATGACTACATACACTTTCTATCATCTTCTATGGACTATAAAACTGTAATGCACCAGTTCTATAACATTGCAAGTTTTCCACATGTACTCCTTGCAATAGATTTCACACACACTCATACCTATCAAAACACCGGTACATCCTGAAACAGACTGATACATAAACAGAAAAAGATGGCCAGCCATAAACTGTTAAGCTGTGTATGCAACAGACTGCAGCATAATAAACATCATGGCAATGCAACCTGGAAGTGCCTATGATGTTGCCATTTGGAGAAAAAGTGAACTGAATGCTGCATTTCAACAAGGTGAAATACCTGAGGGACTGCTACTGGGTAAGTACAGGATCAGATCTAGGATGCAAGTTAAGCATGCTCCTCACAACAATAGCCATTCTGACCAAAAGTGCATTTATTCCCCAGAACAGCTGACCATGATTATCCACTTGGGTTGTGGTTAATGACCCCATACCATGAGCTAGCCAACCCTGACAAGGAGGCCTACAATAGAGTACACATAACAACCAAAAGCACCATAGAGCATGTGTTTAGTGCATTAAAAGCGAGGTTCAGATGTTTGGACACATCAGGATACACTGCAATACACACCTGAGAAGGCAGCACAGATGATAATGGTGTGTGGCATGTTGCACAACATGCTAACCAGAGCACATGATGGTCTTACAGCTGCAGGTGTGGGTGAATTACCCTAACAACTCCAAATGTCAGAAGTGAACATCTCACAAGTATTGGAGGAGGAGCAGGAAGCATAGGGGGCAGAAGTCATAGGCATAGGCAATGTAGGTTACAACCACAAGTGTAGGCCCAGGCAACACTGCAGTGTCTGACCAACATCTTTAAGTCATGACAAGCTACTTGTACATGAGTACATCTAGTGAATAATAATGTTCAGGTGTTGCCCCACCACAGTAACACATATTGCACCTAATGGCAACTACCTACTAGATGTACACACTAGGTATCAGACCTAAGATCATAATCATAACATATTCCAACATGAACATATGCAAATGTGTCACAACAGGGATCATTGACTCAGAACACAACTGACACAGGTATGCATACTCACGCAGATTGTTGTATCACTGTATGGAAACAGTAAGGGATATGCATCAGTGCTACACATACATATCTCTACAATATAATAACATGAAAAAAGAAAAACCATGCAGGACATATTGCAGAAATTTAATTTCAGAAGGCAGAAATCACCATACAGTGATAATTCAATAATATGAGCGACTATTTGCACTGCACCATTGGACACACTCTAACAAAATCTAGGGCAACCATGTTAATGTCTCACACCATGATCTGCACTGCCTGACCATGTTCAGACACATTTTGTCCTTTTTATTCCACATAGGGGATGGATGAGACTACAACACCATGTTGAGATGAAGGAGCATGACTGTGAATTTAAGGCCTTTTGACTGCTGACACCACAGCAGATGGGCCAGCAGTTGAAATGTGTGTAGGTTGGACCACAGATAGTGATTCTTGATGACCAGTGGGGGGTTGTGGACAGGTGGCCTGCATCTTGCAGGTTACAATCTGCAAAGCACAGTCAGTGAATGCAGAATCCTGCTAGTGGAAAAACTGCTGCAGTACCATAAAGGCCAGGGCTTCCGCAGTCTGCACCACAGCTAGTCATAATCTCACTGCGTTTGCACTCTTGTCCTTCATGCATGACATACAGCTGGTGTGTTACACAATCTGTGGTATGGGCAAGTGCACAGATGTCTGAATAATACCATTGCTGTGACTGCTCATTTGCCTGGAGCAAGCAGTGGCCACCCTCTGACACCTGGCCATGCAAAACATCTGCTTGTCTACATCTACTGCAATGTCCTGTTTCTGGTTGTTGTGTGGTACCGCCATCAGTGGTGCTCTCAACTGGGGTGTGTTAGTCAATAACCTCATCCCCCTCCAAGTCCACTGTGGTAGCATCCTCTGAATGGCTAGACAAGTAGACCTCCCCATCTGAGACTACAGCTGCAGCAACATCACTGTCAATCTCATGGATGGACTCTCAAAACAGCTCCAGGTCCTCTGTGCCAGGAACCATACTACCATGCTCAGACACATCATGAACAACATAATGGTTGCTGGATGGGCTGCTGGATGATACAGATAGCTGATGTGCTATAAGATACAAAGGCACAGATCAGGGCAATGTGCTTACATCACATGATGGATATCATCAAAGACATATGACATATATATCTCACTACAATGTTGCAAGTAATAATGGCTTTGCGTGCAGTCTACTGTAAATATACTTCAAGTAATCTACATAAATTATGGATATAATTTTTTTTACAGGGCCAACATAAATTGCATATGTGATGAATAAAAAAGCACACACCTGACAACAACTCATGGGAAGATGATGCTTTTGAAGAGAGATGAACTTCAACTAGTGTAGGGAAACAACATCACTAGTGATCACATCATTTACACCATTAACCAGGTGAACACAGTTAAAACTTACAGAATGTGTGACATACATATACCACTCGTATGTACACTCAATGACGTTGATGCAGACTGACAGGAATGGTAAGAAGGACACAGTATTAATGGAGGTCAACTACAGGATTAACAGCAATGACAGGTATCAAACATAACTAATTGCATACCACTGACAGATTCCTGCTGTGGAGAGGTTGTTGGTTTTACTGTAGAGTCTACAGTGGGACAGTAAAGAGAAAGACATCATAGTCATGTATTTAGCAAAAAGAATACCGACAGCATAACATATGCAACACAGTAACATGGGCTGCAAATACTCATGTGATGGATGTTACAACTGTACACCAAATAGGCTTGTATTAAAGGAACACTCCACCCTACAACTAAAAAAATATGTTTATTTCAGTCTATCTTCTAAATGCTTTATTAGTATCATGCCAGACATCCCATGCCATTGACATATAATGGGAAATCTGTGACTCATTGTCAGTTTGGTATCACATGTGTGTTATACATTGTTGAAAGCTATGACAATATTGTTGTAACATACCTGGTCTATCTGCACTTGAAAATGCACAGCTTGGCCTTCCACTGAATGTACCTGTATAACAATATAACAGTAAACAGCAGTGCCATGAAATGAGGTTGAGGCACTAACAAGGTAGTGTTCACAGTAACAGTATAGATACACTCACCTGCCAATTCCTGGTTTAGTCCCAGGTAGGTGGTCCTCTGAATATTAATGCAAACATATTTACAAATATTGTTTCAACTGCTCTGTCTGTACTTCAGTTGCATGAAAACATGTCATTAGATTTATGTTCATAATCATTACCCTGTGTGGATGTGTGTGCATGGCTCAGCACTGCTGCTGTAAATCAAAAACAGCAATACTCGAATATGCACATTACAGCAATATACAGTGATTGCCTCAATACACAGCCCCTGTAAGGGAAAGAAAAACAAGCTTGTTCATCCTAGAACTCCAGCTTCAATCCTGCTACCAAGGATGTGCCACTCCCCTCTTGCTGTATGCAAAGAGGCAAGAAATATTGTGATGTCATTGGAAGGGTCAGTGGTGGTTCACCTCCTGTGGCATCCCTCAAGCTCTCATAACATGTCACTGACTTTGCTGTATGAAGGATCATGTCTGAGCAGCAATGTCTACAGTCTTCATGGGATTGGCCCCCAACTGCATTGATCTTGTCAGGAGGTTTGTCCAGATTTAATTTCTCCAAGCAGTATCAACTGAATGATCTAGGAGTCTCCGTCCATGTTGTAGGAGAGCATCAGTTATGATGTCATTTTCCTGGGATAGAAATTGTTCGGTCTATATTTTTTTGCTGAAAGACGTGTTCAGCGAACACGTCTTCATCGGCAAATAAACAGCAAATGCTGAAATCAATGAAAGGCCACATCAGTGACTTTTTTCCCCAGGAGAAAAAAAGCACATGACCTACTAAACACCATACAGACCTTCGAAACCTACAAAGTGGGGGGCTTTGCCCCCACATCCCACAGTGTGGGGGGCTTTGCCCCCCCCCCGCACCCCTCCTAACTAAATAGACCAACCCTGAGATCCCACTACAGTGGGGAAAACAGGAAATCCTCGATGATGGCCAAGCACTCTTCTCTCCTGGGAAAAAAGTCACTGATGTGGCCTTTCATTGATTTAAGCATTCGCTGCTTATTTGGCGATAAAGATGTGTTTGCCAAAACTGCCTTTCAGCAAGATAATATAGACCCACATTGTCATCCCTATGATGGCTGGCCATCTGAAAGACAGTGATATACACACATGATGATATTAAAGTGTCAGCCCATTTATGCATTTCATTGTGTGAGCAGCATATACCAACATAAACTGCATGCATTCCTGTGCAATGCAAATGTCTGTATAACACTGTGTGATAAATACTAATGTGACATATTAAAAGTAACAGCAATGCCATCATACATAGCATTTGTAAAATCAACATAACTTGCACTATATTTACAGTTCATGAGTGAGATTAGAACTCCCTGACAATTCTAAGTTGCATAGAAGGCCAAAGATAGCATCTTGCTACAGGAGTCTGCTTGCATTTCACATGACAATTTAAGGAACTTACAGAAATTGTTGGTAAACCTCAAGATCCATAGCCAGGCAACAGACAGTATAGATCCTTAGTATATTGAGCCAAAAGTGGTAACATTGAGCCAAAAGTGGTAACACCATTAATAAGAAGCATCATTGAAGACATATTAGTAACCGCAACAGCACAAGTTTTTTAGCAGTTTTATTAGGACACATGAATTAAGAAATATCTGTAATATCAACATCTTATACTAGATACAGATAGTGTCGGACGCTGTAGATTTCCATAGTTACACCACAGAGTGCAAGGAATTACCAGTAAGAACTGCAGATGATCCATAAATCAGCCTTCATGTACTGTTAACACTTGAAAAAGAAGTCTGTCTATACAGCTGCTTATGAGACTGAAATCATTTATTTAAAATAATGCCTCTGCATAAAGTTCAAGACAGCATCATTCCAGTAACTTATAACAACTTCTGTTAAAGATAAAACTTTGAATAACAACTAATTTTACCAGGTATCTTTGGAAATGACTTACTTGAAGTGATTTACTAATCACCAAAGCACAAATGCTACCAATTGCCAATGTACCTCTTACTCTGAATCACAGAATTAAAGTGCAGCTAATGTGTACCCACTTTTAAGCACCATTTGCACCATACATAATTAATGAAGTTTGCTAAAATTCAAGTTTTTTGGACTCCTGTTTGTGCACATCAACCTAAATAGGCTTCATGCACTGAAACACTCAGGAGTACTGCATAAACACCCAATAGCTATCAATAAATGGTATAATGTGTGGCACATGCCACTCATCTTCCATTGATCTGATAACACCCCATCAGTACCACTTTCAAATATTGATTTTGATACATTTACTGATCAGACTATTGCTAACTATGAATTGAGTGTTACCTCAGTGAAAATGTTTCTGTGTTTATATTTTCAAGACTTCTTCAACTTGAGGATCAAGTTGGCTAATTTGAAAAGGTTGAGATGTGTCTGTGCTCAAAACTAGACTGACAAGGAGATGACTCATATGCTGACCATGTACAGTGGATTGGAGTACAGGATGAGAGCCAGAACCAGGAGCTTCGTCATAGCTGACATATGGAACTTGCTCGCGAGGAAGCATTGATGCAGATGTAGATCTTGTGTATTGGAATGCAGGTTCATCAATCCCATGATGACCTACATCAGAGTAATGTAGAGAAGCTTTGAAGGAGAGTCACAGAGGTGCACTGGCAGCTCATAGATCCATACAGTAAGCACCAATATTATATGCATACTTGAGCTTTGCAATAAATTTTACAATTTTTTTGTCCCATATATATCAGATAGATGTTTTTATAACCAGCTAGTAGCTGCTGTGACAATTACCTTATGGGGATAATTAAGTGGACATAGTAAATGCTTTCCTGTTAAGTGTGGGTTCAATTCTCATATTGTTAATTTATTTAATAGTGTCTGAAATATCATTAATTATGTTCTTTGTAGATGTATATATGTTTTACAACACCTAATTACATAATTTCACATAGCCACTGCACTCATACATCACAGACACCTATAGCACCTAGGCCATGAATAAGTGCACAGTTGGTAGTTTTCTATTATAGTACCAAAGTATCGCCTATTGCACCATTATAAATTGGAATAGAAACACTATAACTTCCTTACATCATTCATCCTAAGAAATTACAAAGACACATTTATTTAAGCTAAAAAGTAATGCCTGTCTGACTGCATACTCATATATTTTCAGTTATGTGTTGATAGCTTTTATTTCATTACAATACAATTTCCAAAAAACTGTTTGCAGTTTCCATATTCATCCTTTCTGCACAGGACTTCTAATAAACACCTGCAGTACTTGCTTTCTAGGACAGAACCCTTGCTAAATGCTATGCTATAAAGCAAATAGCCAGCATGTCTAAATGTTGGTGTGTTGTGGGTTCCAATCCAAACTCTTTTCGTGAAAAGATTTCAAGCGTGCATAAACTAAAGCACTGCTGGTGATTTCCTACTGGGTGAACTTTTCTGGTGAGAATGGGTCTGGGAAGACTTCACCCATTCAAATCAAAAGTCAACCTACTTCTTCTACAAATTCTACTAATACCAATGTCCCTTTAGAAGGTGAAGGGATGAGAGACACATCACAGGAAGATAAAAATTGTCAAAGCAAATTGTCATTGAGAGTGAGGAAGAAAGTGAATTAACCACACATGAAGTAAGTGACAGTGTTATACACAACTTGACTAACTGTGTTTTTAGTCCTGAACAACTGTCCATTCTAAAGCTTGGACTGAATTTCATTTCTTCCAGAAGAATGAATTTAAGCAGGACTCTTTTGGACTTAAAATTGTTTTGCAGAAAGTTGAATTTGAGTTATTATTTTTTGGAAGCTGACATAGGAAAGTTTTTTGTAAGCTGAGTACTATGACCCTAAAGTTAATTAATACCATTAGTGTTTTTGATAAATCTTGTGAGGAGGAGATAAGAAAGTTGGTTAATGAAAGACCAAACTTTAAGTATTAGAACATAACTAATGTGCAGAGGAAGGCATTGTATGATTTATATCATTTTAAACATCTAAGGTTTATGAAAGCAGACAAGGGTGGGGGGTTGGTCATATTAGAACAAGCAAAATACATTAATATCATGGAAAAAATGTTGGATAATAAGGATGACTATTTGCCTGTTAATAGATTTTTTGTTAATACTAGTTTTCAATATATTTGGACACATCTATATGAATTATTTATGGATGGTTATATCAACCTTGAAACATGAATTTATGGTTATTGAAGAACCCATGGTTGGGACCCTTTTTGGGATCCCTAAAATTCATAAAGATCCTTTTTTCCTCCTTTCAGACCGATTGTTTCATCACCCCACTCTATTACTGAGGGTATTGCACTAGTCATAGATCTAGTTTTGAATCCTATAATCCAGAAAATGGAATACTTTATGAAAGACTCCTGGGAGTTTTTTAATCAGGTCAAAGAATTTAATGAGAGTTATGTATTTGACATCAAGAAAAAATAAATGTTTATTATTGATATTAACTCACTATTTACTAGTATTCCTCATGAAATTGGGGTGGAGTATGTTAGACAATATTTAAGTGGTATTGTGAAATTTAACAATGATAATGTGCATGTTTGTTGTGTGCTTTTGGAACTTCTGTTAAATCATAATTTTTTTCTGTTTAACAGCAAATTGTACAAGCAATTAAAGGGAGTTGCTATGGGGTCAGCAGCAGCTCCCGCCTATGTTAACATTATCCTTGCTAGGCGGGAACAAGTGATTTTGAAACCTCTTTTTTCCCACTTTAAGGTGTTTTATATGCCCGTTATATAGACAATTTGTTTTTTGTGGTGGAAGGTAGACAGGACGAAATTTATGACTTTGTTAAGAACATTAATGAAAGTTCAGAATTTTTGAAATTTACTTTTTGGGACGTTGGGGTGAAGGTAAACTTTTTAGATGTCATGTTAACTTGGAGTACGTCCAAAGGGAAGTTTGTCAGTGATGTTTATAGAAAAGATAGTTTTGTTAATGGGTACTTGCATTATCTAATCAATCATCTGAAATTTATGAAAAATAATATTCCCAAAGGGCAGTTTATTCGAGCATCTTGGATGCTTTTGAAGATGATAGTTTCAATGAAGAAGTGAATGTCATTAAAAACATGTTTTTAAGAAGGGGCTATAATAAGGACATGTTAGATTTGTTGGCTGATGAGATCCGGAGATGGAGAACTACAGATTTTTTACCTATTCTGTCTTATGAGTTTGCTCCTAAAAATAAAAACAATAAAAACATCAGTTTTTCTGGAGGTAATTTAAAACATTATGGGGTATCTTGCTGTTTAGACATTACAGTAGATAGGACTAGTATTGCTTCTATTATTAATAAAAAACTGGGATATTCTGAAAGGGAATTTGGATTTAACGAAGATTATTGGATTAAAACCTAGTTTTGTATATACGAATACTTATAACATTAAGAGAATGCTACAAACAGATTTTTCTTGTAGCCTTTCACATGTTTCCAATTTTAAAGATAAAGGTATGTATAAATGTGGGGTTTGCCATTTTTGTAGATATTTATTAGAACGTCCTTATATAGAGTTGCTCCATTTGAATCAAACCATTCCGATAAATGGAGTTTATAACTGCAGGACACAGGGGGTAGTGTACATCATTGCATGTTCTTGCTGTTTAGAATTTTATGTTGGGATGTCTACCAGATGTCTCAACAATAGGATTAGGGAACATTTATATTGTATTAGGACCAAAAATCTAAACAATGCCTTGTACAAACGCACCCTTAAATGTTCAGGTTTTAAAAAAAAAATATTTGCCATACTGGAAAAAGTTCCTAAGGATTTGAGAGGGGGAAGTTTTAAAAATTTAGTAGAACAGAGGGAAACATTATGGCAATTAAAATTAGGGGCTGATAAAATACCTGATATGAATGGAACAGTTAATATAAAATGTTTTTTGAAGGATAGAAAGTTGAAAGTATATAAAATATTTTAAATTTAGTATATGTTTCTTTAAATGAGAGGTTCTAATTAATGTAATTTGAAGTGTTAATTGATATATATATATATATATATATATATATATATATATATATATATATATATATAGGGTTTTAAGTGATGTATTTTATTCTGAAGAAGTCTCTTGGAGATGAAAGCATCAATAAAGCAGTTTTTCATTAAAGAAGGTGATTTTTGTTATTGTTAAACCTCATTCTGCTGAAACCTATATGTTTTGTCTGCGACTGCTAGAGCTGCTTTCTGTTTTGCCTGCTCCATTTTGTTTTCTGTTTTAAGAAATCTGCTTGGACTGGTGTTTTTGTTCTATGTGAGAGGTAGACAAATTATCTAGGCTGTACATTTCAAATGTTTTTTCATTGGTTAATTGTCTCTTGAGTGATACATAATTAGGCAGTGAATTTCTGGGTCTTTGTCTTTTACTGAAAAAATGTCATGCCTGCATATACATTAAAGCACTGCTGGTCATTCCCTGCTATATTTTCCCACTGCCTTCCACTTTACTGATCTGACTTTTAAAACTGGTGATTTTAAGCTGCCAACCCTTACCGTAAATTGAACTTAATAAGCGCCTCCATTTTGACACTGCTGTTGCTACATTGAGTTATTTATTTGCTTTTCCTTGTACTTATATTGAAAAAGTGCATTTTGCCTGTTATTGTCTTTTCTACTGATTTTCTTCATCTGAATTCATTATCTAGCTAGCTGTTGGATAATGTAGTTGTGAAGGCTGTCAGCACAGCTAGCTGGAATTTTGTAAATAATTCTATGTTATTTGTGTATAGTAATATGGTTTGCATGCATGTATAACAAATGTAAGAAAACTATATGTTATGTTAAACTGTATGTTATGTGCTGAGCTTCAAGAATGTAACCACAGTGTACCCTACCGGAAAAGAACAGAGTTAACTTGCAAACTCTAAGAAAATAACTGAATTGTTTACAATGGGTTTTATCTCAGCTAGGAGACAGAATGTATGTGGATAGAAGTTATTTCTATTGTCTGGAAAAATAAATAATTACAGGTTTCATAGGTAAAAGTGTGTAACTGTTTTGCGACTTCCAGTTCCAGGCAAACTTCTAAAAGATAAGTATTTTTGACACAGAGTTGCTAAATTTTTAAGCTTCTAATAGCCTGCAAACTGAAGGCAGAGGTGACAAAGAATGATGTAATCTGAGAAAACATAGCAGAAATGTTTGGTAGTAATTTAAGAATGATCTGAGAGAGACAGTCTGAGTATTTTTGTATTTGTCTTTGGATCTAGAAACATTCTCTCATCAGCACTTTTCATCTATATTTGCCTGGCTTGGTAAGTAAGTAAGTGATTTAGGGCATAGTATCTCTTAGATATAGATAGGAATACAGTAAATATTAGTTTAGATGTTTTCTGTAGTTATTTGATACTGTCCTGTAGTGTTGTTTTAATGTATTTCCTATGATTCTGAACTCTGTTTTTACTCTGTTGTTATAAGTGTCTTGTGCTTTTATTATTTATTAAATATATTTAAAATGTTTAATTGTGGCTGTTTTGTTTAGAGATATTTAAGCTCTTAGAATACTTGCATATGTATTTGGTGACACTGTATATGTCACTCCTAAATAGCCTTGCTGTTAGTGACATTCACCATTTGGATAATAGTAATATTACATGGCTTCCTATTACAATGACGAAAACACATTTTGTCAAATGCGTTTTCGTTGACTTATACAGAGTGAACAGGCAAAACAGTGAAGAAGCTGTTCAGCGAATTCTTTCCCTGGGAAAAAGTCACTTGACCACTTTGTTGCTTTGCCGTGTTCTGCAGTGTAGTCTGGTCCCTTGTCCGGTATAACTCCCGAGTGTGAATGTGCAACAGTTACTGACCTTAGGGTTAGGGTGCAGGTTAAGGTAAGTGCATATTTTTTTTTGCATTAGATGTATGGTTGAGTTAAGTGTGTATGTGTTTACAGCTGTTTACTTTTGTTTTGGGGGGTAGAATTAGGGTTAAGGTAAGTGTGTATGTGTTTGGAACTGTCTACCTGAATGTGCAAGAGTTACTGACCTTAGGGTTAGGGTGTGGGTTAAGGTAAGTGCATATTTTTCAAATGTTTTCTTTTTTTTTTCCATTAGCTGTATGGTTGGGTTACGTGTATATGTGTATTCAGTTGTTTACTGTTTTTTTTTGAGGGGGGGCACAATTAGGGTTAGGGTATGTGTGTATGTGTTTGGAAGTGTTTAATGTTTTTTTTTTTATTGGAACAGTGATTTCTTTCCCTAGGAAAGAAATCACTGTTCTGTGGTTTCGACATTTTCAGCTTTCGCTGAAAATGTGTTGATGAAACATCGTTCGCTGTTTTCAGCATTCGATGTTTCAATATAGACCCATATTACACAGTAGAATCAGTCACCCTTTGGGAAGGACCTTAATGTAGGTGATAAAGGGTGGTTGGTGGCAGTGATTACTACCTTATAGCCTGGGCAGAAGGGGGCATAGCTAGTAAACCTGTGCCATCCTTCCCCAGGAGTGTCTGTGTGTTTGTATATAAATCAAATCTCAAAGTGTGTGTGTGTGTCAACTACTTGGGCAGGGACATGAAGCACTGGTTGAACAGAGAGGGTGCTGGACATTTTGACTTGACCACTCGGCTGAGATCTTAACCCTATAGCTTTGCCAGTGGGGAGTCTTATTGGGGACCTGGAGAAAGAGGGAGAAACCAGCCCCAGACTGACTGTGATTTCTGCGTGCTCTTAAGGAAAATTGCACTTTACTGTGTGCGTACTTGTCATATTCCCAATGTGCATGTTCCTCACTTGTGTTAGTGGTGAGGATTGAGACTCCTTGATTACTGAGCCAGTGCAGGGGCATCAAATATTGTTTGGCAGAGGTGGGATAGCCACCTCACATACTAATTGGTTGATAGTGGTGAGATAACCACATTACATATTAATTGGCTTGTAGTGGTGTGGCTATTGAATTCTTGTAGCTTGTGTACAGTGATCATTGAAGGTGTTTGCACTCCTAATCAGCCATGCAGTGAGCATTCAGAGTTCATATCACAATTGTTTTATTTCTTTTGTTAGCTTAGTTAGTCAGGGAGAGCAGGCAAGCATGTCAGTAGAGTAGTATGGCAAGCTGAGAAGGAGCCAGTTGGCTGAGATGTGCCAGGCTAAAGGACTAGTGCATGCCAACCTGACTAAGGCAGACATGATTGCAGCTTTAGTCACAGCTGCATCAAAGAATAGCAACCAGGAGGGCAATCAGACTGGCCATGGGGAAGTACAACTCTCAGAGGAAGGACAGCTCAACCTTTCCACAGAGGACTTAAAAATCCATCTGGAGTGAAAGGGACTTGAGCTAGAGGCCAAGCATTTGGAAATAGAGGCAGCAAAGAGACTAAGGTATCTAGAGACTGAGGAAAATGAGAAACTGTGATCCCTGGATGATGAGGAGAAGGAGAGGCAGAGGCAACATGAAAAGGAGATGCTGATTCACCAGAGTCACAGAGGTAATGGGGAAGGGAGTAACCAAACCCCAGAAGCAAAAAAGGTCAGTAAAATTCTTCCACAATTTACAGAGCGGGATAATTCTGAAAGTTTCACTCGTATGTTTGAGAGGGTATGTAAACAGTATGTTGTTGACCAAGGGATTTGGGAACGGTTCCTGACCCCTTCTTTCCAAACTGTCTGATAATTCTTCTTCTTCTTTCGGCTTTTTCTGGTTAGGGGTCGCCACAGTGGATCACCTGTCTGCTCATGATTGGCAGTGGAGTTTTACAGTGCTGAGTTGCCAGCCCGGCACCCAACCTTTCACAGAAGGTACACACATGCACACGCTCACACCTAGGGCCAAATTTAGAGTGTCCAATCCACCTACAGCATGTCTTTGGGATGTGGGAGGAAACTGGAGTACCCAGAGGAAACCCACGCAACCACAGGGTGGACATGCAGACTCCGCACAGAAGGAACCCCAGCCGAGGATTGAACCAGATAACCTCTTGCTGTGAGGCAGCAATGCTAACAGCTGCACCACCGTGGCCACCCCAAACTGTCTGATAATAACTATTTAAATTATAATGTTGTAAAAAACTGTTTGCTAGAATCTTTTAAGTTAACACCTGGAGCTTATAGAAAAAAGGTTCGTGAGCATAGATGCAAGGCAGATGAAAGTGTGTGTGAATATGTTGCTGAACTAAGCACTTATTTTCATACATGGGTAAGTGGAAGCCAGGTCACCACTTTTTAAGAGTTAACAGACCTTTTGGTGAGGGAACAAGGTCTTAGCACTTTGCCTGAGAACATGAGGATCTGGTTGCTGACAGACAATGCACTACTATAGATGAGTTGTGTAAGAAGGGAGACCTATATCTAGCAAGCAGGGCATCACTGCACAGGAAAGGGATACCCAGTGCTGCTCACGGGTCTAAAGAAACCCATGGTGGCCATCCCAGACTGCCCCAACAGCAGGGGAAGTCACTAGTCCAGGTACATGTCCAGGACCTAGGGTCAAATGTTTTAAATGCAGCCAATGGGGCCATGTAGCATATAGGTGTCCACAGAGTCAAGGTGAGGAACAAAAGGTGGGAGAGCCAGTAAGTGGGAATGACAATATGCCAACAGTAGGTTGTCTTGGGACAACAAGGGTACCAAACTACCACCATGCAGATGTCCTGATAGGGAATGATTTTGGTAATGCATTACCATGTGTTTATAAAGTTACATGCAGTCAGTCTTAGAGACAAGCAAGGGGGTCAGGTAGACTGGAGGAGACCCAAACAGACCTCACACTTGCAGCCAGGACTGGTGAGGTGGTTACTTCAGAGAAGGAGCTACACTGTAGCAGTGAGACTGAAGGTGAGCCACAGCTGCTTGTGGGTACTGATGCTCCCTAAGACAGAGTAACTGCAAGGGCAGAGGTAAGTAGTAGCACCAAGGCTGACAGTGAGGCACCACTGTCAGAGGACACCAGACTTCCTGTGCAAGGGGAGCTGCAAAGGGTTACAAGGAGAGAGTTGAGACAGGCTCAGCTCTCAGATCCTACACTGCAAGGCCTGAGAGAGGTAGCTAGTGAAGCCCTGGTTCTCAAGGAAAAGGTGAATTTGTATACTGGGACAAAGGGTTACTGTCCAGAGAGCAGACCCCTGAGGGAGGGTTAGAGTGTGAGAGAATACAGCAGTTGGTAGTGCTCAGAGGCTTCCATCTGGTACTTCTAGCCATAGCCCATAATGTTCCCTTTGCAGGTCATATGGGCATAAAACCTACAAAGAGACATATTATGCAGAACTTCTATTGGTCTGGGATTTCCAGAGATGTAACATGGTACCGCAGGACCTGTGATCAGTGCCAAAAGGTAGGCAAGGCAGGAGACAAGGTGAAAGCTACTTTGATGCCTTTGCCTGCAATTGTGGAGACATTTCAGAGGGTAGCTATGGATATTCTGAGGGCTCTGTGTACTCCAAGTTCCACAGGGAAAAAGTATATCCTAGTGGTAGTAGATTATGTTACCAGATACCCTAAAGCAGTAGCTCTATCCCCCATTGAGGCAGAAAAGATAGCAAATGCTTTGATTTTCAGCAGGGTTCATAGGTTCATAGGTTTGTACTAGGCTATCAGCCCTAGGGCTTATACAAGCCTAGCCATAACAATTCCCTGTCTATTTCTTCCCATGCTATTTACTTCCCTGTACCCCTGTCTAGCAGGGAGACTGACATGATCCCTGAGGTGAATTTCCTTTCTTCCATCCAATTGTCAAGGTTCCTTTTGAAGAGTGCCAAAGAGGTGCTCTGCTTGACATGTATGGGTAAGGTTTCCCAAAAGAAATACTGACTGACAGAGGTGCCAATTTCATGTCAGACCTGCTGGCTTGTCTGTGGAAGTACTGTGGAGTGAAGCACCTAAAGACCACCCCCTACCCTCCCCAGACTAATGGACTTGTTGAGAGGTTAAACTCTACACTCAAAACCATGCTACAGGTATTTGAGGACCAGCTTATGAGCGAATGCGACAAATATCTGCCCTATCTGTTGTTTGTTTACAGAGAAGTTCCTCAGGAATCCATAGATTTTTCACCCTTTGAGTTGCTGTATGGGCATAGGGTAATGGGGCCTCTAGATTAAATTCAAGGTGAGTGGGAGGGTGAGTGTGAATCCTACAAGATGTCTGTTGTGGCATATGTCCTAAACCTGAGGACAAGGCTCAGGGAACTCATGGGCTTGGCCCATGAGAATCTGTTAGAATCCCAACAGCAGAAAAAGGTCTGGTATGACAGAAATGCTCAAACTAAAGAGTATGCTGTAGAGCAGCAGGTAATGATTCTCATTCCAGTCAGATACAACAAGCTGCAGACAGCTTTTGAGGGAACCTACAAGGTGGTAAGGAAGGTCAGTGATGTTAACTACATGGTAGAACTGCTAGGCAGGAGGCAGGGGCACAAATTGTACCATGTTAACATGATGAAACCTTACCACGATAGGGAGGCCCTTGTGCTAAGTATTTGCAGTGGACTGCAGGAGGAGTCTGAGGGAGATCTGGTGACTGATCTCCTCAGTGAGGGTCAGACTGACACCTCAGGGGAAGGGGTAGCAGTGTCCCCGCAGCTATCTCCTACCCAGGTTTGAGAAATATGAGCAGTGTTACAGGAGTTTGGGGACATGTTCACTGGGAAACCAGGGTGCATCCACCTGTTTCAGCACTATGTGAATACAGGACTCCAAAGGCCTATTAAACAGGCTCCTTATAGCATGCCTCAGAGAGTAAAACAGACTCTGAGGGAGGAAATACAGGAAATGTTGGAACGAGGGGTAATTCAGGAGTCCAGCAGTCCCTGGGCCTCCCCAGTGGTGCTGGTACCAAATAAGGAAGGCAGCACCAGGTTCTGTGTGAACTACAGGAAACTAAATAGTCACACAGAGTCAGATGCTTAACCCATAGGTAGGACAGATGAAGCCTTAGAGCAGCTGGGTGGGACTACATATCTTTCCATCGTTGATCTTAGCAAGGGTTACTGACAGGTGCCCTTGACTCTCAGTGCTAGAGAGAGGTCAGCCTTTGTGACTATTTTTGGCTTGTATGAGTTCACAAAGATGCCCCTTGGGATGAAAAATGCCCAGCAACTTTCCAGAGGCTAGTACATTATATCCTAGCAGCAGCAGGAGATTTTGCCCTTACTTACCTAGATGATATTGCCATCGACAGCCATTCTTGGCAAGAGCACCTTCAGCATGTCAGGGAGGTGCTGGGCAGATTACAGAGGGCTGGGTTGTCCATTAAGCCCAGCAAATGTCAGGTGGGTATGGCAGAGGTCTCCTACCTAAGACACAGAGTGGGGAGTGGTAAGATCAGGCCACAACCTGTGGAAGCCATTCAGCCATGGCCTGTAACTGTTACCAAAAAGCAGGTGAGGGCATTTTTAGGGACAGCAGGGTACTACAGAAACTTTGTCCCCAGTTATAGTACCATAGCTGCTTCCCTTCCTGACATGACAAGGAAAAACAGGCAGATAAGGTAGTGTGGACCCCAGCACGTGAGCAGGCATTCCAGAAGCTTTAAGGAGTTTTGGGAGGACCCCCTGTTTTAACCAGTTGAGATTACAGCAAATAATTTGTTGTGCAGGTAGATGCTTCAAACCATGGGGTGGGGGCTGTACTTAGCCAGACTTCTTCAGAGGAAGAAGAGCACCCAGTGGGTTATCTCAGTTGTAGGATCCAACTCAGGCATGAATGCTATGCAGCTGTAGAAAAGGAATGTCTAGCCATAGTGTGGGCACTGCAGAAACTTCAGCCTTATCTATATGGAAGGAAATTCACTTTAGTTACAGACCACAATCGCTTAACATGACTCCATCGACCCAGCCAGCAAAATGCCAAGTTACTAAGGTGGAGCCTAGGGTTGCAAGCATATGATATGACAGTGCAGCACTGCAGTGGGGTTAACAATGTCAGTGCGGATAGGCTCTCAACACAGGGAATGGGGTAAGGTATTGCAAGATAGGCTCAACCCTCTTAAGCAATGTTTCCCAAGTGTAACTTGAAAAATTAGCTTGAGTTTTCAGGGGGCGGAGAGCTGTGAAGGCTGCCAGCCCAGCTAGCTGGAATTTTGTAAATAATTCTATGTTATTTGTGAATAATAATATGGTTTCTATGGGTGTATGCTTATAAATGTAAGAAAACGATGTGCTATATTAAACTGTATGCTATGTACTGAGCTTCAAGAATGTAACCAAAGTGTACCCTACTTGAAAAGAACAGAGTTAACTTGCTTACTCTAAGAAAATAAGTGAATTGTTTATGATGGTGTTTATCTTAGCTAGGAGACAGAATGTCTGCAGCTAAAAATTATTTCTATTGTTTGGAAACAAAAATAATTACAAGTTTCAAAGGTAAAAGCGTGTAACTGTTTTACGACTTCCATTTCCAGGTAAACTTTTAAAAGATAAGTATTTTTGATACAGAGGTGCTAATTTTTTAAGTTTCTGTAAGCATGGAAACTGAAGGCAGAGGTGACAAAGAATGATGTAATCTGAGATAACCCTGCAGAAATGTTTGATAGTAATTTAAGAATTATCTCCGAGAGAGTCTGTGCATTTTTGTATTTGTCTTTGGATCTAGAAACTTTCTCTCATCAGCACTTCTGATCTATATTTTCCTGGCTCTGTAAGTTAGTCATTTAGGGCATAGTATCTCTTAGATTTCGATAGGAATACAGTAAAGATTAGTTAAGATGTTTTCTGCATTTATTTGAGACTGTCCTGCAATGTTGTTTTAAAATATTTCCTGTAATTCTGAAATCTGTTGTTACTCTGTTGAGTTATTCATATTGTCTTGTGCTTTTATTATTTATTATTAAATATATGTAAACCTTTTAATTGTGGCTGGTTTGTTTAGAGATATTTAAGCTCTTAGAGTACTTGCATATGTATTTGGTGACACTTTATAGGCCACTCCTAAATAGCCTTGCTGTTGGTCACACTTACCATTTGGATAATAGTAGCATTGCACAGAATTGGTTACTCTTTGAAAAGGGCCTTAAATTAGCTGATAAAGGGTGGTTGGTGGCAGTGATTACTACCTTTTAGTCTGAGCAGAAGGGGTATAGCTAGTAAACCTGTGCTAGCCACCCCCGGGAGTGTCTGTGTGTTTGTATATAAATCAAATCTCAAAGTGTGTGTGTGTCAGCTACTTGGGCAGGGACACAAATTACTGGTTGGACAGAGAGGGTGCTGGAGGTTTTGGTTTGACCACTCAGCTGAGATTTTAACTCCATAGCTGTGTCAGTGGGGAGTCTTATTGTGGATCTGCAGGAAGAGGGAGAAACCAGCCCCAGACTGATTGTGATCTCTCTGTGCTCTTAAGGGAAAGTGTACTTTACTGTGTGTGTACTTGTCATCCTCCCAATGTGCACATCCCTTACTGGTGAGGATTGAGGCTCCTTGATTACTGGACCAGTGCAGGGGTGTCACAGTAGTATATTTTTGCATGCTATCAATCACTTGGTTTTACATCAAAAAGTCAGTGGATTTTCCATCTAGTGCACTGGGAGGTAGCCTGGTTTGTTTAGGTTGGGGAAATACTTGAGATTTCTGCCTGTAGTTTTATTGGCTGGAGGGCTAATTAATTAGCTAACCTTCTATAAATTCTATACATTTGAGTGTTTCTTGGCTCATTTATACAAAGCGATGTGCTTTTATTGAATAAGCACACCTTTATAAGCTGTTTAAAGTACACTGCTGCATTTGTATCTTTAAGTTTGCTTGTGGTAGCATTTCATATCTTTTAAGTTTGTCTTTGGTAGCATTTCACTCCTTTACTGAGCTTTTACATTAGCAGGACTGGGATTATTCATTTAGTGGCAATGGGTGTTACCTAGTAGATCAGTCAATCTTAATTGGGAAACACACCAAAGGGCTTTAAGCATGTTTTTGCACTTCTCTCATATACTGTGATTGTACTTCAGCAGTTTCAAAAAAAATAACTGTACCATCTGCTGCTGCTTTGAGTAGTCAGTTGCAGTGTATGACATCATATCTGTTAGTTGTAGGGCTGTTGTAGGTAGTTTGTGTGGTTGTGTTAAACTTGGGTTCTAAACTAGCTATTCTACATTAAGAAGACAATGTTGTGCACCTTTGGGGCAGAAGTGTGCTGATCTAACATGTGTGAGCTGGGAATTGCTGGTGGAGGGCTTACTGTGTGCTTTCCTGATTGGTAGTTAGCTTAAAACATGTTTCTTTTTGCTTGAATTTAAGCCTTGCATTTGAGTGCTGCTGCTCTTCTGGCAGCCAGCAGTGCCCAGTATGGACGCCAAAGCCTAGTAGCTCAGTTTTCCCTAAACAGCTGTCAGAGAAAGCCTTCCAAGATTTTCTGCTATAGGAGAAACTCAGTTGTGCACTAAGCAATGTTGCCTTATTGATCAACCTTAGCCTACACAAAGAATAAATCCCTCTTGTAGTCTCAGAGCCATCAGTACAGTCCTGTTAAATTAACCCCTTCCCTTCCCTAAGCAAACATACAGTAAGAGCCTGCTATCATGGACAGGCAGTTTCCCATCATCTCTCTGGCCATCTTGATAGACATGGGTATCCTAAGGCAATTTAGCAATTGTCTCATGTATACTGACAACCACTTACTCCTGAAACAAATACTTTATGTGAGAGATGTAATTACACTATGAAATTGGTGGCAAGATTCTCACAAAAGGACAAATTAAATGTGTGAGTGATTGTCAGCACACACACATTTACCACACTAAATAAGGACAGAACACATAAACACACATAAGAGGGATACTCACTAGTAACTTTCCAAAATATCAGAGGTTTCCAAAATGGAAATCACACATAACAATGTAAAAAACAACAACACATAACACACGTACCAGTGTCTCAACAAATAAGCCCATAAGACATAACACCATAAAATCTAATGTATTGGTCATAGGTGACTCCATTGTGAGGTACATGGATGTTCCCCTCACCAGACTAAATAAGGAGCAGGTTATGGTTAGCTGCCTGTCAGGTGCAATGATCCATCAAGTCACTCATCCACAAGTACTGGTGTGACTCTGTCATAGTCCATGGGGGATGAATGTCTTGAGATGTACCTCACTGGATTATATGAAGAAAGACATGACTGATCTTTCAGATTATGTGTCACAGGCAGGTATAGACCTAGCCTTAAGCAGCATTCTAGCCTCTCCAGGGATGATGCCACAATGCAAAACAAATTACTTTAACAATTGGATTAGCTTCAGGTGTCAGTCCAAGAAGATCAAATATGTCAGCCTGGGAAGACATGGTTGACGGGCCACTCTGCTTTGCGAGAGATGGCCTGCACTGTCTTATGTAGACTTCTGGATATTAGCAAAGGCATTAGCCACCCCTATTGTGCCTTTTTTAGGCAGTGTCAAAGTAATCAACCTCCCAACATAACAAAATCCTCTCTAGATAAACTCAAAGTAATGTTGCTTAATGCTAGGAGTCTAAACAAGAAACTGCATTCCCTGGAAGCACTCCTTATTTTGGAAGATGCTGACATCTGTGCAGCCACCAAGACATGGTTCAAAGGTGTGGAAAGCAATCCAGCCATGCAGGGCTGCAATGCCTTCCATATATTCAGACCACAAACTAAGCATGAAAGAACCAAAGGAGGAGGTGTATCTATCTTTATTAAGGATAAGTACACCTCAGGACTGGTCAAACAGTATAAGTCTCTTGAGTTACTTCATGTCCAGTTAACTATAAGCACAGCCCCTAGCACATCATAGCTAGTTATAGGTCCCCCACCATGAAACAAGAAAATCATACTGCATACCTGGACCTACTGGAGTCACTTGCCATACAGCCTAACATCTTACCTATGGGTGATTTTAATTATCTTACCATCAACAGGAAACATACATGACCACAAATATGCTGGTTCAGAGGTTCTTGGACTTTGTCTATGCAAATCCTCTGGAACAGCTAGTCAGCACACCAACAAGAGGCTCAAATGTCCTGGACATAGTGCTTACTAACATGGGAAAGCATTTCACCTCCCCGGTGTGATGCCCTGTCTGGTATGATCGGACCATAAATCAGTCTCATTTAATGTAATTATAAGACCAGATATCCCATAAAGCTCAAAAATGCTTAAGAATTTATCAAAGACAAAGTAACTCCTACTAAATGATCGTCTAAGAAGTTTCAAAGCCCCCTCAAATGCAGATAACATGGACTCCTATGCAGGCGTACACCAATGACCTGTATAACCACTTAAACAGTTGTATAGAATTGTCTGTACCTGACAGAATTAAAACCAGGTCTTTCCAGAAAAATAAGCCACTCTGCTGTACTTCTAGTATAAACAGGATATACAATAACAGAAAGAAACTAATGTCAAAGAACACAAGGGAACTGGTTCAGCAGAGGAAGAAATCCCTCTCTAGCTTAAACAAACAAATTAGAGATGCTGTCAAGTCCTCCAAGGCTAATTACAAAGCAACAATAGCCTCCCTAGCTAAGAATAATCACAAGGCATTCTTTAACTATGTCCTAAGTCTAAGAGTATACATAGCTATGTGTTGAACTGGCCATGGATGACACCACTTATACTTAAACAGAGGTAATAACCAACCTGCAAGCTGACAGATTTGGAGAAAACTTCACCCCCTGTCTCCTCCAGTCATCCCCCAAAGTATACCTGCCATCATTCCTTTGCCTATTTTCTCAAGAGAGAAGGTCATCTCTGCACTCTCCAAGGCCAAACACATGGCATCAATGGGACCAGATAGCATCCCAGGTTGCTTTTCAAGCAACTTAAAACATGACCTAGTAGACCCACTTGGACCCCTGTTTTACCACAGCCTGAGAACTGGCTATGTTCCAGCAGAATGGAGGACAGCAACAGTAAACCCTCTGCACAAAGGGAACCATCAATCAACCCTGGGGAATTATAGGCTCATGAGCTTACTAGCCTCATCTGTAAGGCCATGGACAGAACCATTATGGACCATAAATCAAAAATGAAGAAATAGATGCATTTTGGAGAAGTATCTATGAAGATCCTGTGCAACATAACAAGGATGCTAAATGGATAAAAAAAGTAAAAGAAAGGATACGAAGTTTAAAGGTACAGGATTTGAAATGGCATGAAGTAACAGGCAGAGAGAGATTGAAACAGAGTTAAGAAAAACCTCTAATTGGAAAACCTCAGGCCCAGATGCAGTGCCTAACTTTTGGTTAAAGGTATTAACATCTTTGCATGAAGACCTAGCCATGAGTAAGAACTATTTATATGCAAACCCCAAACAGACAGCAGTCTGGTTAACAACAGGTGAAACAATGCTCCTACTTAAGAGTGAACCAGCAAGCTACCCCAAAAATTATAGACCAATAACTTGCCTTCCGATGGCATATAAACTATACACAGGAACGGATGCTGATAGAGTTTATAGCCATTTAGAAGAAAACTTAATTATGGCAGTAGAACAAAAGGGTAATAAAAGAAAGTCATATGGAACAAATGATCATTTGTTGTTAAATAAAGTTATAGTGAAGAACTGTAAAAATGAGAAGAATCTAAGTATGGCATGGATTGACTATAAAAAACATTTGATAGTATCCCACATTTATGGATAAAAGATTGCTTAAAAATGTATAAGATACATCCTACACTGATCGACTACGTGACAATGACCATGAAACAAAAGCAGACCAATTTGCAATTAAACCATGATAAAGGACAAATTGTTATCCCAGGGATAAATATTCAAAAGGGGATATTCCAGGGTGACTCTCTCTCACCGTTGCTGTTCTGCCTTGCCCTTAACCCATTAAGCTGTTTACTTAATGGCTTAGGCCACGGCTACAATTTGGCTCCTAGAAAACAACAAAGTCTAAAGATCTCTCATCTTCTATGTATCAATGATTTAAAACTGTATAGCTCATCAGATGAGGAACTGAAAGCACAGCTGCAGGTTGTCAAAACTTTTTCAGATGATATTAGAATGTCATTTGGCCTTGATAGATGTGCAAAAGCAACCTTTAAAGCAGGAAAACTGCAGCACCACGAAAACATCAGTTTGGGACAAGAATGTGATATCAAAGAACTTGAGCAGGAGGGAGTGTATAAATACATGGGAATTGATGAAAGATCAGCAATAAAATACAGACAAATGCGAGTAAAACTTAGTAAGGAATATTTTAGAAGACTTGAATTAATCCTGAAAACAGCATTGACATCTAGGAACAAAATCCAAGCAATAAACCAATTTGCTCTTTCTTCCCTAACTTACAGTTTTGGAGTGATTGATTGGCCCCAAAACGTGTTGGATAGATTAGATATTAAAACAAGAAGGATGCTTCATGCTCACCAAATGATCTTTACAAATCAGTGCATACCAAGATTATATATTCCGTGTTCCGAAGGAAGGATGGGCCTCCTTGAAATTGATTACATGTATAGATCCGCAATCATGGGACTACACACATATCTGCTGACCTCACAAGACCCAAATGTAGTGAATGTTTTGAAACATGAGGAGAATAAATCTACGATTACTTCCCTGCTTAATCTAACAGATGCATGTCGGTGTCAAGCAGGACTGGAAATCGTACCGGAAGTGGATAGAAATCAGGCAGCAACTGAATGTGCCAAAAACAAAAGAAAGAAAATAAGGTGAAGCATCAGATGAAAAGGCAAGAAATGTGGAAAATGCATATAGTTGGAAGTATGGAAAACTTCTGGAAGAACATCATGTTGATAGGAATGAATGCAGGAATGGTTAAGGAGAGGTGAATTCAAACCAAGAGATGAAAGGTTAATATTGACGGCTCAAGATAGTGGGCTATTTACACGTTGGTTTACAAAGTCCATTGAACATGTGGGAGAAACAGACAAATGTAGGTTTTGTAAAGCCGAACTGGAAACAGTCGCACACCTCGTTGCCGATTGTTGCATATTAATGGCTGAAGGATCATATACTGAAAGGCCCAATAACATGATGAGACTATTGCACTGGGGATTGTGCAAACATTATGGTTTTGAAGTGGCTGAAATGCACTGGAAACATGAGCCAGAAAGCATCATAGAAAATGATGAAATTTACATCACATGGGATCATCCATTACCAACAGTTTAAAAGATAGATGCTAGAAAACCAGATATAGTGGTCCAGGAAAAGAAGACAAGAGTAGCATTGATCATTGAAATTGCCACACCTAGTGACTACAGTGTCCTGTGCACAGAGCAATATAAAGTTATAAAATATCAGGATATGCAAGCAGAAACAAGAGCAACGTGGAAGAAAAATACCCAAATAGTTCCAATAGTTGTAGGAACAATGGTTCTTATAAAAAAAGAGTCTAAAATAGATAGATGCGCTACAATACATGTAACTCCAAATGAACTACAGAAGGAGTCATTACTGGGCACATTGCAGGTGCTGTGAAGAGCACTTTTGACTGACTTCAAAGAGTGAAACAATACCAATTTCATGAACTTTAATCATGCTTTGACCTAGGAATGGGGTCCATTCCAGTCATGGTATAAGAAACCCAAAAGACTTGGAGAAATAAAAAAAGGGAGAGACCATATTAACAAGGACATAAGTAATCTGCAACTCTGGACCCAACCCAATTTTAATTTCTTAAAGATAGATCATGCCTGTTAAACATGGATGACTTCTTTGAAAAAGTCACCAAGGCCCTGGATGAGGGAAAGACAGTACATACCATCTATCTTGACCTAGCCATGGTGTTTGACACAATCCCCCACTCAGGTATTATAGAGAAACTTTCCCATTTCAGAACTAACCTGTATATTAAAAGATGGGTAGCCAACTGGCTTACTGACAGGACACATACTGTCAAAGTGGGTGACTTCCACTCTAGCAAAAGACCAGTCATCAGTGGAATACCATGGGGTTATGTGCTGGACCCCTTATTGTTTGGAATTTATTTCTCTGAAGTCCAGGCAAACTTGGGTGACCTGTGGCTGACCAAGTTCACTGATGATTGTAAACTTGAGAGCAATCATTGACTCAAATAACAATATTAATATACTGCAGACAGGGTTAATGCAGACAAATTATTGGTGCCAAAACCACAAATTAAAGCTAAATGCAAAAAAAAATGCATTATTATTCTTTTTGGGAAAACTGACATCCTTGTTAATTACCTTATAGATGGCACCCCTTTAAGTGTAGATCCAGTGGCACTTGATAGCAACCTGAACTTTGACCACCATATGTCTACAGCAGTAAGGGAATCTTTCTATGTGGCACATCTCATAAGTAAAGGCATCACATCTAGATCTAAGGATGTTATAATTCCATTATACTTGGCCTTCATCAGACCAGTAATTTAGTATGATACTCCCTTATACAAATACATCACCAGACACCTGCAACAACTAGAGAGACCAAAGAGGTTTCTTCCCAAGAAAGTACAAGGTACACAAAACAAGTCTTATGTTGATAGACTGAAAGACCTGTCACAGTATTTTGTTTGTCACCTACAGGACTGCTAAGGGGTGACCTGTGCCTGGCTTACAGGGCACACTCTGACCTGACTCTAATTGAAATGCTACACATTTATAAATCAAACTGCATGAGGGTCACTTGCTGCAGGGATGGTATCCTAGCCTCTGACATGAACAGGTCATGCTGGAAAGATAGCTACATCTCCCAAAGACTGCCACTTCTCTGGAACAAGCTTCCCATTCACGTGAAACAGAGCACTTCCCTGTTACTCTTCAAACACAACCTAGATCAATGGATGGGTGACCACAAATTCACTCCTGGGGTGGCACCTATGTCCCTCCTGGACAGAGGAAGTCAGTATTAACTACCATAGACCTTCACCTCTGTGAACTTCACTCATCTAACCACTGATAACTAGGGTAACTCAGGATATACATGGCTAGGCTTGTAAGTGCTCTAGGTCTGTTAGCCTAGTAACATTCTATGAACCTACGAACATAGGGTAAACTTATAACTGTATCTGTTATCTTGGTTAAATTCATCCACAGCAGTTTTTGGAAGAACCATATTGCAATACTTGATATTAATGTTGTGCAGGATTATAGCTTACTGCATTAGTCTTTGAATTCCTATGAATACGGCCATAACCCATAATGTTCTGATAACATCAGCTTTCTAACAACAGGGTTTGTAGAGGAGTAACTTTTTATTTAGGAATAATGTGCTGACTGCTATCTTGATCTGTATGGCAACTGGACAGCAGATTTAAGTTTTGGCATGCTGTGGGTTCCAATTCACATAGGGAAAACATACATCTACACCTGTTATCTTGTTTAAATTCACCAATATCATTTTATGGAGGAATCATATTCCAATACATGATATTAATGTTTATGTTGTGCATGGTTATGACTCACTGAGTTAGTGTTTGAATTACTATGAATGTGGCTGCAGTCCATAACATTCTGATAACATCAGCTTTCTAACAACAGAGTTTGTAGAGCAGTTTCTGTTTGTTTAAGAATAACATCTGCTGGCTGTTAACTCAGATTGTAAATCAGATTGTAAAGAAACAGGCCAGCATGTCTACCTTTTGACTCAGTGTATGTTCATATCCAGAGAGGGGACACATTTATCAGAAACTGTTGCCTAGCCTTATATACTCATAGCATTTATTTAGACAAGCATTTTACACTTGTTGACATTAGCATATATTTGAGCATGGTTACGAATAACTTGGTTATTCAACAAATTCTTACTAACATATCCATAATCAGTAAGGTTCTATTAACATCAGCTATTTAGCAGCAGAGGCAGTAATATGTCTAAGCAATTCTTTGTTTAATATAGAATACTTTGTAAAAGTGTTATGAACGTCTGTTTCCTCATGAAATATTGAAGTCAATTCTAGATCAATATCATCTACAAGATCTGAGGGAGTGGGATGGACAGACTAACAGCTTAAATGTAGAACAAGGAAGATGTATGTATTTTCCTTGTGATGTACACAGAATATCATGGTCCTCACACATACCTTACTATCTCTGTTATGTACAACAACATGTATGGTTCTGTTCACAGAAGCTGTATGCTACATGACACTGTGTCACAGTCTCACAGTGTCATATATGGTTCTGTTCACAGAAGCTGTATGCTACATGACACTGTGACACTGTCTGAGGAATGGGTGCTATCCATTACTGTTAATATTTCTGAACACAGTGCTAACATGAATGTAATTTTCAAACTGTTTAGTTATATGAGCATCACATGTTCATACTTAGTAATCCTAAACCAAGATCTGTATTAGTAGACCATTCCCCATCCAGATGATGTCATAACATAGTCTGTTTGCTGCATGTAAAACATGTTTTTTAAGTTAAGCTGTGCTAGCTAAGTAAGTATCTCTCAAGATTATAATTTGGATGCAGATTGTGATTGCTAGTTTGAATTGTATGTCTTCCAATCAGTGTTCAAAGGTGTTGGTATTTGAATGTAAAAATAACTGCGTATTGTGATTATCTAATGTTCTTCATAAATCAATGTCTATAAACTCTGCTGAGGAATGTATGTCAGTGTTATTATGGAATACATTATTCATACTGATTTCAGGTGAGGAGAATCGCAGCTGGAACAAAGCCAGGTGCATCGAATGGATGCACAGGCTAGAAGAACAGTGGAGGGTGAGAAGTATGTTGATTATTTTCCCTGTGTTATGAATTGAAATGCATCTTCCCCTATTTACAAGCCTGTATTTTTACAGTAACATACATATGGATTAGAATACAGGAATGTCCATCATGCATCAGTAAGGTAAGTGAAATCATCACACTGTAGCTTTCCTCACAATTGTGATTAAAACCTAAACATGTTAATCTTTTATGTAGCATTGAGCCATTGTTTTAGCACACCTTTTATAATGTTACACCACAACCTAAATAGCAGTTGTCTTGGTGTATCTGTCACACATATGGTGGGCTGTTGTTTTATATACAAGTGTCAGTGTTCTTTGATTGGTGCTTATGCTGCAAGGTTTGGCCCACTTGTATGTGTGGTTATGCTTTTCCAGTGATTTGTTGTATGCATCCTACTTTTTTACCAAGCTCATGGTTATTTACATTACCATTTTTTAGACTGTGTGGTATACCATTTAGTTTAACAGTGGCACTTCACTTGTCTCCAGCTCCTTGGGTATTTTTGTGTAAATATAGTTATAGTCTAAGTTTATTGAAGCTTGAGCAAATGCACGTTTGATTGCAGTAGTTCATATTCAGCACACTGTGCAGGTCAACACTGGTATTGCATCTGTCTTCCAATTTTTTGCATGCGTTTGTAGCAAAAGTTATATCCTAGTTGACTGACCCTTGAGCAGATACACATTTGATTGCAGCAGTTCATTATCAGCAAGCATATTCACAATGTTTGGATCTTCTCAGGCTACTGATTGCTAAATGTTTGGTACATAATGCACACATTTGCATGACAGTATATGTGTATGTGATTGCAATTTTAGCTTGCTTATCTATGACTGTTGATGTGACATGATTGCACATTACTGTGTATGTGTGTATTATACATGTCTAGATTTGTGGACATCAGCAATCAATCCAGCCATTTGACAAACATTTTCCATTTGGTTAAATGTACTTCTGTGTGGTTTCTACAGCACTCTGTGTGCTGGAGTCATGCATTTGGATTGTGTCAACTTACCTCATCCCTGAAGTGGGCTCAAGTTGTCCACCTCCCACCCACCTTCATATTTCACTATTATTTTTTGCAGGTATGTTTGCCTTTGTTAAAACTACTGACATCTGCCATTTATTAATTTGATGCAGTGAACATGTGCCGCATGTATGCCCATTGTACAATGCAGGACATGTGCATGTAGTTATCTGGCTAATGCTTGCAATACATCCTTGTTCTCACTATACTCATTTGTTACCTGGTATAGTTTTTTCACATCTATGTGCACAACCTGCTAGATTTATTATGCTGTACTGCTACATTTTTGAACATATTATTACATGTCATTGGTGACTGTATGTGTATCAACCTTGTTTTCATGTACTTTCCATTTATGCCACTGACAGACATACATACATACATACACATCTACACCTGTGTGTTGCCTTTGACAATGCATATGTGTGTAACATATACACATTTCAATACACATTTGGGTCGTGTACACCTACTTGTGTATGTAACAGCCTTTGTTGCTCTTCTGCAGTACTTTTGTTTAGCACTGTGCTTGGCTGTTTGTCTTTCACATGTGCGGAATTCATAAGTCCAAGCTGACATATTTTATTAATACATATACCATGGAAATAGCTGTAGGTATCTATGTGCTTACTGTAAAGAATTCTGTCAATATATATATATATATATATATATATATATATATATATATATATATATATATATATATATATATATATATATATATATATATATATATATATATATATATATATATATATTTCAAATGGTAAAGTACGGAAATCTGTAGTTGTCTGAGACGTTTCTATGTCTATTCCTGAAAATTTAACTTACAAATGCCATGCAGCTTACATTGAGATATTTGACATTTTTTTAGTCTTTTTTTTTTTTTTTGGTTAACATAATGGAGTCATTTACACCTCACAGATGCCCTTAACCTTATTGCGCAGATTCTGTTTTATATATATATATATATATATATACATTTATATATATATATATATATAGATATATATATATATATATATATGTCTATTTAACTATCAGGATGCTTGAATTGTGATCATCTTTCCATAACTTTGTTACTGGATAATGTGATTGGACAACCATTTCTTATTACTTACAGATTACTCATGTATTTCTATAGTGTGCTGTTTATAGTGCTATGCTTCACTGTGTTTCACTGTTTTGTGCAGATGTCAACATAATGTGTGAGATTCTGTGAGGTTTATACTACTGGAAGCTGAAATGCCCATTTTGAACAATAGTGTTTTTTTTTCTCATGCCAAAGTAGGTCAGTAATGTATTAAACTCCATATAGCTATTTACCCGAGACATGAATCATTTATGAAAATTCATGATATTAGGAGCAATGTTTAGTAAATTTAGTACATTTTAACTTATTCAACTTGTTTTATTTTTACTTATGAGGGTTTGTGAAGAAGAAAGAAAGAAAGAAAGAAAGAAAGAAAGAAAGAAAGAAAGAAAGAAAGAAAGAAAGAAAGAAAGAAAGAAAGAAAGAAAGAAAGAAATTTGCTCAGTGATAAAAGTAAATTCAAATAATATCAATTCATTCATCAAGAATCTGCATCCTCATTAAACTTATAGAATGGAATTTCTGTATCTATATTTAAGGTTAATAAATGTATTTAAACTGTGGTATTGCAGAAGCCTTTTGTTATATGTTGGATAATTCTTTAGTGTGTAGATAATACAAGAAAAAAAAGAAAGAGAAATAATTGATAATTACAGAATACTATTATAGGATCTTAGGGTCATAGGAAAGTACCAGGGTAGCTGCCCTCGCAAACCAGTTTAAGCATAACAAATCTATCCTTTGTGTGCTCGAATTAACCTATCCCATTGGTTAGAGATTGGCCTTACCCATACCACGGTCGATAAATATAGATTTCCTCTAATATGAATAACTGGGATCATACCATAGATAATTTGATTAATTAATCTATTATTCATAATTTATTGATGTGTGAATGGAGTAGTGATAATGCAGCTACTTGACATTTCAATTATATTTGGGCAGCAAAAATGCATAAATGTGAAGTCACTACCCCACTGAAATAGATAGCTAATTGTAAAGGTACACAGAGTAGTGCTGAGAAAAAATGAAATGCACGTATTTTGGGGAAAGTATTGCTATATGATGATTTAGCATCATGAACGTTAGAACATTCTTAACAGACATTTCTGCTAGATCACCTTAAAGAATTTAATATTACTGTGCACAGCTTCATTTAGTACTGCAGAATAACATGTTCCACTTTTATTATTGCCTTATACCATTAGAAAGTGGAATGGCTATAGGCATAGCTCTCAAATAATCAGGGACATATTTCAACAGAATCAGGGACAAACCCAGAAAATAATCAGGGGCAATTAGGGACATTTTTAAAATATTAATACTATTAACTTCAGACATTGGCAAACTAAATGAATGTTAATTACTATACATTTTGTGAAATAAACGAAATCTATAATTTTTACTCACTGTCATTATTTATTGGGTATAATTCACCACCTTTCCTCCAAGACTCACCAGTTTTAGGAGGGATTGAGAGGGACAGAGCTATATTTTGGCATCAAAATCAGGGGCATCCCTGGAAGTCAGGGACAGTTGAGATGTATGGCTATAGGTGGTGCAGTGATCCATGGCTATACAAATTGTACTTGGGCTTACAGAAAGTTATTCATGCACATATGTACAAATTTTATAGTGATAGTATTATAATTATTTTTTATTTTATAATGATTCTTTATGTGAAGGAAACTATGATATGTTAATTGGTTTTAATCTTTATAACTTTAGACTGAAACTCAAATGTATGTTATTGTTGAGTGACTTCAGTTCTCAGTGTGTTGCCAGAAAATCACAAATTCTATTAGGAACAGACCAAAAATTTGAGGCAAAATTCTGGACATTTTGCAAAAATCTCGAC